>NC_043965.1:41630036-41943511 GCF_902148855.1 Sphaeramia orbicularis | reverse complement strand
TTAAACATGTAGATTAAACATTCTAAACATGTAGATTTAACTAGTAAATGGACTGCACTTATTTAGCATATTTTATACACCTTTGTGGACATACGAACAGTCAGAGCCAGGATTCGAACCACCAACCCTTTGGTTATTGGAAGAGCCGCTCTACCAACTCTGCTGACCCATTAATTTACAAGTTTAAAATGTTAAATTGTTAAATGTTTACTTTTTTCTAACTTTTTTTATTTAAAAAAAAAAAAGAAGCAAATATGCCATTATTTCAGCATGATGGATTTGCAATTTAAACAGCACCACATTGTTTTTCAGTTTACAGTTTTATTTTCTAAAAACAACAGAAATACATCATTTCTCCATACAAATCCGGTTTTGTTCACATACTCTTCCTGTAAAAACTACAGCTAATTTGATTTAATCCTTAACACATACATTTTTCAAATAAACAACTTTGCATTGTATTGTCACTTACAGTTGCAATTTTACAACTTTTTGGTGTTAATTCTACTGTCATTTTTTACAGTGTACCAGTTTGAGTCAAAGCAGATTCTTTACCCGTCAACAATACTGCAGCGTAGATAGTGGAGACAGTGTAAGACAGACAGATCCACCTCCAACTGTTTTCACAGACCAGAAACAAAGGCTGCCGTACTGTAATCGCCGCCATTCAAATGTTAACCAGTCTTTTTTTTTTTTTTTTTTTTTTCCCTCCTTATCTTTTGACTTGATTAGCGACCTATAGGGTTTTAAGCATTGAGATTTCATCAGTGAACATAAGGGAAATCAAGCTCCCTGTCTTCCCCTGGGAGACTAGTCAAACAGAAGAGCCGAGCCGAGCTGAACGCCGCCTCGTGACTGACTCTGCCTTCCCGACCGCCTTTCTGTCATGTCGCAGCCGTCAGTGGCAGCTGGCTTTAAACGCATTCTGGATTTGGTTTATGAATTCCCAGCCTGCCGAGCAGATGCCAGACTTTTGTGCATCCCCTGGGCTCCTTTCTGTTAGTACCACATCTCTGCTGTGTATTTTCCAAGCTCTGGCACAAAGTCAATCACAGACTGGATTCTGGATCAACAGGATGCCTGATGCAACGCAAACACTTGTGTGAGGAAGGCATTTTCTTCAACTGAGACCAAGACAGAGTTATGATTGGCAGTTTTCAGATATTTTCTGTGATATAGCACAGTGCTGCTGTCAGGAAAAAACATTGCCTCTGTTAAAAAAAAATCATTCATTCCGGGTTCTTTTATTCACAATGATGCACTTTTTATAATTAGACTGCCTTCTCGTATCATGTTTAAAGTAGCCTCAGTCGTTTCTCATTGAGCTCTAGTAAATCTTATTCTCCATCTTATCTTTAAATCTCACAATCCTACCAAATAACAGTGAATTTCTATGTGACGGCAATGCTGAGAGGCTTGTTACTTAGGATTGGATAGAACTAATGCCTCTCACAAGCCATTCCATTTCCAAGGTCAGTGAATTCTGTTGTCTCAGTGGATACAAGCCCCTTACCTGAAAATACCACCCGTATTAGTATTCCGACGGCGCGCTTCATCCTTCACTGTAAATACTACCAGAAACTACCATTCACCTTGACCTTTAGCCTTTAGCTTTGGAAAAGGATTTTCTGCAATCTGGAGTTTTGTCGTCAAATTCAACTTGGCGGATCTGTCATTTTCGGGCCGGCTCTGTTACTTTTTTTTTTTTTTTTTTTTTAGCTCTAAATCTCATGTGTGAAGTATCAAAGAGCGGTTCAAGTGTCATGATCTACTGAAAACTTCAATCATCTTTACAGCTTTGGATGAACAAACACTAGCACATTTCAGAGGCAGCTTTACTCCCCATAACTCCTTACGAGAGGCTTTTGCAAGGAGTGTGTGCAAGAGGTTTATTTATGGACAGAAACTTTGTACATAGATAGACTGAGAACAGAAACCTTTTGCAAGTATCGTAGCGTTTGTAGCGAAGGATAATTTGCAACACTGGTACAACTTTTACTAAAGACTAAAAATAACAAAATCTCATAAAGCAGAGTGTCGCAGGATACAAAGAAGTGCACATTCAGCACATATAGTATAGATATAGTGCTGAATTAACTGTGATTTATTAGTTTTGTTGTAAAAGGGATGTTCGGGGCAGATTTTATCATCTAGACCAGTGTTTTTCTACGCTGGAGTCGGGACCCCACATTGGGTCACCTGGAATTCAAATGGGGTCGCCTGAAATTTTTAGTAATTGTGAAAGATAAAAACTTACAAACTTCACTCTTCTAGCTCGTAGACTAATACTAATAAATGGAAAGATAAACAGCCTCCAACATTTAAATCTTGGTTTCTGGATCTTTTACATCATTTAACATTGGAAAAAATCAAATATTCTGCAAGAAGTTTTTCAGTTCCTGGTAACCTGTTCTGAATCACATAAAAGAGGTAGATCCCTCACTTATTCCACAGTAGTCTTATTAATACGAGTCTGTGACTAATATCTGTGCTCTTTATTTATTTATTTTTTTTTTTTTGTGGGTGCAACAGGGTGGGAATGTTCATGGGTTGGGGTTAAAAAACAACAACAACAAAAAATGACTGTATTATGTTTTTTTGTGACTCGATATGTAATAAAACTCACTTTGAACAAAAAACAAAAAAAACTTACTAACTTACACTTAACAAAAAATATATGGTGATTTGACAGAGACAATCCCAATCCATAAAAGACACGACAAACTGTGAAGCTGAAACTGAAGCACTGTGGTTCTGTTTATCTGTCAAATGTTCATTGTGGTCAGTTTCAGATGCTGCAGCTCTTTCATAATTCATAGTTTGAGTTCATGTTTGTTCAGTATTAATTGTCAGCCTTGTAAATCCAAGCTGGACTGACTGTACATATCCTGAGCAAGGAAAATAAAATTCTCACTTTGTGCAGTAATCTACACCTGGTTTTTCTGCCTCCGTCCATGATAATATGCATTATATAGACTAAATGTGGTCTAAAATTAACTTTAGCCCGATCAGCCCGCCTGCGGGCCGAAAAAATTATATTAATATTAATTTACCATGAAAATAATAAATCAGGACAATGGATGTTTTTTTCAACTCTTGCTCAAAGTTTAGACCCTAATGTTAATAAAAGTACATCAAAAGTGTATTTTAGTGCAAACTTTAATGTTCAAACATGATTTTTAATCTTTGTGGGGAGAAATATACGCTATTAAAAATCTCCAACACGAACAACTAATTTATGCATATCATCGTCAATCCAGCCGGAAAAAAACAGGCGAGGATAAAAAAATTCTAATTTCTCTTTAGTTTGTTTCAGTTTACTCAGGCATAGTAATAGATACAATATTTTAGACAATGGGAATAGATTCTGTGAGGTCTCTAAATGTCCACAGACACCAAGAACATCCATATGAACCTTATTATTGTGAAGTAATTCTTCATTTACTTTGGGTATGTCTTTTTTGGCATTTTTCCCCTGAAAATATGGTCAGGGTTACACGGTTAATGTTTATTTGCAACATAGTATAGCAAACTATTACACGATCAAAAACACATGAATTTTAGCCAAAAAAAAAAAAAAAAAAAAAAGAAGTCTGTTTTGAATGTCTGGGGTCGCCAGAAATTTGAGATGTTAAAATGGTGTCACGAGTCAAAAAAGGTTGGGAACCACTGATCTAGACATTTAAAGTTTCAAAATCAAACTCTGAGATCTGGTAAAAACATGCATTTGTATAAATTTCTGTCAAATATGTCTCAAACTTCTAAAAATATTAAGAAGATACATGCAGTTTTTAACAAATGACTAGGCATCTTCTAATTGTCAGTACTTATTAGCTTCATACTGATCAGCTGTTCTCTCAGAAACACTATAAAAGCCCTAGATGTGACAAAAAAAAAAAAAAAAAAGACAGAATCTGCAAGTCTCGGCTCCATGTCAGTTTCACTATAATTCACCACAGCCAATACTGAGCTGAAATGTCAGCTTTGCCTGCGCTGCCGCCGCTGCCGCTGCTGCTGGCAGTCATTCACATGGCTTTAACTTAATGCGAGTTTCCTGTCTGAAATTACACTTTTACTACTGGAAGTGTTTCACACCCCACTTGCTACTTTCACAATCATACTGTGCAGATCAGACAAAAGCTGTGGGGTTATTTCCACCCAGTTCCACTACATGTTCTTGCCTTAACGTGGGCTCCTTTGTTTGTGATCTCTCTGCTTTTGCCTTAGTTGACTTAAAGGAAATGACAGTAATGGCATAAATCAGAGGTGGTTTGATCTAATTACGTCTGACAAAGTCGAATCCGTAGCTACCAGCTCTTGCGATATAACTTTAAGTGTGCAGAATTAATGGGGGCGTTGCCAACTACTCGGTTTTTATCCATAAGTTTTCAGGAGCTATAGGAATTTAAAATTAATACTCCTACTTCAACTTCCAGCTCTCAGCTCTAACTTTATAATCCCTGAGGGGAAATTTGTTTTGCAGCCAACTTTGCAACTTTATTTTGTTTGCTCAGTGTCTCAATCTCAGTCGACATTGCAGCCGTCCTTCAGAAAACTTTAATCACAGCATCTTGACAGCTTCGAATAATTTCAGACGGTGGAAGATTAGCTCGGATCTAAGCAAAGAAACACAGGATTGTCCGGTGGGGTCGGTACTTCACAGCAGAGAGACGGAGGCAGATCACAGCCAGGGTCACATTTGTTTTTCTTACAAGATCCTTTCATCTGTATCTTATCCGCAGTCGATTGTTTTCACCTACAGTAATGACAATACGTAACCGTCCCCAGGGGGTGTAAGTGTTGGCATATGCTCGTCCGTCCACACGTCCGCATCACCGAGCATCCCCCCACCCAGCAGACGCTTCGTCAGAATCAATCAGCCTGTCCTCACATTAGTCATAGCTCTGTTCTCTCCCCTGTCTTTTTTCCCTTTGTGATTGAGATGGTTAAGGATAGACAGGCCAGACACTGAATCATCCCACCAGGACACTGAACAATGATGACAGATGAATACCTGCAAGCCACAATCAAAGCGCTCTTTCATCATCACAAATCCAATTTGGGAGATGGACATTTGCCCTCGACACACGCGTTTCCACGGCATTAAATTCAAGCTTCAATCTGTCATGTCGAGGCTGTAAATGTGACGCTAATGGATAGCTCCAGTCCTGCGATTTGTACATCGGGGACCTGACGTCACTTGCCGGCGACTCGTTTCTGTGTTAATATTTGTGACGAGTCAATCGCCGGACAGGTTTAGCAACAAGTCTCACTGCTGATTGCAACGGTAACACGAGTTCTAGTAGAGAACGCTGTTTTTCCCTTTTTCTTTTCTCTCTTCATGTGCGGTCCTCATGAGACGTGTCTGTGAAGCTGGACAGTCAGTGAACAAAAATAGAGTCCAAACAAGGCTTTCTTTCTTCATTTGGAGGTTCTCCTTTTTGTAGAAATTGTTTCTTTTTTTTTTTTTTTTTTGTAACTGAAACATATCAGAATACATACAACTACAATTATGAACATACAGTCATTAATTACTAGTGGTGTGCGATACTGCGTATTTTGGTATCGATCCAATACCGAGTAAATACAGGGCCAGTATCACCACTACCGATATGTTTCAATAATTGAGGTGGATGCATCATCGAATTGCTAAATCTCGATTCATTTTCATGACCCTTAAATGTTTTGTGACATTTCCTTTTTATTATTAAATAATTAAAACCCAGGACAGAATTAGGGCAAAGTTTAAAAGTAAATAGAAAATACTTTATTATCAAAATGAGTTTTTTTCACCTGATCCTTTTCAAATTTGACACACATTTTCTTTATCACCAGAAGACATGGTTGAATTTAAATGTATTTATTTTCTTTCCTTTTTTTTTTTTTTTTTTTACAAATCTTTTAAAATTTCAACTTAGAAAATTCGTCCAACTGATTTCTTGAACATTTTTCACCTGATTCTTTTCAAATTTGACACACGTGTTCTTTACATGTGCCTTTCTCTCAATTTTTACACTTCTTTAAAAATTTTTTGAAAAGTTTTAGAAAAAATTTAAAGTCAAGACTCAAAATGAATCCATGGGCAAGGTGTCAGTGAACAGGAAGGGCTAAAGCAGTGGTTCCCAACCTTTTTGTCTCGTGACCCCATTTTAACATCACAAATTTCTGGCAACCCCAGACATTCAAAACGGAAACATTTTTTTGCTAAAATTAATTTATTTTTGATCATGTAAGAGTTTTCTATACTATGTTGCAAATAAATGTTAATTTTAGACAACATTTAGGCTATATAATGTATATAATGCACCTTTTTAGTGTCTGCTTCTCAGTTTCTCTTGGACATGTCTTAGGGGGCCAGGTAGGCGAAGAAATCTTTCCATTCTCTGTTCGGTCCAGTTTTCTGACTGTGACTGTGTTGAACCGTAATAATGCACGTGGTCACATAATCGAATCAATCAAGATATGCCCTCTCAGATATGATATCCTGCATTTTATTCGAACTTGATTTTTATTAGGAAAAGTTTGTGGTGTTAATATATATTGAAAAAAAGTCTAGTGGTGTGAGGTCTGGTGAACACGGTGGGTATTCAGCGAAACCCCTCCATCCAATCCACCTGTTTGGCAAGTTCACCAGACCTCACACCACTAGAGTCTTTTTTATGTGGATACCTAAAAGACAAAGTCTACGCTATGAGACCTGCACAGTCGCTGAATTGAGAGCAGCCATTGAACATGAATGCACGTAAATACCAAGGGAATTGTTTGGTGATGTGTGCGATTCCATTGCTTGGTGTTGTCAGCAGCATCCGGACCAGAACGGACGTCAGTTTGAGAACAGGCAGTGACAAAACAATAAAATGATGTTTGTAAATTCTATTACATGTTGAAAATTAAATGAAGTTTAATAACACCTACTTTACAATTATTTTAAAGGTGCTGGAGACTTTCGTGACCAATTTTTCATCAAATCTGTCAAACCTCAGTCACATCCTCAGTATCATGAATCTGTAAGTCTGTCTGGGATTAATCACCTGAATCTCTTGCATTACGGTGAACAATTTCGAAGTGTCATCCACCATAAAAATCATGTGTTTAAAACAAGCCAGGAGGTTACTCGGGCATCTTCGGAATTTTGTCGTGACGTGCATTGTGGGAAACGGAGGCTCGCGCAGCTGCCTTACAGCAGCAGCTTGAACAGACACGATCGGAAACGGCAGGAACCTTCCTTTTATGCATATTCCTCCAGCTGTTTTCACGTTTCCGCACGTTTGTTTCATCCATATATACCATATGGTCGCACTGCTGCTGCCACTGTCAGGCAGCTGCATGAATAGGGATGGGAATCGTTAAGAATTTAGCGATTCCGATTCCATTATCGATATTACTTATCAATCCGATTCCTTATCGATTCTCTTATCGATTCTCATTGGGTGAGGTAATAAAAGAGTACAAACGGGTGTGTTTGCATTAAAGCTATACCTACCGATGTGGCATTTCTCACAGCACTTAGTAAAAGTTTGAACATGAACAACCCGCCTCTCTCCAAAGCCCTGCCCCTTCCCTCTGCCTGAGCTCTGAGGCTCCTCCTCGTCTCTCCTCCTCTCATCTGATGCGCGATGGAAACAGAGGTGGAAGCAGAGGTGGAGGTCCGGTCCGTTTTGGCGTGTCCGCGGACCCCTCCCTCAGTAATCAGATGCATCATCCACCTGCCGCGGGCCCGCGGCTCCTGTTCCATCAGTAGACCTGGTCTGTGCAGTACTGGGTCAGGGTCTTCACTGCAGTGCCCAGGGGATGGGGGCGCGCACTGTGAACACGCGGCCTCCGCGAATTTTCCGTGGACATTTGAGGTTTCATAGTCCATACAATTATCATCCTACATCATTACATGTGTGACACCATGTACATGTACCTGTATGAGTCCCACCGTCATAAAAGCTGAGCTTTATGCAGACCTGTTCAGTCCAGTACAGCTGACTTCCGGACTTTTATCTCATCCTTCATTCATCAGACTCCCGTTTGTGCCCCTCAGTTGTCGTTTCTGTTCATAAATCCGTTTAATCCCTTCCACATGTGCATGTCAGTTCTATCCAAACACATCCTAGACAGTAGACTGTGGTCAGTGACAGGAGAAGCAGCGCCAGTGAAGCGTCAGATTCAGACGGACACATATCGGATGTGAGACGGCGATAATGGATCGGATGCTGGACGGCAGTAATGGATGATTGACAGGAGGCTCAGTCAGGTTCGGCCAATTATTTTATTCGGACCGACTAAAATGATTGGTCAGACTTTTATCAGAAATATATGAGAATTAAACATTTTTGAGTTTCAATACCTGGTGGATTTCTTTTACATTTTAGTTTGACACACACTTATCAGGAGCATTTTAAGATGACAAAGAAAAGTGTAAAAAGGCCACATCATACGGTATAGCTTTAACTGTTTTATAAAATACAACATATACAGTATGTACAAATAATAAACAGATGACGCCGGGCTGGTTCGGTGGGGGGGGGCGTGAAAGTGAAACTAAAGACGCTTTACTAATTCCTCTACTGCCGCGCATTTCTACTACGTGGAACTGGTTCAACTTGGCTCGTCTTTTCTCCCGTTGTTGTGCACCTCATTTCCTTTCCCTTCTTACCTTCGGAAACTTGTATTTGAGGAGTTACAATGTTTGTTGCCCACATCGGAACCAGAACGGCGTTCACTCTGCCGCTACATTCACAAGCGCCGCTAAATAGCGTATCAATTACGTGACATTCCTGTAAATGAATCACATGCTGTGGTCAAATGTTTGAGGATATTGGAGGGATTCCACCCTTTTGAAGACATGGAAGCTTTGCAAGTGTTCCAAGTATGTGGACCTGGGGTCGTCTGTTTAGACCATTTCTGCCTCAACGCCATGTTGGCTACGTTCTGACCAAAACAATGCAGCGCACGTGTGACATCATCGCGCATGCACAACGAAGGTGGAATCGATAAGCAGAATCGTTAAGCAGGCAGGCAAACGATTCCAAGGAATCGAGCTACTGGGAACCGATTCTCAAAAAGAACCGGTTCTCGATCCCCATCCCTATGCGTGAACCTCCATTTCCCACAATGCACATCGTGACAAAATTCCAAAGATGCCCGAGTGACATCCCAGGTCGGTTTGTAAACACATGGTTTTGTTTATGGTGGATGGCACTTCGAAATTGTTCACTGTAATGCAAGAGATTCAGGTGAGTAATCACAGACAGACTTACAGATTCATGATGCTTAGGCTATGACTGAGGTCTTACAGATTTGATGAAAAATTGGTCACGAAAGTCTCCAGCACCTTTAAGTGTGTATACATTTTTTTGGGACACCCTGTTTATATATTTTTGTATCAATTACTAGAAATTTCAGGTGTCCCCATTTGAATTCCAGGTGACCCCATGTGCGGGCGCGACCCCAAGGTTGAAAACCACTGGGCTAAGTGTTGTTCAACCAGGGTGGGGGTATTAGTAAGTAGTAGTTTTCACTTGTCTGTGTCTCTTTTCCTCCATTCTGTCCCTCCTCATATGTTCCTTTCTTGTCTTCTTCAGGGAGTGGTGGCTGCAGAGAAGACCAGAGGAGGTCAGCTCCTCGAGGAGCCAAAGATGTTGCCTTTCCGAGCAAACACCTTCAGCCTCCAGGTATCCATCCAGGATGTTCCCCAGTTCCTGTGGAGCATCAAACCCTTTACCACATGTCAGGTAATAATGGCACCGTCTGAGGCATATTACAGCCATATTATTTCATAACACAAATGAGTTATTAAAATGCAAATTTGCAAGATCCTGTTTTTGCTGCTCTGGATAATTACTGTGGTGTTTCTTCACTGCTCCTCTCAGGGCTCAATTATCAATCAAGAAATGCAAGGAGCGCTCTGTGTTTTTCATGTTTTTCTGTTGATGAGGACTGGATTCTCATGGTATTATCTGATTAGCTATAATGTGTGATGCATTTGATGTTAATGTGACACCACTTATTAATGAATAATCCATGTATTCGTCAAGTAAAAAAAGTTCCATCCATTTATTAGCTGATATGCAGGTTTGGATCGTTGTTGCTTCACTGTCAATGTGGAAACTTAAATTTTTAGTTTATATTCACCATATTTTGCTGAGAATTTGTCTCCCTCTTGGCTTCACAAATGATTTTCTAATGCAGATATGATACTTAATTCATTCTTACTTGGATCCATTCACTTTACCCTGGGTTATTCCACCTCTAAGATTTATTTATTTATTTATTTATTTTTTAGATAATCCAAAGGTAATTTATTTTATTCCGTCTTTACTGATGATTTATAATTTATTGAACAGACAAGCATAATTTTTGGAAAGTACGAAAACACAGCATATCTTTAATACCTTATTCATTGTATTTACAAGTTTGTTAAATTCCAGTGAGACCAAACACATTTTTGGCAAAAACTGGCACAACCTGGTAAACCAGCATCTGCTCTAATAGGACTACTGCTGACACTGGTCAATGATGTCTTTCTATAAAAACACACAGTCTGGTACATAATTCTTAGTCTAGAATCAGAATTTCTCCACTTCATTGGGATTTTCAGTAAGGCACAAGGTCAATATATAGCCCTAGCATTATATCACAGCCGCAGTGTTTTAGTTTATAAGTTCTAAGTCAGAGAAACATGATGCAGTCCAAGTGATGCAAAGCTGAACTCTGGAGCCCAGTTTGGAGAACTCATCGGCGATCACATTATCCCCTCAAAGCTCGGCTCTGAATGACTTTTTTTCCACCCAGTTTGGGTGAAAATAAGTCATGAACATGGTTGAATAATTTCATCCAGATGTTTCTGAAATGAAAACCAGACACCAAAACAACTTATCCCAGACATGATGGTGTTTACTGTTGGTTACAGCGGGTAACTGAGAAAACCACAAGAAACTAGAGAACATTCTGATCTAAGATGAAGGACTCTGCAATTTAGGTTTATTTTTCTTTGGGCTTCTTGTTTGTACGTAAATTTGACCACTTTGGCACAGATTATCTTCAGATTGTGTATACACAATTAAAGGTCTTAGTGCAATATTTATTGAAAAATCTTAGATTAGATTAGATTAGATTAGATCATTTTAATTAGGTGATTAGATTAGATTAGATACATTTTAAATTAGATTAGACTTAGATTAGATTAGATTGGATTGGATCGATTGGATCATTTTAGATTAGATTAGATCAGATTGGATTGGATCATTTTAGATTATATTAGATTAGATTAGTATATTGGATTGGATTGGATCATTTAGATTAGATTGGATCATATTAGATTCGATTCGATTCGATGGATCGTTTTAGAATTAAAAATTAGATTGGATCATTTTAGATTAGATTAGATTGGATTGGATCATTTAGATTAGATTAGATTAGATTACATTGGATATATTAGATTAGATTAGATCGGATTGGATCATTTTAGATTAGATTACATTAGATTGGATTGGATCATTTTAGATTAGATTAGATCATTTTACAATTAAATTAGATTAGATTAGATCATTTACAATTAGATTAGATTAGATCATTTTATATTAGATGGATTACATTGGATCATTTTAGATTAGATTAGATTAGATAATTTTCAATTAGATTAGATTAGATTAGATAGAATGTATCTGATCCCTTGAGGTTCTAGTAGCAGCACAACACAAATGTATACATATAGAAATATTACAAGAAAAAAGTAATTAGAATAACCATTAAAACTGTACTGGAAAAAAAGGGGTAAATGCACATTGGAAAGTACTAGTAGAAGCAACAAATAGCAAAGCCAGTAATAATAAAGTAGTAATAAATAATCATAAAAATTATGTTCCACTCTTATACTATGCACAATATGTACATATATGTATATATATATATCTATATATAGATTATATATTATATATATCTATATATATATATATATATATAGATATATATATATATATATATATATATATATATATATATAGTTTAATAATCAAAGTCATAATAAATGATAATAGTATAGCATAACAACATATTAAGTAATATATGTAAGTACGTATACTAATAATAACTGTGTCTCTCTGTATTGTTTTTGTGTGTTTTTATAATATGACTTGGAATTCATTGTTGTTTCCTGAATTTCTAATAGTACCTTAGTGTCAGATTTATACGATAAGGACATAAGTATTGGGACACGTTGAATTCAGGTGTTCTTTTCTAACAGGGGTCTGAGATACAAAACAATAATGACAAATGTCATATTATAGTTTTTTTTATATTGTGATCAATATCATTGCATCAGTTAGTTTTGTTTAAATTATTTTGTGCTTCCAAAATGCCTCAGAGATGGTTTTACTTAATTTTTCTTAACATTGTTATTTTTTCCCCCCATGACTATGATTTTTAAATGTTCTACCTCTGAATTTCTTACCTATTTTTCATGCTCTGACTATAAATAATTTTCAACCACAACTAACCATCTACTTTCTTCACATCTCACTTGGGAAGAAAAATCTCCCATTAAACTTTAAGGAAATCCAATCCAACTTTATTTGTAAAGCACTTTAAAACAACCACAGTGGACCAAAGTGCTGTACAGTAAAAAACAAGAATAGATTAAAAGATATAGAACTGTAAAAATAAAATAAAAATAAATAAATATACAGAAGAATAGACAAAACCTACATAAAAGAATAAAATACAAGAATAGATTAAACGCATAAAAAAGATGTACAATTAAAAACAACAAAAAATAAGAACAATATTGATGTTTATATCTCAACATCAGCATGAACAGGACATCTTACAGCTGGAGACATGATGTTGTCCCAATATTTTTGTCCATATAGTGTATCTTTGACGATACATTTTCCATTTTGTATGGTCAGTATTTGTACCTCCACCATATAGCCAAGAAGATGCTAACACTAAAAGTAACTGGTAGCTATAAAAAACCTTTCCCGTTTAACCCTGGAAAGCATGAAGAACACAGTACCGTACAGCTGCCCTCGCTCAGCTTCATCATTATCCCTTCATACTTCAGTTCATAGTGCGTCCTAAGATTCCTGTACATCCCTATAGATAATGATTAGCACTTCAGAAATCTTCCCCTTTGTACCGGGGGCTGTTTTTGTTCCCATTGTTGTTTCATGTTGCTCCTGCAAAGCGGATATGTCAAGTCAAATCCGCCTTAAGGAAGATAATTTCTCTGTGATGCGTTACATTCATGTGGATGTGACAAGCTTTCTTGTTTGTTTGTGTTTGTGTTTGTGTGTGCACCATTTTTACTCCGTTTCAGTGAGAATCCCGCTGTCATCTCCATTTCTCTCCCTGACTTTACAGATTTACGTGGCTTTAGAGATTAGAGATTAACCCATAAAGACCCGACACTACTTTTATGGATGAATTTTCTCAATGTTGATCCTTCTTAAGTGATTTATCACCATTAATTACACTGTTATCCTCTGTCCTCTGTAGTTTGTGTTTGCCTCAATAGTCGCTTTTCATTGGACATCTGCGCAAAACTTTACCGATATTTACTAAACATCGAAAAAACAGAAGTGCGCAATGTCGGTTTTTCAATTAAATCACAAATGCGATGATTTGTTTATTTATTATCGCGAGATGACACGAGAAGTCATTCCATAAACACGGCGACGAATGTAAATATGGTGTTGATTTACAGATATATTCATTACGCTGGGTTACAAAAAATGTTTTTTGCAAGTTGTCTAGGTTTTTTCAACTGAATTAGGACCATTTTGCACCGCTAAATCCAAAAATGACATCTGTTTTTCTCAATCAGGTCAGGTTTTTTTTGCTAATTTGATTTTGAAAAATTTGATCTTCTCACAAATATAATAATTAATACCAAAATAAGATTGGTAAACATACTTTATGAAACTTGTGACTTGATTCCTGTTAGGTACAATGGTGTATTCACCGCAGATGTAGCAGAATACATCAGGCTTATTTTTGCAGGATCTTCTAGTCCACAGGTGTCAAACATGTGGCCCGGGGGCCAAATTCAGCCCGCCAAAGGGTCCAGTCTGGCCCGTGGGATGAATTTGTGAAAAGGAAAAAATTACACTAAGATATAAACAATCCTTTTAGTTCAGGTTCCACATTTAGACCAATTCAATCTCCATTGGGCGGGACCAGTAAAATACGATCATAATAACATTTAAATAATGACAACTGCACATGTCTCTCTGTAAATGTAAATATTTTCATGTACATGTATTTACATTAAAACAAAGTATAATTTCGCAAAAAAAAAGTGAATACCTGAACAAATATGAATAACCTGAAATTTCTTAAGAGTAATAAATGTCATTTTAACAATATTCTTCCTGTTATTAAATGTTTTGTGTTTTTGTAATTTATAATGTACATGTGTTAAATGATAACACTGAGGCAGAATATTGTTTAAAAATTACACTTATTTTTTCAGCCTTTTCATGTTATTCACATCTTTTGAAAGGATAGTTTGTAGATGTAAACCTTTTCATAATGTAAATGTACTCTTTTCGCTCTAAAACATAGAGAAAAGTTGGAGTTGACATTATTTATATTATTATATTATTATTTTACTGGGTCAGCCCACTTCAGATCAAATTTAGGTGAATGTGGCCCCTGAATGTAAATGAGTTCGACACCCCTGTTCTAGTCAAAGCCATTTCATTCACCTGTAATATTAAAACAAAAAAACATAATCATAAATTGGCAAAAGTAAAATCTTCAGAACTCATTTATTGCAAGAAATATGAAAGAATTTTGTATTATATGATGTGAAAAATGCCCATAAATGAAAGCAAAAATGTTAAAAAGCAATATGTAGCATAGTTCGGAAAGTCGACCTGATTGAGCAAAATTAATGTGATTTTTGGATTCAGCACACCAAAATTATCCTAAATCAGCTCAAAAAACTTAATTAATTTGTTGTTGACCAGTGTTATTATATATTACCCCTCTATCTCGTACTAAATTAAAAAAAGACTAGGTTTCCTGGTGTGTCCACACATACGAAATGACGATTAATAATGATTAATAACGACATGTTTCTTCTTTTTTCTTCTTCGCTTGTTGTAACATCTGTCAACATCCGTTTTTTTTTATTCACCTGACTCTAGTTGCGAATAAAGGTCTTTCCATTGCAGTTTTGCATGATATACCATTTGTGGCTTCGGTGGGGATGTCTGAAGAAAGGGGTTTGGACTTTTGAATTGAGTATTTTCAAAATGTAGCTTGCTCGCACCATTTTTCTAAGATCCCATAACCCTCCTTTAAAGGGTTATTATGCTATTATTTTAGTTTCGATCATATTGGTCTGTAGGTGGAACCTGAACTAAAACAAGTTCAACATCCTTGATCGTTAATATCAGTGTAATTTTTGCACTTTGCAAATTCATGCTGGGGGCTGTATTGGAACCTTTGGGGGGGCCTGTGGGTTGCCTGTTTAACACCTGTGTTGTAGAAGATGACGGTGTTTTTATGTTCACTACGGACCAAGGTTATAATAGTATAGGATTTTTCATTATAGTTTAGTTTTATTTAGTTTTGACTTTTTTTCTCTAGTTCAGTTAGTTTTAATTAGTTTTTAAAGCAGGTTTGTTAGTTTTTTGTTAGTTTTCGTTATTTTCTAAATGCTTGGTTTTAGTTTAGTTTTAGTTTCTTTATATCTTTTCTCTTCTTCTCTGTTGTCGTATTCAAATAAATCCCAGACAGGACTCTGCTGCTTTCTCCCAACTTTAGTCTCCATGTTTCCAGGTAGAGTGGGGACCAGAAGATGACTGGAAACCATCAAGTGAGAAGAATATCATATGGTGCCAGCAGCTAAAATTGCTTGAGGGAAATAAGTCGAGTTCATCTCAATCCGACATTGACAAAGACGAAAACGAAGGGAATTTTATCCATAATTTTTATACGTTTTAGTTAGTTTTGTAAGCACACAACACAGTTTCAGTTAGTTATCATTTTTTTCTTTTAGTTACAGAGTGGGGAAGCAAAATTTACAATATTTTGAGGCAGGGATTGAAAGACAGTGTATGACCAATTAGTTTATTGAAAGTCATGAGAATTTATTTGCCACAAGAAAATTAACATAATAGAAAATGTTTTTATTCTATGTGTCCTCCTTCTTTCTCAATAACTGCCTTCACACGCTTCCTGAAACTTGCGCAAGTGTTCCTCAAATATTCGGGGTGACAACTTCTCCCATTCTTCTTTAATAGTATCTTCCAGACTTTCTCGTAATAGTTTTGCTCATACTCATTCTCTTCTTTCCATTATAAACAGTCTTTATGGACACTCCAACTATTTTTGAAATCTCCTTTGGTGTGACGAGTGCATTCAGCGAATCACACACTCTTTGACGTTTGCTTTCCTGATTACTCATATGGGCAAAAGTTTCTGAAAAGGTATGGATAATAGTGTTAGGTATGATTATGACATCAATATATGTTTGGTTTCACAACAATTGACATAGTGCCTGCTGAGAAAAAACAACTAAATGTTCATTGTAAATTTTGCTTCCCCACCCTGTATAGTTTTTATTTATTTCAGTTAACGAAAATGTTTTTACGATTCTAGTTTTCGTCATTTCGTTAGTTTTCGTTAACGATAATAATCTTGCTACAAACCCTCTGAACATCTAAATGGGTCATATCTAATGACCGTAAAAAAATGACAAACTGTATTTTACACCAATTACTTCCATGTATTGATCGGATTAGTGGATTCAACAGGTATTAAACAGGTTATATCAGTAGATGGTTTGGTGGCCGGTGGATGTTTGGGTCTTTATGGGTGAATAGCTTTGTGTTTGCTTCCAGGCGATGTAAACAGCATTAGACAGAGTGCACTGCAGCAGCCAGTGAATTCAGTTTTTTTTTTTTTTGTTGTTTTTTTGTGCGTGGTTTTTGCCGTTTGTGTAGCAGCTGAGTCGTGTCCCTGCTGTGTGCTGTTGTTGCTTAAAGATCTGAATGCAGGGTGAAAGCTCTGCCTCTCTGCAGCCTTATTTATGAGGGCCGGGGGAAGACAGGCAAGCCTCTACGCCGGAGCAGGTGTAGAATAATAGCAGACTCTCGTGCCATACATCAGTCAGCTTTTAGTGCTAAAGAGCATCCCAGCTTTCCGTGTCCATCACCCCTCCTCCCCCACCACCACACCACACCACCACCTTTCCCCGACTCCATTATCTGCTGCTGTGTGCTGCGCCGGGCATCCAAGATCAAAGACTCAAGGGGTTAAGTCTTCCGTAGGCGCGCTAGCTGCTTCTTTTAATGCCATGACTTCACTAAGAATCGTTTACCGGTCACTTTTAATATGCAGATACGGCAGAGGACGGTGTCTAGCAGAGGTCAAGGACATTTCCCCACAGATGTGCCCGTTCCTGGAAATTAATTATACATCAAACGCAATCTTTTCCCCGTTCTCCATATTCCCAGATTTATTGCTTACTATACAGCCTGCAAGCTGCTTCTGCAATCACAATTACTGTAAAAGGGTTTCAGGCTGTATTTGTAAATGATATCTTCTCTCTGTCTTCAACAATAGTTATTTCCGCGCATAAATATATCCACGGGACGGGTGCGACTTCAAAAGCCTGCTCTTAGCTTTTATCTTACCTCGTGGAAGTGGCTGTGGATGTGACGGCGCGCTCGCATACGGACGGAGGAGCTGAATCATCTCGTTCGGAGCAGACGTGAACATCGCTGTGTGCTACCTTGTGTTCCTTATGTCTAGTGGTGTTAGAAAATATCGGTTCTGCAGTATATCGCGATATTTCATTTCACAATACTGTATGGATATTTTTAGGTATTTATTTAAAAGCAGATATGGCGGAGGTTCATTTTTGTTTTTTGGTTTTCTTTATTGTTTTTTATCTTATTTATTATAATTTAACGCTGTTTTATTAAATAATGGTTATTTGAAGCATCCTAAAAGCACTTTTTCCTGTCTGAGAAGCAGATGGTAGTTCCTTTGTGGGATTGCACAAAAATAATGTTATGATGTTAGTTATGAACGAATAGAATATGAACATTTGAGCGGGATCTTAATCTGTAATGTCTATAAACATAATTTAAGTTTTAACACAGGAAGATTTTATAATATAGCATTAGATCCTGTTTTGATCAAATAAAAATGTGTTTAGTATTTGTGAATATTAGTGGTGTAATTCAGTTCTTCCAGGAAAAAATCTTACAAATATATAAAAATCTTACAGATATATATGAATAAATGAATGTAAAATGAATAAATGATAATAAAAATAATCTTAAAACTCTTTTTAACCCTTTCATGCATACTGGTCACTACAGTGGACAGTTGTTCTGCAGCTGTTCTCTTGCATTTCATGGATTTTGTTGTTTTAGTTCCATATCAGCCAACACAGTGGATGCATATACACCATCCCATACACTGCAATTCATACCATTACTGTAACTTTGCCGTTCACTCAAACACTAACATGTTTGAGTGTAACAGGTTTTGTTTTGTTTTGTTTTTTTTAAAGTTTTGGGGTTTTTTTTGCATATCATCTCCATGAAGTGAGTAATAACTCGTGTTAGAGTATGTTAAAATGTGAGAAAATATCAGATTAGCAGCATTGAAAACGTTTTATTTCATAGTTCTCACACAGTATATCGATAAATACATGTTTCTTTGCTTCTAAAATTAAATGCGTGATGTCCAGCTGAGTGGACATTTTTTTAACTCCATGAAAAATAAGTTAACCCTTTCATGCACAGGGGGTCACTCCAGTGGACAGTTCTTCTCCAGCTGTTCTCTTGTATATTCATGGCTTTTGTTGTTTTAGTTCCATATCAGCCAACACAGTGGACACTTATGCACCATCCCATAATAATACACTGACATTCAAACCATTACTGTAACTTTGCTGTTCTTTTCCTAAACAAAAAGTTGTTTTTTTTTTATATATTTCTTCATGAAATGAGTAATAACTAGTATTAGAGTAGGATAAAATGTGAGAAAACATCAGATTAGCAGTATCAAAAATGTTTTATTTCATAGTTTTCACACAGTATATCACTTTCTGATATTGCGTTTTAAATACATATTCCTTTGCTTAAAAAATAAACACATGGCGTCCAGATGAGTGGAAATTTTTGTAACGCCATGAAAATAGGTTCTTCTGTCTTTCGAAGGTCTTTTTATTGATAACAGAACATGAATCAGACATTCACTATAGAGGAAGGAGATCTTTGATTTTCTGAACAACATCCACCCATGAAACAACACATAACCCTACCCAGACATGAACAGACACAAACAACCACTGAAAAAAATTACGAAAAGACAGAATGAGAATTTAAAAAAGCAATATTAACAACCATGTTTAAACAGCATTAATAAGTGCAGTATAAAAGAGCAATATAGAAAAAAAGACAATAGAAAAAGAGCAGGCGAAAAGAAAATTATTATAATAATAATAATAATAATAATAATAATAATAATAATAATAATAAATAAATAAATAAAATGTATTTATTACATGAAAAATAGGTTCATTAAAAAAAAATGAATTGCATTGTTTTTTCATGCCTAAAGAGGAAAAAAAAACACTCAGGACAAAAAAATCTTGATTATGGTTCTCATAATTCATGCATGAAAGGGTTAAGAACTCTTTAAAAAAAAAAAACAAATAGTAAAAAATTGTCTTTTTAACAGTGTCGTGATATATCGTGATGAATCGTATCGTGATTCTAGTATTATGATTTGTATTGTATCGCCACATTCTTGCCAATACACAGCCCTACTTATGTCCCTTCTTTTGTGCTGTCTTCAGGAATTCTCCTTCCCCCAAGTGTGGTGCAGCAACCAGCAGCCCCTGCACTGTGCCTTCTCTCTGGAGAGATACAGCCCTGCCACCGCCCAGCTCTCCTGCAAAATCAGCGTACGCCAGGTCAAAGGTCACGAGCAGATTCTGCAGGTCTACACAGCTGTGGCCGAGGTGAGGCGCCAAGGAGGGTGGGGTGGGGGTAGGGGCAGGGGGAGGAATCTTCACTTTCTCTCGCAACCTTTATGTAACCTTGCTGGAATGTGTCCACTGACAGCAGGGCCAGCTCTCCTGAGCTTGCATTGTGTATTAATAGAGCGAAGAGGACACTGGCACTTACTTTCTGCTAAATGTTTCGAACACGGAGCACAGATCCAGCACCAATATTTACTCAGTAGAACAGTTTACTTGGATACTCCGTGCACATCAAGTATTTGTAGTATTTCAACAGCTTATTGTCAGTATTTAACCCTTTCATGCATAGTGGTCACTACAGTGGACAGTTTTTCTACAGCTGTTCTCTTGTATATTCATGGATTTTGTTATTTTAGTTCCATATCAGTTTATGCATCACCTCATATACTGCAACTGATACCATTACTGTAACTTTACTGTTCTTGATAAACCTGATCTGCAGTAAGTTGTTTGACTGTAAGTCAATTGCTAATTGCTATTAGGCTGTTTTTTGGGGGGGTTTTTACTTTTTTTTTTGCATATTTTCCCCATGAAGTAAGTAGTGACTAGTATTAGAGTATGTTAAAATTTGAGAAAACATCAGATTAGCAGCATTAAACATGGTTTTATTTCAGAGTTTTCACACAGTATATCAGTAAATACATGTTTCTTTGCTTCAAAAGTTAATGATGTCCAGCTAAGTGGACATTTTTGCAAGTCTGTGAAAAATAGGTTAAAAAAAATGTTTTCAATCACATTGCTTTCATTTTAATACCTAAAGGGGAATAAAAACCCTCTGGAGAAAAATCTTGATTGAGGTTCTCATAATTCATGCATGAAAGGGTTAATATGTAGACTAGAATAGAAAGAATAGAATAGACTTTATTTGCCATTTGCACAGATGCATCGCAGTATAGGTACAGTGGAATTCTTGTGCGTTTCCCTGAGTCACAGAGTTGGAAAAGACATGGATAAAAACAGAAACAAAACATAAACACAGCTAAATATAATTATATATATATATATATATATATATATATATATAAAAAATACACATATAATATACATATAAAAACAGTTATTGCACAGATAAACACAAATACACATTTGTAAAATCCAGTACTGATCAGAAAAAAAGTAATAATAATAATCATGACAAGAAAAGCAGTCAGAGAGCGCAGACCTCCGCCAAGACCGATCTGTGCCCCCCCCCCCCCCCCCCCCCCCCAATCACCACCAAAATTTAATCATTTCTTCCTTGTGCCAGTATCAACATTTTCTGAAAATTTCATGAAAATCCGTCCATAACTTTTTGAGTTATCTTGCTAACAAAAAACAAACACACAAAGCAAAGCGATCACAATACCTCCTGGCAGCGGTAACAATAATAATAATAATAATAATAATAATAATAATAATAATAATAATAACAATAACAATAATAATAATAATAATAATAAGAGTACTGAAAGGTAAAAACAAGTTATTGCACATTTGAATTAAAAGTACTGGGAGGTAGGGCAGGTTATTGCACATTCAGTTAAGAAGTGAATTACAACGTTTTGTACAAAATTTCACATATACAATACTGTGCAAATTTGTAGGTCAGCATTAGGTTTGTTGGTTTAGTAACATTCTAGTGACTAGTGACCGCCCATGGGTATTTTTCAGTATCCGGGACTGGCCAAGGGAAGGTTAACAGCTAGATCAAAAGATACATTCAAACCTATAACACCAAATGTATCATTAAGTTATCAATAAGATTTAACTTAACTTATCATTAAGTTAAATTAAATCTGGCCTCAAAGAGATGATATATACAATCCATTTTGACCACATTTCCAGAAATTTATCCTGCTTTACTTTTAATGAAAAGGACAGTTTCTCCATTACATAGATTTCATAGATTTCTTTTAACCAGTCTACAAATTGTGGTTCATCTGGTTGTAGCTACTTCCTTGTCAGAGCTTTATTCCCTCCAATAAGTAGTACTCTCATTAAATATTTCTCTCCTTTGTCAAAGCATCAAATAGGATTGTGGTCTTAACCCCATAATGCCAAACGTATCATATTTGATACATGGGTTTTGAAACCCTCTACATGATCAGTGTGATATTTTTCTTTCTTGAAAACATGATGTTTACAATTAGATCCATGCAATACACAGATAATCCACCAGGGGGAGGGATTCATTCACCAGAGGCCTTTCCAGTGACACTACAAAACTGTCATTAATGAGGAAGGAGGCAGAACTTTGACAATTTTCCAAAAGAATTACCAATTTGTTAGACATGTTTGTGTTATATTATGTTTTTGTTTGTTCAAAAATAATAATATTTGAGCATTGAGACCTGATGTATCAAATATGATACAAAATTGAAACTCATACATGGAAATTAATATGTGAAAAAACATTTGGGGGTTGTTCAGAAGGACCAAGAAAAGCTCCAGTTTCAAAGAACTGGAATTTTATGTCAATGATTTAATGGTTTTAAAGACTTTACAGGGTTAAAATCACCTTTTGAAGACTTATATATTTTGGAAGTATATTACTTCTAGTGTCCAGCACAAGTTTTATTTTGTTTAAATGGCATTAAATTCAGCATAAATGTATGTTTGCATTCTTTGTCCATCAGTGTAATTCAAAGCATACTCTTCTATTGGACCTCTATTGTACTTATGAGAAGTTGTAAGGTCCATTTAAAAACCTTTTGCTACTCTTATTACAGTGGTAACAAATATCTAATAAACTGAGATAAATATATGTAAAAATGTATTAAATTAGTTTATTAAGGTATTTGACTTTGTAGATAATATAGATGCAATAAATTGGCTGAATAAACAATTGAAGCTTGTAATTATTCTCCCTTGTCCATCCGTTACTGAAACACTTAGCAAAACTCTTGCTATTTTATGCCCTTATACTGGGCTGCCATAAAGGGGGGTAAACGTGACAAATTCATGGGGCCCAGCATTTTTGGGGGGCCCATAAAGCAGTGGAGGGGGTCCAGTGGATACAGGTTAGAAGTTGTGAAAATTTTGTGTAAAATCTGTTGCATGGAAGCTGGGAGTTGGAAGTTGTAAGCATGTTAACTTGCACTTTCGCTTCACGCCAGCGTTAGTTAAATTAGTTATGGACCACACCCCCATGTATATAACCGCAGCCCCTACCCCAAGTACACCCCGCCCCTGTTCCGACAAATCGACAAGATACAAAATTTTATAAAGGCCCCACAACATTTACCTTTCATGGGGCACACAATTGCTAGCAGCACCCCAGCCCTTATATTTTGAAAAAAATACAAACTGTTTCCTGTTTTGCAAAATGGACACCCTACAGGACCAACAGTATGGATTTTTACAGTTTTAAGAAAATTGGAACTGCACTTTAAGGCAGGTTCTGTAACGTGGTCAAAAACAAATGTTTATTTTCTGTCCATCTGTTATCAAGTGGTTTTTACTACTTTTAAGCCAGAAGATTAGGTTAAAACATTTTTTTTTTCAATCACGCATCTAAAAGTGCTTATTATTCCCTGCAAAATGAGGTATCATTCATCTTTCTACCATAAATAGTTGTGAAAGGCCAAATAAATATGTAGTAAGGCTGTCCATCTGTTAGCGCTTGGCCAGCCCCATCTGTACTTACATTCAATCTGATATATGTGGAGTATGAACAGCAGGAAAAACTAAAGTTTCAGGGAAAAAACAGCTTCTATAAATTAAAGTGGTCGTATTTAGTATTTGGCCTGTTGACAGACATCCTACCATTATAATGATCAAATTAATCTACTGCTGTTTTAAGCTCAATTCCTCATATTAATTTTAACAACATTAACTTCGACAGCACCTAATATGTTTACCAAGTACATTAATGTCTAAACAACTCAGATATGTGACAATACAAAAGCTAACAACAATGTAGTAGTGATTCAAATGGGATTTATTTTTCAATAGATGTATAAAATATAGTGGCGGAAAAGATTGTTAGACTACCCCTTGTTTTCTTCAATTTCTTGTTCATTTTAATGCCTGGTCCAACTAAAGCTACATTTGTTTGGATAAATACAATGATAACAACAAAAACAGCTCATAATAGTTTAATTTCAGAGCTGATATCTATCCATTTAAAATGTTTTCTTGATAATAACCAAAATCACTTCAGTTCCTACATCAATATCTATGGCATTGTACTAATAAAAACAGTGCTTTTAGACATTCTATGTTTTCTTTTCTGTCTGTTTTAGTCACATGATACACACAGGAGTTAGTACTTGATTGTATAACCATTGTTTTTGATTACTTTTGATGGTCTAATTATTTTTTCCGTGACTGTACGTGTAAATGATTATAATACCGGTACAATGTCAATGACCACACATATGCATTTCTCAGTCTCTGTATCAAGATCCAATCTCATCTGATATATGTGAAGAATGAACAGCAGTAAAAAAAAAAAATAAGATTTCAGGGAAAAAACAGCTTCTATAAACCAAAGTGGTCATATTTACTGTGACCTCCCTTTGCCTTTAGCATGTCTTTAACCCTTTAGTTCAGACAATATGAGATTTACTGCATTCATTTTGTAATGTTTTACACCAGGTTTCATTCAACACGTCAGATGGTTCTAATTATGACATTAAATAATATCTTTAACCTTTAGAGCCCATTTAGTTCAGTTTTTGTGTCTTTTAAGGTTGTGCACATACTTCCTGCATTTTTTTTGTTGTATTTGAAGAAAAGAGAATGAGAGGTGAATATTAATGCTCATTTCAAATCAAACCAACAAGGCTAAAGGTGGCCTAAAATTTTTGCACAATACTGTATGTTATGCTTTAAAGGGTAAAGAAAATTGATGAAACTGAACAGGTTATATCAGTTTGTTTTTTTAAGGGGAGGCAAAGGGTATTGTTTTTGGTTCGGTTTGTTTGTTTGTTTCTTTATTTGTTAACACTCTAGCAGCAAAACTATCGGTTAAATTCATACCAAATTTGGTTTATAGATTGCCAGTGACTCAAAATAGATCTGATAATATTTTGGGAAAAGTAGGTCAAAGTTTAAATTTTTTATGAATTTTTACTTTTTTTTTTTTTTTTTTTTTTTTACATTTACTTATAATTGGCAAAATTTGAAATGTCTGTAGCCGCAAAACTATTGGTTGAATTCATGGTAAATTTGGTTTAAAGATTGCCAGTGACCCAGAATAGACACCATGACATTTTGAGGAAAGTAGGCCAAACTTCAAATTTTTTATGGATTTTTAAATCTTTTTTTCTTCCCATTTACTTATAAAGGGCGAAATATCAAATGTATGTAGCAGCGAAACCATTGGTTGAATTCATACCAAACTGGGATTATAGATTGCCAGTGACCCAGAATAAATGTCATTACATTTTGGGAAAAGTAGGTCGAAGTTCAATTTTTTAATGAATTTTTAGAATCTTTTTCTCCCCTTTACTTATAATGGGCGAAATTTCAAATATCTATAAAACCATCAATTTTCTTTCAATTTACTGATATATATCACATATATAGAGGCAATTGATATGCTGACATCAGCACATGCATAGACATGATGACATCAGCTGGATCGATGCTAAAATAAGCCACAATTCATGCGAGGGGCGGAGTCTGTTGTGCCTGGCACCAACTGTTGTTTTTTGTTTTGTTTCTTTTGAAGTAAGAAAAATGTTTCAAGAATAAAACTACTAAAACCAAATGTGGGTCTCTAATAAAGGATAACTAAGTCAAAGGTGCTGCAGAGAATTGGGTCAAATTTTGACATTCTATGATTTAATGAGAAAGAACTGGTTTTACTCCAGAGGAATCTTTGTCTCAGAGCCTCCAGTTCTACTTAAAACTGTCTGCACATTAGAATACATTCACTTTCAGATTCCTTCTAGTGTAAAATTCATAAATCTATTACATAAATGTACGTAAACATATATACATGTATGACTTCATCATATTTTTATATCCAACCAGCACTTTTGTCATTTGTTTTCCAAGTATCAAAATATGCAAGATTTATCACATATTATCTCTAAGGCAGTTCATTTCCATATTTTTTTTTGTTGTTGAATCTCATCTTATAAAGCTGTTAAAACACTGCAAAAAAACAACAAGTAAAAAACACTTCTCTGTAGGTGGAGTATCCAAATAAAGTGTTGCTTCTGTTTCGAGCCACTCTTTATCGAGGGAGACATGTGATCCTGCTTCGCATTCACATTCACATGCATTAACACTTCGGAGGTGCCCGGTGTTACAACAGCCCTCTGTCAGCCGCCGAGCAGCTCCACTGGAGCAGCTAGGAGTTAGAAATCCTCACTCAAGAGCACCTTGACAGTAGTTGTTACCGCAGAAGAGAGTGGTACTCATTGATTTTACCCAACTGCTTTTTCACAACCGGCCACAAATGTGCTTGTCCTAGCTCAAGGCCACTACCGCTATTGAAACATACGACACTCAAGACAGATGGACGGACCGAGCTGAAAGATTATTCGCAATGACTTTTCTTTATGGTTTGATTTCATTCTGTTTTGATGGTTAGTCATAGTGTGACAGAAAGGAGTGTATAAAAGTGGTCTGAGTACAATTCACACCTTTCAAGTAGACACAAAAGCTGACCCAGGTTTGTGAAATTAAAATAAGATATTTACATTTGCAAATATGAGACCAGTACCTTTAAACACTCAGTAGTCGCTTTTCCATTGACCCTCAAACTGCGTAAATATAACTTGCGCAAAAAAATTTACCTAATGGAAAACCCACAATTTTGCAAAAGTCAAATTTTTCGATTAAAAGGTTTTGCGCTGGCAGGAGGTGGTTTTTCAGGCGTAGCGCAAATGGTACATCACGCAAAACTGCAATGGAAAGACCTTTTTTCGCAACTAGAGTCGTGCTAACATTTGTAGAACTGTGAATGACAGGCTGACTCTGGAGAGGTTAGCTAAGAAGCTATGCTCGGGGTTTTTCCGACGCGCAAATTATACATCACACTATACGCTGGAGTGCGTCACTGCCCCTTTGATTCAGGAAACGCAGATCTGCTGTGTAAAAGTCCAGCCTGTCTCACCTCTGTTACTCCATTAGTTTTGTTTCAATTTACTTCAACCTTGGCACATATATAGAGGCAGGTGATATGCTGACATCAGCTGGATTGATGCCAAATAAGCTACACTACATGTGAGGGGCGGGGTTTGTTGTGCCTGGAATCACATGTTTAGTTTTAGTTTTGATAGATAATGACAGATTTGGCTACTCTGCTGCTTGGCTAAAAACCAAGGAAAACATACTGTATTTTACTTTCTATTAATGTTTAACGATTTATTTTAAGAAAAACATAAAGAAAACTTCCATGTAAATCTGTTCAAAGTTCAATTTTACTCAAAGTTACGCAATCCAATATGGCCGCCGCCACATGACATCACACTATGCAAATTAGATGAGCAAATTCACAAACTTAAACAGTATTTTTCTCATTTACAGTATGTCTTTGTCCCTAACTACTGCCAAGCTACAGCTTTTTGAAATCTTGATACCAAAATTCACAAACATCCTCCTCACCAAAGTTACTTCAGGTGCAGAGTCTGTTTGTAAAAACCGACACCGACACCCAGTTCTCTGAATGCTGTTGTTCACTTTATTAAAAGTACCATCAAACCCCTGATACTGAAAAGAGATCACACTTCTGCAGGTGATATTTACTGATACTGATGGATCACACAGGCTGGCGACAAATTAAAGGAAAAAAAAAAAAACATGAAACATCTTAGTCTCTTGTTTCTTCTCTTTTTACCCCATTTCTTGTTTTTCTGGCATTAATGTCACTGCTTTAATTGTTTTTTTTTTTTTTTATTATTATTTTCTAATCAATATCAAAGTCATTCATCGCTGCTGTTACTTCTTTCACCTGTATTATTTCTCTTTTTGTATTTTTTGTTTTTATCAGACTTTTCTATCATTATTTTTGGCTTATTGCTGATGCTGTTGTGCTTTTAACTATCTGATCAGTTCAGGTTCTACGTACAGACCAATATGATCTAAAGAAAAATAATAGTATAATAACCTTTAAATAATGACAACTCCTTTGTTTTAGTGCAAATAAATTATAATTTCTGAAAGTATTTACATTAACAACCTATCCTTTAGCAATAAAATGTGAATAACCTGAACAAATATGAACTAACCTGCCTGTTACTAAATGTGTTTTTGTGCCTTTGTAGATCCGATCTGTAATGCACAGGTATAAATGATAAGACATGACATTGTTAACAAAAAAAAAAAGCACTAATTTTCTTTAGAAATTTCAGTTTTTTCAGGTTTTTCGCATATTTTTTGTTTGGGTAGTTTGTAAATGTAAATGCTATGAGAAAATTTTGGTGGTGTCATTATTTATAGGCATAATGTAACACGCATTAAACCATGAAGAAAATCTGGAGTCATTATTTATAGGTTATTATGCTGTTATTTTACTGGTCCGGACCACTTGAGATTAAATTGGGCTGAATAAGGCCCCTGAAAGAAAATGAGTTTGACACTCCTGATGTAGTGTGAAGAAAACTCCTAAAATATTCATTGTGATAAAATGCAGATGCAGTTTACAGTCTTCCCTGGGCTTGTGGTTGTAAAGTACAGTCACATTAACTTCCTATTTAATGAAATTACTCAGCGCTGAGCTCCACAGATGTTATGTCACTGTTCCGCTGAGTAATAAATATATATTGAGTGCAGGGATCACAGACTGTAACAGTATTTGAGAGTGATGGCATGGTTTACTGGGCACACTGTGATAGACTGGAATAATGTCGTCCTCATCTCTAAACACAGTACACAGTACTTATAGGTAAACCAGTCTGCATTAACCCTAAGGGGTCTGAGCCTATTTGGGCTATTTTTGAGTACTTTTGAATTTGCCTTTATATACTATATAAAGAAATGTTTATTATACCATGTTGGTATCTTTTTTTTTTTTTTTCAGCACAACTTCATCTACCTCATCTGTCTATTATTTTTTCACTTTAAACCTACTATATCAACACAAAAGGCCAAAAACACACAAAAAATATCAAATCTGTTTTGAAAAATGTATATAATTTATTGCATAAATAATACAAAGATGTTTCATGAACTTTTCAAAGACTTTAACCGTCATCCTACCAACATATTTCGTATCCTAATCCTACCAGTCAGGGTCCATGTGGACCCCACTGTGATATATGTGATATCACATCTTAGTAACAGACAGGAACGTCATTTCATTTGGAATGTTTTTTATTACGTATGAAAACAGTTTGTATCATAAAACACCATTACAATAACTAATTGTGTAAGAATGAGGGTGATACAAGTTATCAAATCACCCTGATTTTTAACAATTGGATGTCTCGGAACCTTCAGCCTCAGAGCTGTCCTCTGTTTCTAAAATAGACCTAAGGGCTTGTGCAACAGTGTACCTTGCTCTTCTATTTCTATTCGCCATCACTTACTGAAACAACAAGTTGAATACAGTACCCATTATGTCAGATTTTTGGAACTAATATAAGCAATCGAACATGGGCATACAGACAGACAAACTCCTAGCACAAAGTGATCATTCAATGAATGATACAGCAGAGACATAAAAATCATGTCCTGGGGTCCAGTTTGGACCCCAGCCTGGTAGGATGAGGGTTAAAAGTGAATATTGGATCCAAATATTAGGTATATAAATCAAAATTGTAATAATTTAAAACTATACTCAAATATTTGACATAAAAGCATACCAACACCCCCCCCATCTTCCATCTTCTTGGTTTCTGCATCGGTTAAGGTGGGGGTTTTGAAAAGGACAAACTAACAAAGATATGGTAAAAAAATATATCATGCCGTCCCCACCTCATTTTCATACTTTTATTCACATTTGTTTGCTCCAGGTTCAAACCATCATATCTCCAGCTGTATTTGCTCTATCAACATCAAATAAAAAAGTGGCAGAGTGCTTCAAGTCCGCACTTTCGAATACAATTGTCCTCAGTAATCTATGTGACTGACTTCCGAAGCTACAACGTGTTGAAAATGTCATGTGATTCAGTCATTGGGCCATGACTGTGGACCCCTAAGGGTTAAAACTAGATTAACCCTTTAACCCCTGTGACATTATTTCAGGTAAACGTGATGCTGTGAATTGTCGTCTGTTTCAGGTTCATAAATGTGCTATGTGCTGGTTTTGTTTTACTGTTTGTTTTAGGGTTAAAACAGGGTGGAATAACAGAAAAAGACAAAGAGAAATTGAAGTTTGACAGGTTTTTTTTTTTTTTTTACTAAATAAGGCACTCAGAATGTACATTAATAAGAGATTTAGGAAGTTGAACATGAACTGTGAACTGGAACACACTGAACAACAACAAGGATTTGAATTTTGGCCCAGTCCAGCTGCTTTTTGGCAACTGGTTGAACTCCAAATAGCAGTTACATGATCAAAAGTTAGTAAAAACACAGTAAAAAAAAAAACAAATAAATAAAGGAAATCATCACAACACTGCAAACAACAGTAAAAACAAAAATCACAAGGAAAACAGTATATATATATATATATATATATATAAAAAAAAAACAAAACAAAAAACAACTTTATTTTATAGTGAGTCGGTCTCTCTCACTGCTCGTTTTACCCCCCATTCCACAGGCAGCAGGGGTGTACTGAGCATGCTCAGACATCTATGGAGACAACAAGGTTTATTCTGTTAATTAGCATGTTTAAATTTTTCTTATGCGCAAAACAGTTGAATTTTTAGTAATATTTAAAATAAATCATATTCAGAATGCTCACCACAGACATGTCAGGGGTTAAAGTATTAAACTTAAAGGCAAAAATACATTCATGTCACATATGCAGGTTCAGATGGATGTGTTGAACATCTGTTGTACAGTGTTTTTATGAGATATAACAGAAAGAGGAGCTGTTCTTGTGTCACATGTGAATAAAATGGAATATTGAAACTTCCAGAGATAGGAACCCCTGTATTGCTCTTGTACGATGTCACCATAGTGCTGCCATTTTACAAGAGGTGAGTGAGGATGCAGCAGCTATGAAACCAACCAGGAATCTAAATGAGCCTTTGATTGTTGTAAATGAATGTTATGTGGACTGGGGTGTTGTTTCCTATCAGGTGTGAATCTTATTCATACAGGTCTCGGTGTCTGCAGTAAGAGGGCTGCAGCTTTTGGCTATATTTTATAATAAAGATTTTGTATTCCTTTCATGTGTTAAAAGACAAGACTGAGACATCCCTGCCAGCGTATAAAGGCAGTTCCACATATATAAAAGCATTTATCCATGTAAATATTAGGTCTTATTACAGTATTGTTAGTACTGAAACTACTTATTACCTATATATCAGTTTACAACTACTAGTTATCACTTTGTTGCAAGGTTATTATCGTTAACGAAAACTAACGAAATGACGAAAACTAGAATTGTAAAATCATTTTCGTTAACTGAAATAAATAAAAACTAAAATTAAAAGAAAAAAAAAAAAAACTACTGAAACTGTATTGTGCGCTTACAAAACTAACTAAAACGTATAAAAATTATGGATAAAATTCCCTTTGTTTTCGTCTTTGTCAACGTCGGATTGATATGAAATCGATTTATTTCTCTCAAGCAATTTTCGCTGTTGGCACCATATGATATTTGCGGTCCGTCACTTGTGGTTTAGAGGCGTCTTCTGGTCCCCACTCTACCTGGAAACATGGAGACTAAAGTTGGGAGAAAGCAGCAGAGTCCTGTCTGGGATTTTTTTGAATACGACGGTGAAGAAGATAAAAGATACGACAAAACTAAAATTAATACTAAAACTAAACTAAAACTAAGCATTTAGAAAAAAATGAAAACGAATAATAAAACTAGCAACCTGCTCTAAAAACGAATTAAACTAACTGAATTAGAGAAAACAAAAGTCAAAGTAAATAAAACTAAACTATAATGAAAAATCCGAAACTATTATAACTTGCTTGTTAGAACTTTTATCCTGTGATTTAAACTAACACTAGCGTGGTTTAGATGTGGTAGTTTTGTAGGCTGTTGTGTATCGTGTATGCTGTACCGCATTTGTCCCAGCAGTCACCGCCAAAGCATTCTGGACATAGCAACAGCTGTGTACCAAACCTAACAGGGTGTGTACTGAAATGGTTCGGTTCGGTTCAGTATGGTGTACCGTTACAGGCCTAGTTCCTATTGTCATCAGCCAGGGACTACAGCAGGATACTAGCCATGTCGGCTAAAGCTGCCCTTTTTTACTGTTATTGATAGTTAATTAATGGGATTGTCCGCGATACAATAAACTAATAAACTAACTAAAATAATTATACTACTATGTTATTTTGCTGTTGTTGATGGGGTTTTTTTTTGTTTTTTTTTTGTTTTTTTTTAGTAGTACATTGTGCAACTGCTTGTTTTTTTCACTACTGTTTTTTGTAGTTATTTTATTACTATTTTCTTACAATACTTCTTCTACGTGTACATTCAGTGTTGTGCTGCTATTGGGACCTCAGTTTCGTGAGGGTTCTGCCCAATGGATCAATAAAGTTCAATCTAATCTAACCTAATCTAATCTAATCTGATCTAAAACCCCAAAAATAGCAGTAGGCTTTGGGTGTAATATCATCATTTACATGATACTGTGTCAACTCTTAACCCTCACAATTTCACCTTAGGATATTGCTGATGCTGAAAATCATCCAAATGATCATGACGTTTTCCTGCCTTAACCCTTTCATGCATACTGGTCATTACAGTGGACAGCTATTCTACAGCGGTTCTCTTGTATATTCATGGATTTTGTTGTTCTTTTCGTTTCTTTTGTTTGTTTGTTTTTTTACACATATCTTTATTAAAGTTTTAAGACACTACATATCTTTTCTGACATGAGTTGGTAACATTATGTAGATCTCTCCTGAGCATAAACCCACAGAATCACAAGTCCTCCCCATAGTTTTTACACAATTTATCAGTAAATTCATGTTTCTGTGCATCAAAAATTAAATGTGTGGTGTCTAGCTGAGTGGACATTTTTGTAGCTTCATGAAAAATAGGTTCATAAGAATTTTTTTTTTTTTTTTTTTCATATTATTATTCTTTTTTATTTATTTTTCAGAAGAAAATGTTCAATCGCATTGTTTTTTTCATGCCTAAAGAGGAATAAAAACACTCCGGAAAAAATTTTGATTAAGGTTTTCATAATTCGTGCATGAAAGGGTTAAACACTACTTAAACGGTGTAAATTGCACCATTATAATTAGGGATGCACCGATACTCAGTGTGTGTACTCGTACTCGTACTTGTAAAAGATATCCGTTACAAATGCACCGATACCACTTACGGCTGTGTGACATTCACAGTTCAGTGCAGCAGGTACATGATGGTGGAATAATGTGTGGGGAGTGTGAAGAGTGTGGAGATTTTACAAAATAAATTACGGTGATAAAAGTAACGCTGACTGCAAGTAACGTTACAGACACAGACAGATACGGACGCAGCGTTCTGTTTGTCCATCTGTTTACCAGGTGCTGGCGGATGCATACACAGAATGAGAATACCACCAGGAGTACGGAGCAGTGTGGACCGCCGCCAACAGAAGTGAAAATGAAACTTATCACTCATTTCTCTTTTCTCTTCCTGCTGAAGCTAAGCTTTTAAACCTTACCAGTGAAAACGCTGCGATATTAGTATCACATTAGTGTTACCTCTGTCGTCTCCATGTTTGTTATTACTGACTTTCTTCTTCTTCTCAAAAAGCTTTCCTCTTCTTCGTGGTATTTGTCCAGTATGGTTAATTAAGAGCGGCGCCCCCTGGTGGATTAATTGAGAAATGCTCATTCCAACACATTAAATGTCAGTAGCAGCACTTTGTTCCAGTCAGACTAATGACAACGACAATAAAGCACATTTACAAAAGGAACTAAGAACTGGAATGGGATTATTAAGTACTCATTATCGGTACTCGGTATCGGCAAGTACTCAAATGTACGTACTCGTACTTGGTCTGGAAAAAAATGGTATCAGTGCATCCCTAATTATAATCCATTACTTCATTATTGATCAGGAAACATGCTTCAGTCATGGTTGCATGGTGAGTAGATACAGTAGGTCCCATCATTTTTGAAGCGTTAAACGTGTTCAGATGTCTCCAAATCACTTCTAGTTTTAAATAAAACATCTTCCTATAAATAATCTATTTTGTGAAATCGAGCAGAATTTCAATATTTTACTCTTCACAGCAGTTCTATCTCACCTTGCACTGACTGGCTTTGACATTTATAACTGTCATTACCCACCATCCCTCCTAAAGATATGTTATTAGTGAGCCTACTATTATTTTGGGTTTTACTATATTATAGAGGGGTATTTATTCATGTTATCTTAAATGTTTCTTTTGCACTAGTTCATTCTGATGATTCTGAAAAGCGGATTTCCTCCAGGTCCTCTGGTTTTCCCCCACCATCAAAAACACCCATACATAAGCTAATCCTTCTGTCAGTGTCCTTCACCTGCACCTTCAACGGCAGCTCCTAATGGGCTAATTCCTAATGCTAATCACTAGTGGGTGCTGTATGTGTTGGGATGGGTCAAATGCAAAGACTGAATTTCCCCCACTTGGATAATAAAGAAAACACTGTCATCAAGTGTTTGCTCCTGGAGGATTCTGTTGAGTTTGTGATGTCGACCAGCTCCAGATGTAATGTGTCGTGACATAACTTTTGCTATTAGTGATGGGACTTTTGGCTCTTTGAAAAGAGCTGTTCAAAAGACTGGCTCTTTTATGTTTTTGCATTATTTTGAAACACCAATGTTTTAATGACTAAATAGGCTACATGTGATGATTGGCATTACATTTTAAAGGTGTTTAATTGGCGCGGCAGTAAATATTATCTTACTGTAAAAAAGAATAGTTAGTTGAAATGTGTGGGCTAAATCCATGACATGACAGGTGACATTAGACAAATGCTGGAATTTGACAAAAAACATCACGGGATATTATGTGGACTAGTCTGTAGCCTAAAAATGAAGAAGAAAATAAAACATTTTCTTATGAAATAACATTTTATTCTCCTCAATACAAGAAGAATAAATGTGTGTAAATATACGGAAAAAATTGCACAAAACACAACAGCGATTAATCACTGCAGTTACTTAAATACGTGAACTATTGTGCAATTCTCAGGACAAGAATAGTATGTTGGAAAACATACAGAAAAAATGCACAAAATACAAAAGCGATTTATCATTGCAGTTACTTAAATACCTGAACAACTGTAGTGCACTTTCCCTCAGAACAAGAATAATAAATGTGTGTAAACATACAGAAAAAAGTGCACAAAACACAACAGTGATTACTCACTACATTTACTTAAATACATTCGCCTCCTGCCCAATCCCTCCCCAGTGACGCTAAATTGACAGGTAATCGGACACTCCCTCCTTAAAAAAAAAAAAAAAAAAAATGAACGGCTCTTTACAAAGACTCGGTTCCCATCATTCATTCCAAAATTCGATTCGTTCGTGAATGTCACATCACTATTTGTTTTGATTTGGTGCTATATCAATAAAACAGTGATGAAAGTGAGGAAAGAAAAAAAAAACTTGAACTTGAACTTCTGAATGACTTCAATGAGTAACAAACCTGGTTTGCTTGTCTTCCAGACGTACTGCGACAGAAAATCGCCATTTCTATCAGTTTCCTCGAGCCAGGACCAGTTGAACTCATTTTTGATTCCTGCCTCACACTTCAGTTCGTCCCCACACTGAAGGACAATGAATTCTGACATGATTTCACAGAATATTTAGATGAAATACATCGGCGGTAAAATACTCAAAGAAAATCCACCATCTTGTCGCCAGAGATGCGAAACGGACCACGTGTCATCAACGGACCAATCAGAGCCGTCCATACAAGTTTCCGCGTTGTAAACAGCATCTCATTGGTCGAAACGAATGGAGAAAAAGCAATATGGCCGCGTCCATGAGACAGACCCAAATAACATAATTTACACTTTTCGGAGCGATTTATGCATAATTTTCCAGCTGAAATGTTCCCAAACCAGACGGAAATGATCCGGACATGTTTAATTTACCGGAATTTACCGGAATATGCTCAGTTTTTGGGAAAAAAACGGATTTCCGGCAAAAACCGGAACACTTTCATCACTGATGAAATTAGATTTTTTTTCTGTCTCTCTTTTACTTCTTTATTAATTAATTCATTTTATTTAAAAGAAAAAAATCAAATTTGATTGATTGATTGAGTGAGTGAGTGAGTGAGTTAACCTTTACCCTTTAAGTAAGAAAAGCTCATACTTCACCCTCCATCTGTTGTAATTTATAAAGATTACAAAGATATCTAAAATTCCGACCAGCAAATAGGTGCATGTTTGTTCACTAGTTTGGCCAAAGCCTGAGCTGAGATAGAGCAGATACTTTAACCTCCTGACACCCAGGAAAGGAAAAGTTTTGGCTTTTTTTGTGTTAAAAAAATGCCTTGATTGGAAACAACATGATGCAACAGTTTTTGTAGTTACATTTTAAATTTTTTTATGGACTGTTGGAATGTCTTTTACAGTGAACAGCGTTTTGTTTTTTTGTTTTTTTTCCTTTCAGTATCTCTTAACTATAAATCTAATCCATTATCATTATTATTAACCTCTGTAGATGATAAAAACATATAGCTGGGTCTCAGGAAATAAACATCATCTAGCAAATTGGTAGAATCTGAACTCAGTTTGACCGAGGCCTTTGTTTCTCTAAGCCTAATGACAGAAAACCTCATTTCTAAAGGTTAACTAAATGCTGTATTTTCCATTATCAAAAAATAGCTTTTGGGCTAATTAATTTTACAAAACACCAGCCCGTAGTTTTCCAGATGTCACCACCTTGCCTTTGTTTACAGTCTATGAATGGATGTTTTAAAATGTTAAACATATCTGTCTGAACCGCCGTGACCCTGTAAACACCCGCCTGGTTAACACCACCATGCACACACACACACACACATACACACACACACATACAGGGGTGTGCAAATACTACTTGACCCTGGTGTGTTTGTGTTTGTTCCTCCAGACTGAAAAGGAGTCGGTCCCATTTTTTATGCAGACAGACTGCACCATCACGTCCCAGACGGGGCCCAAGGCCTTCAAAATCCCCCTGTCCATCCGCCAGAGGATCTGTGCCACCTTCGACACTGCCAACGCCAAGGGCAAGGACTGGCAACTCTTAGCCCAGAAACTCCACTTAGATCGGTGAGTTGCTGTGATGTGTGTCCTGTCGGCGATTGCGTGATGCGCGTACCCTCTTGTCTGCCGCGGCCTCGGCGTCGAACACATGCTGATCAGAACGGTAACAGCGCTGCGGGTGTCGGTGACCTCATGAATGTGACTTTTACATGTAGCGGTGTTTATTCTTTGTGTTCTCAGCAGGAGTCCAGCCTGATTATTCACCTGCACAGCATACAAGTGATAGTGTTTGTCGACCGCTGTCCCATGATATAATGCGTGTTTTGAATACGCACCGGCCTTAATATGCAGCCGACTCTAAAATGAAGTGGGAAACTATCTCCATCCATCAGTAAATGCCATTTACTCGTCCTGTTTCATCAAATAATGCGCGCCTTTATGAAAAGGCTGTGCTAATATTTACTCGATGCAGTTGTTGTCTTTCCTTGTGGCAGCTATACTCCTGTTAAGTGCATGATTCATGAGATGCTGGTATGGAACAGTCCTTTGGGATTCCAAATTATCCAGATAAGCTTTCCTCTCCAACTTGGGCTGCTTTGAACTGAGCTTGATGTGACCAATGGCTGCAGCCTTTCATGTTGCCTGTTGTTATTTCTCCTGTGGAGCAGCGGTGGTGAAACACTGCCCCCTGGACTCAGAGCTGCATCATATTAGAAAAGGCTTTGAATGGGAAACAACACAACGTCAGGTCCTTACACTGGCTGCAAAATTACACAAAAGCAAGCGGTGTTTTCTTGTAATTACTCGTAATTTGATGTTAATTTATTCTTAATTAAAACCCTAATAGTTTTTAAAGGTCAGAACTTTGTTTTACCTACATGTAGAAACAGATGGAGGTGTTGGAGTCAATCCAGTCGGAGAGTTTTAGTCACAGATGCACATTGTTGTTTCGTTTTTTAATCTATTGTGGATCCTGGTGTTTGTGTGTGTTTTGTTGATTTTGATTAAGTGATGAAATTGAAATGTAAATGTGATCATATAGAGTTTTTGTGAATATTTGCTTAATTGTCTCACTTCAACTCAGCTTTAGATGGATTGGACTAAGTTGCTATTAACCCTTTCATGCATACTGGTCACTCCAGAGGACAGTTATTCTCCAGCTCTTCTCTTATATATTCATGGGTTTTGTTGTTTTAGTTCCATATCAGCCAACACAGTGGACGCTTATGCATCATCCCATAATACATTGTAATTCATACCATTACTGTAACTTTGCAGATCAGGTTGATAAACCTGATCTGCAGTAACGTGTTAAATCAATTGCTAATTGTTATTAGACTGTAATCAACAGTTTTCTTAATCAAAAAGGTTTTTTTTTTTTTTTTTTGCATATTATCTGCATGAAGTTAGTAATAACTAGTATTAGAGTATGTTAAAATGTGAGAAAACATCAGATTAGCTGCATGAAAAATGTTTTTATTTCATAGTTTTCACCCAGTTTATCACTTTCTGATGATGGGTTTTAAATACATGGGGTTTTTTTGCTTCAAAAATTGGTGTCCAGCTGAGTGGACATTTTTGTAACTTCATGAAAAATAGGTTCATAATAAAATTTCAATCGCGTTGTTTTTTTCATGCCTAAAGAGGAATAAAAACACTAAGGAAAAAAACTCAACTAAGGTTCTCATAATTCATGCATGAAAGGGTTAATATTTCTGTCATATATTTCTGTAATTGATAACACAGGGAGGTCATTTCTACATTTTTTTTTTTTTATATCAGTGTATTTTACTTTTAGAGAGTAAGAGTATTACACAGAAGGAGTTATTGCCAGTTTATCTGCCTCTGATTGAAAGTGCTGCCAAATTGCAATTTCTAGGACATGGATACCTTCTGGAATCACAGCATTTTAGTCAACTGAGAGCTGGTGTAATTAGTAAAATAACCAAAACGCAATGTCTGTTTTTGGTAAATCAGGTAGAATTACAGAATTTCGCTATATTAAGGTCTAACCGGCATTCATTTGTAATATAACCCACATGGTTTTATAATGACTTTCCTTTTGGGGATAAATAAAACTGTATCTGTGTCTGCAATATGACCAGAATATTAAAGGAACAAGAATTCAAAGTGTGAAAATGTATGAAGGGTTTCATAAGTCGGTGTCTCTAATAGAAGATGTATGCATATTATGTGACTGTATGTGCTTTATGTCACCCATCTCCAACGACCACATTCATAATCCACCCCCACATCCAGGCTGAGCCACAAAGAGCCTCGGATCTGTCGCCTGTTGGTCGCTTCCATAGAATCAATCACTGAAAAAACAGGGAAAAAAGAGCAAAAAACAAACAAACAAACAAAAAATTCTCTGCATAATCAAGTCTATGAAAGCATGTTTAGCAAGAAAAGAAGTGGATGCTATTGCATTTAATTCGCATATATGTACATTTCTTCAACGCATGCTTTTAGAATGAATGGAAGTGGATGCATGGAGGCATTTTATAGTGTTTCTGAGAGAACAGCTGATCAGTATCAAGCAAATAAGTACCGAAAATTAGAGGATGCCTAGTCATTTGTTAACAATTGCATGTATCTTGTTAATATTTTTAGGAGTTTGAGACATATTTGGCAGAACTTTATACAAATGCATGTTTTTACCAGATCTCAGAGTTTGATTTAGTAAAACTTTAAATGTTTAGATCAGTGGTTCCCAATGTTTTTGACCCGTGCCCCCATTTTAACATCACAAATTTCTGGCGACCCCAAACATTCAAAATAGAGACTTTTGTTTTTGCTAAAATTAATTTTTTTTGATCATGTAATAGTTTTCTGTACTATGTTGCAAATAAACGTTAATTTTAGACGACATTTAGTCTATATAATGTATATATTATGGACAGGAGGCAGAAAAGCCAGGTGTAGATTACTGCACAAAGTGAGAATTTGATTTTCCTTGGTCAGGATATGTACAGTCAGTCCAGCTTGGATTTACAAGGCTGACAATTAATACTGAACAAACAAGAACTCAAACTATGAATTACACTGGGTTACAAAAAAATGTTTTTTGCAAGTTGTCTAGGTTTTTTCAACTGAATTAGGACCATTTTGCACCGCTAAATCCAAAAATGACATCTGTTTTTCTCAATCAGGTCAGGTTTTTTTGCTAATTGATTTTGAAAAATTTGATCTTCTCACAAAATAAATAATTAATACCAAATAAGATTGGTAAGCACACTTTATGAAACTTGTGACTTGATTCCTGTTAGGTACAATGGTGTATTCACCGCAGATGTAGCAGAATACGTCAGGCTTATTTTTGCAAGATCTTCTAGTCGAAGCCATTTCATTCACCTGTAATATTAAAAAAAAACATTAATCATAAATTGGCAAAAGTAAAATCTTCAGAACTCGTATTGCAAGAAATATGAAAGAATTTGTATCATATGATGTGAAAATGCCCATAAATGTAAGCAAAAATGTTAAAAAGCCAATATGTAGCATAGTTCAGAAAGTTGACCTGATTGAGCAAAATTAATGTGATTTTTGGATTCAGCACACCAAAATTATCCTAAATCAGCTCAAAAAACTTCACAATAAATTTGTTGTTGACCAGTGTTATGAAAGAGCTGCAGCATCTGAAACTGACCACAATGAACATTTGACAGATAAACAGTACCACAGTGCTTCAGTTTCAGCTTCAGTTTGTCATGTATTTTATGGATTGGGATTATCTCTGTCAACTCACTATATATTTTTAATAGTAATTTTAATTTAGTTTTATCAATTACTAAAAATTTCAGGCGACCCCATTTGAATTCCAGGCGACCCCACTTGGGGTCCGGACTCCAGGTTGAAAAACACTGCAATAAAGGCTCCAGTTTCAAAGAACTGGAATTTTCTGTCAGTGTTTAATGGTTCAGGCTTTACAGGGTTAAATACAGATTCCAAACAGTCATTCCATTATTCACTTTCATTTCATTTTATTTTATTCATTCAAAATTTGTAAAAAATCTCTGGAACTCCTTGCCACCGGAGCTCAGAAATACCACTTCACTCCCTCTCTTCAAATCCAAATTCAAAACCCATCTGTTTAGGATCGCTTTCTCTTTGTGACCATAATTACATTCTCCAATTTTTAACCTGCCTTTTATTTTTTACCCTGTTTTATCGCTTGTTTTATACTCTGCGGTTTACTGTATGGTGTCCTTGAGTGCCAAGAAAGACACCTACAAATAAAATGTGTTATTATTAATTATTATTATTATTATTATATTAAAATTTCAAGTACTCCCTGGGCGTCTTCTAAGTACCCCAGGGGTACGCGTACCCCCATTTGAGACAAACTGCTGCTTTAATTTGAGGTTTCCTGCTTCTCAGTAAGGTCACTCAACAGCTCTGAAATAACCCAAACTTTCCAGTGCAGTTTGACTCGTGCCTTTTAGAGATGCTTACATATTGGCTCGGTTCCATCCAGACCACCAGACCAAGGTTATTATTGTTAACGAAAACTAACAAAATGACGAAAACTAGAATTGAAAAAACATTTTCGTTAACTGGAATATAAAAACTCTAATTAAAAGAAAAAAAAAAAAACGATAACTAACTGAAACTGTATTGTGTGCTTACAAAACTAACTAAAACAAATAAAAATTATGGATAAAATTCCCTTTGTTTTCATCTTTGTCAATGTCAGATGATACGAAATTGATTTATTTTGCTCTAGCAATTTTAGCTAGCGGCTCCATACGACACTTCACGGTCCGTCACTTCTCGTCACTTGTGGTTTACAGTCGTCTTCTGGTCCCCGCTCTACCTGGAAACATGGAGACTAAAGTTGGGAGAAAGTTATACAAGCTTATGGAAGTGCTGTCCCAAAAACTGTGTCAGTTTTGTGTGGTTGTTTGATGAATTCTAGAAATGATTCAACATTGTACAGGATGGGGAAGCAAAATTTACAATGAACATTTAGTTGTTTTTTCTCAGCAGGCACTACGTCAATTGTTTTGAAACCAAACATATACTGATGTCATAATCATACCACACTATTATCCATACCTTTTCACAAACTTTTGCCCATATGAGTAATCAGGAAAGCAAACGTCAAAGAGTGTGTGATTTGCTGAATGCGCTCGTCACAAGGAGATTTCAAAAATAGTTGGAGTGTCCATAAAGACTGTTTATAATGGAAAGAAGAGAATGACTATGAGCAAAACTATTACGAGAAAGTCTGGAAGATACTATTAAAGAAGAATGGGAGAAGTTGTCACCCCAATATTTGAGGAACACTTGCGCAAGTTTCAGGAAGCGTGTGAAGGCAGTTATTGAGAAAGAAGGAGGACACATAGAATAAAAACATTTTCTATTATGTACTTTTCTTGTGGCAAATAAATTCTCATGACTTTCAAAAACTAACTGGTCATACACTGTCTTTCAATCCCTGCCTCAAAATATTGTAAATTTTGCTTCCCCACCCTGTATGTTAAAACCAAATGGGAAAGAGAGCTGGGTGAGGAGATCCTAGAGGGGAAGTGGTACGATATGTGGGAAACCACCAATCAACATCACAGTCACCTAAATAGAGAGAATTTAATTGGAAAAATCTAATTTGTTATTTCATCACACCTAAAATTAAAAGTAAACAAATGCATACTCAACAGCCGGGTTGGAGACTTCGTAATCACATGGATTCAGATCACACACACGCACACACATGTTTTGGAAATGCTGTGCTGGGATATGCAATCCCAAATTCTTGTCTTGTTCTGTACCTCGGACATTTGGAAGAATCAGTGCATAAAGAAGACAGATATCTTGTCCATCCTCCTGGTGGTCGGGAAGAAGGCCATAACAAAGAACTGGCTTAAGACTGATGCTCCGTCTTATAAACAATGGATTTCAATCATAGATGATAGACTTGTCATGGAACATCTGACATATAAACTCAAGTTAAAAGAAAATCTCTTTATGAAAAACTGGGGAAAATGGCTGACATTCAGAGACACATGTGGAACCTACTCTCCATTAAAAAAAAAACTTTGACAAGCTTAGGTTCGTTCAAAAAACTTACAAAAAAATGGATGTGCCAGAAACAGCTGTGTACTCATGTTTAATGTTTGTATAATGTTTATCTGTTTCTTTGTTTTAACCTGATTATTTTCTTTCCTATACCTCAGTTTTGTATGTAAAAGGTCATTGTCTCCATTCCTTTCTGTATTTTAACTGATCATAAAAGCCCATCTAGGGACCAGTGCTGCAAATTAGCTTTTGCTATAAGCACTATGATGCATGCATGGGATTGCTGTGTTACATTTCGTCTATGTCTTTTGTATCTGTCCCTATCAAATAAACCAAATAAATAAATAAAAAATGTATCTATTAACCCTCGGTATCTGGGTGCGCCTTTTAGGCACACTTTGCACTTCGTTTTAAAAAACTTCATATTATTTATCACAATTTAAATAAGGTTAGAATTCAAAAGTTGTTCATTTTTGCATGATCTTTAAAATTCTGCCCACCAACTAAAATTTGCACATTGTAAACAAAAGGAAATTACCAGACTAGCATCTGTCACCAAGTGTGCCTAAAACGCACTATTTCTTCCATTTGATATGTATGATTAGGGCTGACTTTGATTTACAAAAATAAAATCAAATTAGAGCAGAAAAATAAATCAATATATAATATTTAATAGTTTCATTTATAGGTGTGCATTTTACGCACACTTGGTGACAGATGCTAGTATTTTTGAACATTTGACCTAGCACCAAAATAATAATGCAAATTAACCAATGTTGCTGTTAATCATTGACATATGCCAGGATGCAAAATCCAATAATATGTGATCCACTTTTAATGTAGTATATTGAAAAAAATATTTTTTGTGTGTTTTTTGCATAAAAAAAAGTTTGTTTACATTACAAACACGGCATTTAAAGGGTTAAAAATGTGACAATTATTGAGTATTTGGTATTTTTATTTACGGCTCAAGTTGATGAAATAGAAAAAGTGTAAAAGAATTAAAAACAAACTGTATGAAAATTTATTGATATTATTCCACAAGTGTGCGAAAAAGGCACACTTGGTGCTTAGTAAGGGCCATGCTGGAGGGGATACCAGAGGGTTAACGGTCCTTAATATTCTGACACCAACACACGCTGTTCTTGTCATCTGTTTGTTTTTCTGTTTTTATTTTTTTTTTGCTTTTTTCCTGCTCCTCAACCTGAGGAGACTGTATTGTACTGTTAAAAATTGAGAAATAAAAATTGTAAAAAAAAAAAAAAAAAAAAGTTGGGAGAAAGCAACAGAGTCCTGTATGGGATTTATTTGAATATGACGGCAAAGAAGATAAAAGATACAACAAAACTAATATTAATATTAAAACTAATCTAAAACTAAGCATTTAGAAAAAAATGAAAACTAATAAAAACTAGCAAACCTGCTCTAAAAACAAATTAAAACTAACTGAATTAGAGAAAAAAGTCAAAACTAAATAAAACTAATCTATATTTAAAAAATCCAAAACTATTAGAGCAGAGGTGTCAAACTCATTTTAGTTCAGGGGCCATATTTAGCCCAATTTGATCTCAAGTGGGCCAGACCAGTAAATAATGACCTATAAATAATGACAAATCCAAGTTTTTCATTTTGTTTAAGTACAAAAAAAATCCAATTAATTATGAAAATATTTACATTTTACAAAAAAGATGTGAATAACCTGAAAAAACTGAAATTTCATTGAAAAATTAGTGCAATTTTAAACAATATTATGCCTCGACTTATTATTTATACATGTACATTTACACACAGTGTTCCATAAACATTTGGTAACAGGCAGAATATCATTCAAATTTTGGAGTTGGAACTAAAATTTGAAAAATTTCTACAATATTACGTATGTTATTATTCACACAACTACAGATCACAGTGGATCTAAAAATGCACAAAACATTTAGTAACAGGCAGATATTGTTCAAATTGCACATTTCGGGTTATTCATCTCTGTTTTATTTATTTTTTATTTATTTTCATTTTATTGTGAAAGAATAGTTTTGTAAATGTATATATTTTCACAGTGTAATGTTATTTTAAATTTAAATTTAAATTTTTCCACATAATTTTTCATAAAGAAATTTGGTGGTTGTCATTATTTATGGGTTATTGTGTGCTATTTTTACTGGAGATCACATTGGTCGTATGTGGAACCTGAACCAGAATGATTTGGACAACTGGACTGTTCAGGTTCATTTTTGCACTTTCATCCTGCAGGGCCGGAATGGAACCTTTGGCGGGCCAGATTTGGCCCCTGAGCCGCATGTTTGACACCTTGTTGAGCCGCATTATCTAATAAATTCCATTATGTAATAAAAGTTCAAAATGTAATAAGAACGTCACGTCTTGTAATAAAGTCGCATTATGTAATAAACTGACGCATTTTGTAATAAACTACCTCAATGCATTATGTAGTAATTTTTTTTGCATTATGTAGTAAGTTATTACAATTTGAGAATTTTTTTTACAAAATGCACTTGACACATTTTTATTTTCAGGAAAATGTAATAACATGGTTCATTACGTAATAACGACACACAAGTAGATTTTTTCCCCCTCTTTAATTGAACTAGCCCTGCAGATTAGTAGTTGTAGTGCTAATGATAGCCTACCTATTATTACATTCACAATTAGTACACACACTCCAACATGTACACACAAAGTATAAAATGCTGATGTTGAACAATAAATGGCTTCATTTCTAAACAGGACCTTTTCAAGGCAAATTAAAATATTTTGATCAATATAAGGTGTCTATGCCAGTTGAAAAAAAAAAACAAAAACCTCAAGAAAGTGTCTTTAACAATGTAAACAACATTTCTGGATATAAAAAAGAGCTAAACCATCACACCTTTGGTACATACGTAATGAACCATGTTATTACATTTTTTTTTTAATAAAAATGTGTCAAGTGCATTTTGTAATAAATTTCTCAAATTATAATAACTTACTACATAATGTGAAAAAATTCACTATATAATGCGTTGACGTCATTTATCACAAAATGCGTCAGTTTATTACATAATGGCTTTACTACAAGATGACGTGACATTCTTATTACATTTTGAACTTTTATTACATAATGGGAATTTATTACATAATGTGGCTCAACACACCTGTGTATTAGAACCTAGCACCGGACTTCCCCGTTTGCTGTCCCTTTGTGTTTATTAATACTTCCTGTGTTTGCTTCTCCACAGAAACCTCGGTTATTTTGCGAAGCAGCTCAGTCCGTCTGCGGTCATCCTTAGCCTGTGGGAGGCTCGCCACCAGGACACTGCTGACCTTGACTCTCTCGCCAGCGCCCTGGAGGAGATTGGCAAGATCCACTCCAAAAGCTCCCCTAAGGACCAGGATGGCCAGAGTCCGACTTCGGTCAGACAGAAGCGGGCAGCCTGTGCAGAACAGGCAAACTAGCGAGTCATCAAACCGAGGACTCCGCCCCCGAATATACAGGCTGAGATAAAAGAGACGCTCAAACGAACTGAGGCGTGTCTGCGTACGCGCGCGGCCGGTGATGGACAACGCGCTGTGGCGGTGCGCCGGGGAGGGGGGAGGGGGAGTGAGGTGAGGTGTCACGGGGTTGTCGGTGAGTAGGCGGCGAGAGCAATCAACACGCCGACCAATCACAACAGGTTGAGGTGAGCAACCGCCTGGTGTGGATCAACCCTCGTCCTTCACCGATCTTGTCTGAGGATGGACTCAGACCGTGGTTTTTCACACTACTTCTTGTTTCTTCTAGTTTTAGTTCCCTACTCTACATTTTATTCTTTCTCTCAGCTCAGAGGGTAAGTCGGGGGGGGGAGAGAAGGGGAAGCGAAGGGGTTGGTGTTCCTGAATTTTTTCTGTCAGTATATTCTCAGTCTGTGTTAGAAAAAGATATCACTGTCCCTGCTTTTGGTAACACTTTATAATAAGTACACACTATGAAGCATTAGTTAAACATTAACAAATACTGAATTAATTATAAAGTATATTTGTGACATGAATACTCATTAGTATATGGTTTATAAGCACAGTTATAATGGTTTTATCATCATAATAGGTACATTCAGTCGCTAGTGTTGCTCCTGGAGGATTCGTTGAGTTCTGTAAATTGGCTTCGAGTCTAGTTTTGACCAGCTCTATATATAAAGTGTCATGAGATAACTTTTGTTGTGATCTGGCGCAATATAATAAAATTTGATTGATTGATTGATTTGATCGGTTTTCCCCTGTAAGTCGCTTTGGAAAAAGCGTCTGCCAAATGCATAAATGTAAATGTACATTAGTTAAGCATTAGCAAATACTGAATTCATTATTTATAAAGCATATTTCTGGCATTAATACTCATTAGTATATGGTTTATAAGCACAGTTATAAATGTTTTACTCATCATTCATAATCATTCATTATTCAGTCATGTAGTTTGTTTGATAATCCCATGTACTGTGTCTTTCCTTTGTTAGAATAACTGAAACTTTTGTGAGTCTTCAGGCGTTGCCAACCTTTAAATCTCATTTGTAAATGCTTTATATGGCATAGATCAGGGGTGTCAGGGGGCCACATTCAACTAAATGTGATCAGAAGTGGGCCGGACAAGTAAAACAATAAAATAATATATAAATAATGTCGACTCCCAACTTTCCTCTATGTTTTAGAGAGAAACATGTAAAATTACATTACATTATCCTTTAAAACAATGTGAGTAACATGAACAAACTGAATAAATAAGTGCAATTTTAACAATATTATGCTCCAGTTTATCATTTACAGACATAATATTCTTAAAATTGCGCTTACTTCTCATAAGACGTTTCAGGTTATTCACAGTTTTTGCGAAATTATACTTTGTTTTAGAGTAAATGCATGAAAATTCTTACATTTACAAAGAACCTGCTTTAGATCATATTAGTCTGAATGTGGAACCTGAACAATAATGATTGTTAATATCTTAGTGTAATTTTGAATTTCACACATTCATCCAAAGGGCCGGACTGGACCCTTTGGTGGGCCGGATTTGGCCTCCGGGCCGCATGTTTGACACCTGTGTCATAGATAGTGCACACTTTAGATGAGCTCACACCATAGACTTAATTAATGAGTAGTAAGTGCTTTATAACAACCTGAAATAATGAATTCCTGTATTAATAACTGTTTATAGGACATCTGTCGGAAAAGAAATGTGTGAGTTAGTATAAAATACCCCATAAAATATTCACTAACCATTAGTACATGTCCGAAAAGTGTATGTGCGAACATAAATGCACATCAACCGGTTTGTAAGCGATGCAATATTAAATTTTTAAATGCTGAATCCATAATTTATAAAGTATGAAAATATAATCATTAAGCATATTGTAGATGAGCTTATTAATGATGAGTAAAACCATTATAACTGTGCTTATAAACCATATTAATGAGTATTCATGTCAGAAATATGCATTATAAATAATGAATTCAGTATTTGTTAATGCTTAACTAATGTACTTAATAATGAGTAAGACCATTATAATTGTGCTTATAAACCATATACTAATGAGTATTCATGTCAGAAATATGCTTTAATAATGAATTCAGTATTTGTTAATGCTTAACTAATGCTTCATAGTGTGTACTTATTATAAAATGTTACCCTGCTTTCTCTTCTTCTTTCACCACACACACAGCAGCTGGACATATTTGCATAGAAACCTTCACATGCAAATACAGCGGCACAACTGTGGTATCCTTTCCCCGAAACCTCTGTTTGTGATCTTAGTTCTTTTCCAACCACAAAAAAAAGTGTTGTTTTTTTTTTTTGTTTTTTTTGGATGTTCGACACGAAATAATATTTTTAAACGGACGCTGCTGATTTGCTTAAATGTTGTGATTGTGAACTTTCAAAGCCAAGTATCTTAAAAACTCAATCATGTTCATCTAAGAAAAAAAAAAATGCTAAGAAAGTTCAGGACTTCACAGACAGACAGACTGACAGTGTTGTACGTTCATTTATACAAAAAAAAAAAAATTATAAAAAAAAAAAAAAAAAAAAAAAACACACAATGTCAGCCCTGGTGTAACCGTGAAGGACAGTTTGGTCAGAGGCAACACTTCACACACGTGTTGTGCAGAAAAGCGTGGTTTTGCCGTAATGTGTGAGAGTGAGATTTCAAACCGTGGCATTACACTTCATTACAGTTTCCTGCGGTGGGAGATAGAATGCAAGGACGCTGTAAAACATTATTTCCTGGCGCCGCGGGGAGCGTATCGCTGCGTCTTATCACCCAATTCCTACCATTAACACCCGTCACATAGTCTTCATATCAGGCCCTGACACCCCAATATACACAACCGCCACCTCACACACACCACACACATACACGCTGACATTTCAAGGCGACGGCGCTGTGTCATGAGTGTTTTCAATAAGGCGCTCTGTACAAAATACAAGATGCAGCCTCTTATCTGCTAATCAAAGTCAAACAAACATCTCCGAGATAAGAGAATGGCGTTGTGTAGGAAAGAGCAGCGGCTGCATGGGAATCTCCAGGGGGATGAGGGAAAGCTATCGGCGTAACAACAGCACTGGTTGAGGTCGTGGGCGTTGTTGATATAAAAGCCTCCAGAATGACCCGGAAAGTCTGCAATCTGAAGTCTGAAGCCCAACGCCGTCATATGAGGCTGAAATAACGATAAGTGAATCTACATCTGAGGTTTTCTGTGGAAACATAAGAAGAGGAGGTTGAAACAGGCCAACCTCGGCTGGCAGGGCACGAAACTACACTCACAGTCAATGAAAACTTTGAGAGCATATTTTTTGACATCATTTTTATTTTGAAACCCTACACTGGAATTTTTTTCATAGGAATCATTTGTTTAGGATATTGGCGTACAGAGACAAAAAATCTAAAGTTTCAAGAATAATTTCAAACAAAAAACTTAACAAAAGAAAATGGCACCAGCCAAACACAAAGTCACAACTAGGGATGGGAATGGTTAAGAATTTAACCGAACGAATTATCGATTCTGCTTATCGATCCGATTCCTTATCGATTCTCTTATCGATTCTCATTAGGTGAGGGAATAAAAGAGTAGAAACGGGTGTGTTTGCATTAACTGTTTTTATATTTCCATCTCTCCCCAGAAAATATAATATATACAGTGTGTACAAATAATAAGAACAGATGATGCCGGGCCTGGTTGGGGGGGGGGTGGCAGCGGGATGCAGTGGAAGTGAAACTAAGGACACTTTACTAATTCCTCTATTGCCACATTTCTACTACGTGGAACCGGTTCAACTAGGCTCGGCTCATCTCCCGTTGTTGTGCACCTCATTTCCTTTCCCCTACCTTTGGAAACTTGTATTTGAGGAGTTACGACATTTTTTTGCCCACACCGGAACCAGAACTGGGCCCGGCGTTCACTCTGCCGCTACATTCACAAGCGCCGCTAAGTAGCGTATCAAATACGTGACATTCCTGTAAATGATTCACATACTGTGGACAAATGTTTGAGCATACTAGAGGGATTCCACCTTTTTGAAGACAGGGAAGCTTTGACCAAAACAATACAGTGTAAGTGTGACGTCATCGCACATGCGCAACAAAGGCGGAATGGATAAGCAGAATCGTTAAACAGGCAGGCAAACGATTCCAAGGAATCAAACTACTGGGAACCGGTTCTCAAAAAGAACCAGATCTCTATTCCCATCCCTTGTCACAACAGTAGCGGTCCTGGTCGGGAGTTGTCACACACTCTCTCTCTCCCTGGATGCGGTCTGTGGTCAACAGAGCCTGTGGTGTGGCGTTCAACCAGGTTTCTGATTGTGGGTTGGGAACAGCCCATACATAGGCCCGGCTTTATCACTGGAGCTCAAACTGGCCTCCAGCATACCCAGTGCCCGGAGACGTTGTTCATGTGATAGACGTGGCATGATGCCGTTCACTGGACTAACAATGGTGGCCTTTTTTCGGCCTTTATACAGGGTGGGGAAGCAAAATTTACAATATTTTGAGGCAGGGATTGAAAGACAGTGTATGACCGATTAGTTTATTGAAAGTCATGAGAATTTATTTGCCACAAGAAAATTTCCATAATAGAAAATGTTTTTATTCTATGTGTCCTCCTTCTTTCTCAATAACTGCCTTCACACGCTTCCTGAAACTTGCGCAAGTGTTCCTCAAATATTGGGTGACAACTTCTCCCATTCTTCTTTAATAGTATCTTCCAGACTTTCTCGTAATAGTTTTGCTCATAGTCATTCTCTTCTTTCCATTATAAACAGTCTTTATGGACACTCCAACTATTTTGAAATCTCCTTTGGTGTGACGAGTGCATTCAGCAAATCACACACTCTTTGACGTTTGCTTTCCTGATTACTCATATGGGCAAAAGTTTCTGAAAAGGTATGGATAATAGTGTTAGGTATGATTATGACATTTGGTTTCAAAACAATTGACGTAGTGCCTGCTGAGAAAAAACAACTAAATGTTCATTGTAAATTTTGCTTCCCCACCCTGTATAGGCCTTCAAAACCAATCCTCAAATTGTGCAGATACCCACTGAGTATTGCTCGATGTGTATTTGGTCCACTTTTGCAAAGAGACCAACCCATGTGCAATGAACTGTGACAACATGACAACTCATCATTATCTCAACTACCCGAGCACTAACTCATCAATAAATCCACAATGAATAATTACAACCCCCCTACAAGTAGAAATATGCAGACATTTCTACCTCAAAGTTTCTATTGACTGTCAGTATAGAAGTAGGAAACTAGTAGTATGACTCAGCGTAAAGCAGGGGTGTCAAACATACGGCTCGCGGACCAAAACCGGCCCATCGCAGGGTCCGATCTGTTATTAACAAATGTTCAGATATTAACCCATAAAGACCCAGCGCTACTTCTGTGGCAGTTCTCAAATGAATTTCTCTGTGTTTTGACCCTTTCTTAAGTGATTTATCACCATTTATTACACTATTATCCTCTGTATTTTACATTTCTCCAGTGAAAATCAGGTATTTTTCCTACATTTAACCCCATAAAGCCTGAACCATTAAATCACTGACAGAAAATTCCAGTTCTTTGAAACTGGAGCCTTTATCGGTCCTAGACCGAATTTTTCTTTTTTCTAATATCAATTCCTGTGTATAAGTTTCAATTTTGTATCATATTTGATACATTGGGTCTCAATTAGGGCTGTGTATTGGCAAGAATCTAGCGATACGATACAAATTACAATACGATCACGATACATATATCACGATATATCATGATACTCTTAAAAAGGCAAGTTTTTCACTTGTTTCTTTTTTTTTATGATAATTTCCTTGAAGAACTGAATTACACCAGAAATCTGCACAAATACTAAACACATTTTTATTTGATCACAACAGGATCTAATGCTATATCACAAAATGTTCCTGTGTTCAAATTTAAATTCTGTTTTACAGACATTACAGTTTCAGATCCTGCTCAAATGTTCATATTCTATTAGTTCAGAACTAACATCAGAACATTATTTTAGTTCAATCCCAACAAAGGAACTAACATTATTTAATAAAAGAGTGTGAAATTATAATAAATAAAAAGAAAAAGAAAAATCCAAAAATGAACCTCCACAATATCTGCATTTGAATAAATACTTAAAAATGTTGATACAGTACTTTTTAATATTGATACAGTATTGTGAAATGAAATATCGCGATATATTGCAGAACCGATCTTTTCTTACACCCCTAGTCTCAATGCTCAAATATTATTATCTTTGAACAAAAAAAAAAACAACATAATATAACACAAACATGTCTAACAAATTGGTAATTCCTTTTCAAAATTGACAAAGTTCTGCCTCCTTCCTCATTAATTTAATCTTGTAGTGTCACTGGGAAGGCCTCTGGTGAACGACTTCCTCCCCCCCTGGTGGATTACCTGTGTATTGTATGTATCTAATTGTATACATCAGGTTTTTCAAGAAAAAAAAATATCACACTAGTTATGTAGAGGACTTCAAAACTCATGAATCAAATATGATACATTTGGTGTTACAGGGTTAATTCACTGATCATGTAGATGTTTGTTAAAGCTCAGATTAAAGTTGAGGGTTATATCAGAAACAGAGAAAACTATCAAGAACTGAATGTAAAAACAACTGTCTCCATCCACTTGTCATTCAGATATTTAAAAAAAAAATGACAGTAATGTTCATTGGAGTGTTAAGAATGAAGAGCTCTGACATTCTGTAAAAATGACAATATATTGGATTCGATTTTTTTTTTTTTTTTTTTTTTTTTTTCAGATTGATTTTTAAAAAGTAGATTTTTTTTTACCTTTACATGTTTCGGCTACACCTGCAGCCTTCCTCAGAACAGACACAGGTGTAGCTGAAACATGTAAAGGTAAAAATACTCAACTTTTTTTAATCTAACAAAAAAGAGAAGGAATCTTTATACCTTCAGTAGACAGTATGAACGTGATGTATTGGATAGTCAAGAAATGAACTGAATTTATTTACACCGACGGGGGGGGGGGTTATATGACCGCTAAAATGACCAGATGAGATGAGAACTGTCAAGAATAACTTTTAAAGAGTCAAAGAAAGTGACTCTGGGTTAAAAAGTAGACACACTGTTGTCGTTTTCACCACTGGACACAACTCTAAAAAATGAGAACTACAGTCATTTTTAGAGCAACTTCTACATGGATTTTCCCTACACTGAGCCTTTCCTAAGTGATTTATCACCATTTGCTGTAATATTACAATCTGGATTTTGCATTTTTCAGTGAAAATCATGTGTTTTTCTATATTTAATTCACTGATCATGTAGATGTTCATTAAAACTCAGAATAAAGTTAAGGGTTATTTTATCAAAATAGAAAAAACTTAAGAAAAAATTACTTTTTCAGCAAAGATACCAACAAATTAAAGTGTGTCCATCCACTGTCATTGATCCAACTCCATGGGTTTTATGGGTGAATCAGTGTTGTAGAAGATGACTGTGTTTCTATGGTAACTACGGAGCCTCTGAACGCCCAAATGGGTCATATCTGATGACCATGAAAAGACGACTAACTGTATTTTACACCAATTATTTACATGGATTGATTGAATCGGATCAATAGGTATTAAATATTATACGTGTGGATGTTTGGTCTTTATGGGTTAATAATCATTTTAGTTCTGGTTTCACATTCAGTCCAATTCGATCTTCAGTGGGTGGGATCAGTAAAATACTTTCAAAATAACCTATAAATACGACAACTCCAAACTCTCTTTGTCTACTATCCTTTCACAAAAAATGTGAATAACCTGAACAAATATGAGCGACCTGAAATGTTTTAAGAGAGTAAGCGCAATTTTATCGATATTCTGCCTGTTACTAAATGCTTTTTTTGTGTTTGTAGATCCACTGTGATCTGTGTGTTTTAATTTACATATAGAAATGAGAAGCTGAGGCATAATATGGTTTAAATTGCACTTATTTTTTGTAATAAATTTCATGTTTTTCCCACAATTCTTCATTTCATTCAGATTTTAAAAGAGTAGTTTGTACATGTAAACATTCCTGTAATATGTAGTATTCCTTTTTTTCCCCTCAAAATCAGTGGTTCTCAAACTTTTTACAGTGGAGTACTCCCTGAATTATACTTTTTTATCCAAGCACCCCCAACTCTCGCTTCAGCATTTTTGATTGAAAAAATTTGGCAACATTGTTTCTGTGCCAAAGTTGTTGGTTTATATTTTCAAAACTTTGCAAACAAACATTTAAATTAAATTAAATTAAATTAAATAAATTAAATTAAATTTAAATTAATAAATAAATAATAATAATAATAATAAAATTTAAGTACATTTTGTGTGCAAAATATAAACTAATGTGTCCTCTCTCATTGATAAAAAATAAATAAGTTGGTCATTGATTAATAAATGAACCTTTCATCAACAAAAAATAATTATTTATCTACTCAAATAAACTCATGTTGAATAATATAAAATAGAAATGTTCTTCAAATGTTACCAAAGTTTAAACAAGATGATTGACAATAAAACTATTATATGAATGTATTTATTGTTTATATTTCAGCATTAATTCTCATTATTTATTTTGTGCATGATGACTTATTTAATGTATTTTTCAAAAAAAAAATTTTTTCAAGTACCCCCTGGGCTTCTTCCAAGTACCCCTGGGGGTACACGTACCCCACTTTTGGAACCCCTGCTCTAAAACATACATTTACATTTATGCATTTGGCAAATGCTTGTTTCCATAGAAACTTACAGAGGAAGATGAACAATTAAGCCCTGTCTCTACTTTATTTGTAAAGCACTTTAAAACAACCTTAGAGGACCAAAGTGGAGAAGAATAAATAAAAACCAAAATAAAAGAATAAAATACAAGAATAGGTTAAAGACATAAAACAGCGGTACAATTAAAAACAGTGTTATACAGAAGAATAAAAAAGCAAAATAATAGAATAAATACAAGAATAGATTAAAAATACATAAAAACAGCTGCACAATTAAAAACAGTGTCACACAGTAGAATAAAATAGCAAAATAAAAGAATAAAATACAAGAATCGATTAAAAAAAGATATAAAAACAGATACAATAAAATACAATGTCGTACAGAAGAATAAAAAAGCAAATAAAGGAATAAAATACAGAATCAATTAAAAAAGACATAAAAACAGCTCTACAATTAAAAACTGTGTCGTATAGAAGAATAAAAAAGCAAAATAATAGAATAAAATACAAGAATAGATTAAAAAAGATATAAAAACAGATGTACAATAAAATACAATGTCGTACAGAAGAAAAAAAGCAAATAAAGGAATAAAATACAAGAATCAATTAAAAAAGACATAAAACAGCTCTACAATTAAAAACTGTGTCGTATAGAAGAATAAAAAAGCAAAATAATAGAATAAAATACAAGAATAGATTAAAAAAAGATTAAAAAAAACAGCTCTACAATTAAAAACAGTGTCATACAAAAAAATTAAAAAGCAAAATAATAGAATAAAATACAAGAATACATTAAAAAGACAAAAACAGCTGTACAATTAAAAACAGTGTCATACAGAATAAAAAAGCAAATAAAGGAATAAAATAAAAGAATAGATTAAAAAAGACATAAAAACGTCCGAACAATTAAAAACGGTGTCATACAAAAAAGTAAAAAAGCAAAATAATAGAATAAAATACAACAATAGATTAAAAAAGACATAAAAACAGCTGTCCAATTAAAAAACTATTGTACAGAAGAATAAAAAGCGAAAATAATAGAATAAAATACAAGAACAGATGAAAAAAGATATAAAAAAACAGCTGTACAATTAAAAACAGTGTCGTACAGAAGGAAAAAAGCAAAAAAAAGAATAAAATACAAGAATGCACACATAAAAACAGCTGCACAATGAAAAACAATGTCTTACCAAAAATAAAAAAAAAAACAAAATAATACAATAAAAATACAAGAACAGATTAAAAAGACATAAAAACAGCTGCACAGTTAAAAACAGTGAAACTAAAAACACAAATCAGTACCAAATAAAACAACAGAATAAAAATAATAATACATTCAAACATGGAATATTTACAACATAGAGAACAGTTTGGAGTTGACATTATTTCTATATTCTGTTCTTATTTCACTGGTCCGCTTCATTTCAGATCATACTGGACTGAACTGAAATGACTCTGAGCCCTCTGGTATAAAGAGATGAAAACAGGTTCAGTACAGCACTGACTCTTTTCTCTTTATTCACTCGGCAGAGGTGAGGGTTTTCTAAGTAAACGCGAATGAACGTTGTGATTTGACTCATTTGGTTTCACCCACACGCAAATGCAGGAAACATTATAACCACGAATAAATAATACCCCCCCCCCCCCCCCTTCCTCTTTTCCTTTATCTCAACTGCATTGTGTCAAAAGGAGAAATCTAAAAGGAAACAACAGTCGCTTTTCCATTAGACATCTGCGCAAACTTTTCCGATATTTACTAAATGTCGAAAAAACAGAAATGCGTAATGTCGGTTTTTCCATTAAATCACAAATGCGATGATTTGTTTTATTTACTCTCACGACATGACACGAGAAGTCATTCCATAAACATGGCAACGATCGTAAATATGGTGTTGATTTACAGCTATATTCAGTATTATATATTACGCCTCTATCTCGTACTAAATTAACCATGATCGGGTTTCCTGGTGTGTCCACACATACCGCGACATGTTTCTTCTTCTTCTTCGCTTGTTGTAACATATGTCAATATCCGTTTTTTTTTTAATTCAACTGACTCTAGTTGCGAAAAAAGGTCTTTCCATTGTAGTTTTGCATGATATACCATTTGTGCTACACCCGAAAAACCACCTCTTGTCAGCGCAAAAACTTTTAATCAAAAAATGAGACTTTTTGGTGAAATTGTCATTTTTCCATTAGGCAAATTTTTATGTGCAAGTTATATTGTGCAATTTGAGGGTCAATGGAAAAGCGACTACTGACTCTTTTCTCTTTATTCACTCGGCAGAGGTGAGGGTTTTCTAAGTAAACGCGAATGAACGTTGTGATTTGACTCATTTGGTTTCACCCACACGCAAATGCAGGAAACATTATAACCACGAATAAATAACACCCCCCTTCCTCTGGTCTTTTCCTTTTATCTCAACTGCATTGTGTCAAAAGGAGAAATCTAAAAGGAAACAACAGTCGCTTTTCTACCAACCCTCAAATTGTGCAAATATAATTTGCGCATAAAAATTTACCTAATGGAAAAACGACAATTTCGCCAAAAGTTTCATTTTTCGATTAAAAGTTTTTTGTGTTGGCAAGAGGTGGTTTTTCGGGCGTAGCGCAAATAGTATATCACGCAAAACTGCAAAGGAAAGAATTTTTTTTGCAACTAGAGTCAGGCAAATTAAAAACGATGTTGACGTACGTTACACAAGAGCGAAGAGAAAAACATGTCGCGGTATGTGTGGACACATCAGGAAACCCAATCATGTTTTAATTTAGTACGAGATAGAGCGGTAATATATAAAAATAATAATGAGGAATATATCTGTAAATCAACATATTTACGTTCATTGCCATGTTTACGGAATGACTTCTTGTGTCATTTTGCGATAATAAAAATACATTTGCAATTGTGTCATTTTGCGATAATAAAAATACAAATCGTCGCATTTGTGATTTAATGGAAAAACCGACATTACTCACTTCTGTTTTTTCAACATTTAGTAAATATCGGTAAAGTTTTGCGCAGATGTCCAATGAAAAAGCGACTAGTGAGAGCATGTTTTTCTTCGTCAGTAAATCCGATCATTATGAGTTACATAATGAAACTGTCGCTCCTAGTGAAAGAAACTCAACCATTTTCTCCGCATACCTCATTCTGCAGCGACAAAACGTGTACTGCTAAGGATATTTTTAACAGCTCGATGTGTTTTAAATACGCGGTTTATCACAAATACGTTAAAGCTTAGTGATTCTGACCTGATATATGTGAACGGTTTCATCCCGCCATGGTAAGAAACCTTTTTTTTTTTTTTTTTTTTTATTTTGGCATCATTTCTATGCATTTTCTAATCGAATTATATTCATCGTTTATGTAATTTCTGCTAGCAAGTGAAGAATGTGAAGGTTACTATTTTGTCATTTTTTCCCCTCCTTCGTATATGATTGTTTCCTTAATTGTGACTAACTGGATTCTCCTTTTTTTTCATTCCTGCAAAGCAAAGAGTGTCAAAAATGGAAACGTTGTGCTTTTGTAACGCTTAGCGGTGGCTTATGTTGCATCCAGAGCATCCCGTCTGTGCCGGTACACCTCATCCCGCTCATCGATCGCCATCATTCTGGATGTGTTTCTACTCTCGTCTACTGTATCTCATAAATGTGTAGCGGTTCTGTTTCTTAAAGTGAGCTCAGACACACAAACATAAGACGTGTTTTCACTATGTATAATGCTTTGGTGTAAGACTAACCCTGTTCACTGTCGCGTTCACGATTTTCCGTCACCGGAGTTGGTCGGCCCCCATGCTCTTTTTTGCTTCACGCATGGCCTTCGGCTTCATATCACTATTCTTGTGCCTTGTTTAACTACTGTAAATGGTGAATGTTGTAAAGTACAGATGGGGATGAAAAAAAAAAAAAAAAAAAAAGAGAACAATTAATCATACTGACATACATTTAAAGGTATTAGTTGACAAAGTATTTAAGATTATACTATTGAATAGGCTGCAGAGCTTTTCTAGTGCTGAACATCTATGTTTGGTAATGCCAGGGCAGCTTTGTGGTATATTGTATCTATAATTATGGACATTTTGGATGTTTTCTGTACAGTAGAATTTGCAAATGTATATGCAGCCTTTTGGAAATAAATGTACAGTTGAAAGATCTCAAGTTGTGGTGTTTCATTTGTCCAGTGGAATGTTTTATTTGGTTCCTCAGTGTGATGTCAGAGGAAATGCATGAATAATAAACCTTTCATGCATGAATTATGAGAACCTTAGTCAAGATTTTTTTCTTGTGTTTTTATTCCTCCCTAAGCATGAAAAAAAAATGATACGATTGAATTTTTTTTCATAGCGTTACAAAAATGTCCATGATTTAATTTTTAAGTAAAGAAACGTGTTTAAAACCCAATATCAGAAAGTACAGAAGAGGATTTAAAGCCACCCGAAAAAAATAAATAAATAAGTAAGGTCCAAATATTATTGTTATTATTATTTTAGAAAAAAGTCAGAATTCTGAGGAAAAAAGTCAGAATTCTGAGATTAACGTCAGAATTCTGAGTTAAAGTCGGAATTCTGAGATTGAAGTCAGAATTCTGAGGGGAAAAAAGCAGAATTCTGAGTTTAAAGTCAGAACTCTGAGGAAAAAAGGCAAAATTCCGAGTAAAAAAAGCAGAATTCTGAGTTTAAAGTCAGAATTCTGAGGAAAAAAGCCAGAATTCTGAGTTTAAAGTCAGAATTCTGAGTTTTAAAGTCAGAATTCTGAGATTGAAGTCAGAATTCTAAGGGGAAAAAAAGCAGAATTCTGAGTTTAAAGTCAGAATTCTGAGTTTAGTCAGAATTCAGGGGGGGAAAAATCTGAATTCTGAGTTTAAAGTCAAAATTCTGAGATTAAAGTCAGAATTCTGAGTTTAAAGTCAGAATTCTGACATCAATCTCAGAATTCTGAGGGGGAAAAAAGCAGAATTCTGAGTTTAAAGTCAGAATTCTGAGTTTAGTCAGAATTCAGGGGGGAAAAAATCTGAATTCTGAGTTTAAAGTCAAAACTGTGGGGGGGGCTGTTACAGTGAACTTGTACAGGGTGTGGAATCAAAATTTACAATATTTTGAGGCAGGGATTGAAAGACAGTGTATGACCAATTAGTTTATTGAAAGTCATGAGAATTTATTTGCCACAAGAAAATGTACATAATAGAAAATGTTTTTATTCTATGTGTCCTCCTTCTTTCTCAATAACTGCCTTCACACGCTTCCTGAAACTTGTGCAAGTGTTCCTCAAATATTGGGGTGACAACTTCTCCCATTCTTCTTTAATAGTATCTTTAAGAAAGTCCACATTGCTGTGTGATGTTCTATTGGTAGCATGTTCTAAAACGCCCCAAATAGCAGAATCCAGAGGGTTTAGATCTGGGCTAGAAGGCGGCCATAAACATGATTCCCAAAAATTGCTAAAGTTGGATTTGTTGCTGTCGTCAACAAGTGTTTTGGTGTTCTTGTGTAAGATTTTAACTTCAAATCATATTTTACTGCATTTCTAACGCTCTTGTTGTCTACCTCAAGTTCAATTGCCATTTTTCTCACGGATTTGGTTGGATCCTTTAGGATTTTGGGTTTGAGAGCTTTAATAAAAGCTTTGGTACGTTTTTTGTTGCTTCCTCCACTTCCAGACTTTCTCGTAATAGTTTTGCTCATAGTCATTCTCTTCTTTCCATTATAAACAGTCTTTATGGACACTCCAACTATTTTTGAAATCTCCTTTGGTGTGACGAGTGCATTCAGCAAATCACACACTCTTTGACGTTTGCTTTCCTGATTACTCATATGGGCAAAAGTTTCTGAAAAGGTATGGATAATAGTGTTAGGTATGATTATGACATCAGTATATGTTTGGTTTCAAAACAACTGACGTAGTGCCTGCTGTAAAAAAAAACTAAATGTTCATTATAAATTTTGCTTCCCCACCCTGTACAGTCAGTGAAAAGTTTCACTTTCACTTCTGTGGGGCACGGACTGCACCATACCCCCATAGTATTAGAAGTAGGGCGGAAAGTGACGCACACATGCACGCTGTTACCAACCAACACGCACACATCCCCCAGCTGTACTGCGCGGTGCAAGTACCCCCCCGACAAAACGCATGCGCATGCACCCCCCCATCAACAGATGAATTCCATAGGAAACACTGACTGTATCCAGTAGTTCAATAAATCAATCATTAAGGAATATGACATGATTTTTTCATGAAGTGTATAATCAATATTCAGATTATATTCTCATAGACTGTATTGAAAAAGAAATTCAGGTTCTCAGGAAAATCGCCGCTTATCATTAATCGTTAATCAATCGATAAGGGTAAGCAACTAACGATGAATGAATTAATCGATAATTTGCATCCCTACTAAGAACCAACTACAATTCTTAGTAGCTTGGCGGTAACATCACTATTTCCTGAATCAAGTAATGTTTCAGTATCTTAACTGTTTTATTGATGAAGTAGCGTGGTAACGACCACAGACGCTATTTTTATATACAGTGGAGAAGCAGTTTGTAGTCTAGAAAAATGCTATTATATCATGCCCAACACAAGCATTCAAGATTGTTTGGAACAGGGCCACACTCTGTCTGCACGGGACTCACTACAAACCAGGCGTTTAATCTGGAGTGGGCATGGTTTACTGGAACGTTGTCGTGCACATTCTTGGAAGCGCCGTGCCCGCACTTAAGGACTGCGTAGCAAAATCCGGGCAGTGGTGGAGCTTTCCTCCACCTCCTTACTGATGTTCCCCTACCTCCTGCTGCACCGTTGCTGTCAGTACCAGTGAGCGGACAGTGGATACAGGATGGAGCAGACCAGGTGCATCATGTGGGGCTGAGTTTCCATGGAGGAGTTGGAAATGAGACCTGCACCGGACCCCTGGTACCACCCTGGAGCACCTGTCAGATGATGGCGTTCACTTATATGCAGAGGGAGACAGTGTTCTGCTGAACATCGGATGGTTGTTGGCTGTGGTGTGTGGACGGTGATCACCACAGGCTTTTTTCAGAGCCGCCAAACCCACAGTAAAGAGCACTACAGTCAGTTCCCCTCTGCTTCTGTGGTTAATGGCCGTGACACAAGCACCAAAGGAACCAGTTTGTCTGTGGTGTAGTGGTCCCTGGAGAAGGGGGTACTGTCAATTTTTGCCTTTTGTTTAAGTAGTCCAGAAAAACGCCCTGTTTTTGAAACAGTGACATGTAAGACTACTCTGTTTAGTTTACCCAAAAACCCGTCAGTAGTATTTGGTCACGATTATAAAATTCTCATGACTTAGGCTACGTTTACACGGCAACACTAAGATCCAATTCCGCAAAGATTTCTCCTTTGCGTTATAAAATCATTCCGCGTTAAGACGAAGCCGCTATGATAACGATCTGCGTTCACATGAGTCCGCGAGGACGGCTGAATACGCTGTAGTGGCCATGCCAGACCAGTAGCTGGCGATGTAGAGCTGTAGTGAAACAGTGGCGGTAAAACACGCGCCTGCGCACAAACGATTTCCGGTTTAGACAGCCTTTAAATGAGAAGAAGAAGAATAGGCGGACAACACTATTTACAAACAACAATGGCGAGTGGTAGAACGAAGACGCAGGACTTCTTTGTCTGGACAGACGATGAAGTTGGGTTGTTGCTGGATGTGGCCCTGAATTATAAAAGTTAGCAGCACATTTTGTTCTGAAACCGGCCACTGTTGTTGTGGTTGTTCGTCTTTTTCTGCAGCTTTATTGTGTCATAGAGGCTGGCAAATCAGCTTGGAGGCACATTACCGCCACCAACTGGCCTGGAGTGGGTTAACTGGCGGTTCTTGGCTGCGCGCGCATGTGGTGACGTCATATTTTACCCCAGAACACTCCGACTCGCGTTAACACGGAGCTGGAATGCGGAGCATATCGATAACGTTCCACCCTGGACCCTGGTATCAAAAGTTTCCGGATTCAGGCACTCTAGGCACCGTTTCCATGTTAACAGAAGGCTAATCCGCCATGAAATCTTCCCGGAGTCGACTGAATCCGACGCCGTGTAAACGGCCCCTTAATTTGGAGTAGTTTGTAGATAATAGGGGAAGTGGGTGATCTGTGCCAGGGGGGAAGTAGGGCCACGCTTTGTTTCTAGAAAACCATAAAGAAATTGGTCATGTATATTACATATTTTTGAAGAGCCATCCATTTAACTCATCCTACAAAGAAGAGACACATGGCATGAGAGGTAAGGACAGTTTAGCTCAAAAAACAGTTTTTGCCCTTTAAAGGAAAATTTCTATGATCAGGGTTTTTTGATTCTTGGGTCTGAAGAATGATAGACATGTTTAAAAACATTTCACCTGTGTTTAGTGCTTTATTAGGCTACACAATGAGTCTATACCATTAGCAAACTGCTGGATCATGCTAGTTTTTCAAAAGAAATGTCCATTTAGTAACAGCAGAATATTGTTCAAATGTTGGACTTTGGAATTTGACATCGACTGTTCGTACCTTCAGTGTAATTTCTGCGGTGACAGATTAGAATCTTTAGCGGCTTGTTTTGGCCCCCGGGCCTTATGTTTGACACCGCTGTGTGACAGGTTTTTCAACTCTGATTTCTACACAAGAAGTGATTTTGATTTTCACTGTAATGAAAGGAGGTGCATGTGTTTTGTACCCGACATCAGTGGTAAACAGATGTACATGTGACGCACACAGACTCGTTCGTTCTTGCGTCACCTGGAAAATGATCAGGTACATTCCAGCTCTACATTCCACACATCAGGTGAACACCCACCTTTCACCCTCGGCTTTCCTTTGTCGGTGTGATGAGGAAATAAGCTCCTCTTTTACAGTATATGGTCATGTTTGCCGTGCGTAGGGCGTGTTATTTACAGTGTACGATGACTCAGCACGATCATGACGTTGACAGACCAATCACACCATCATCAGAAACAAATGAATCTACTACTGTTGATTTAAGCTACTCTAGTGCACTGACCTGTGGGGATCCACAGGTTCTAGATGTGGTAGTTTGTATGCTGTTGTGTATTCAATTCAATTCAATTTTATTTGTAGAGCCCTATATCACAACAAGGTTGCCTCACAGGGCTTTACAGAATTAGCTGGATATGAAAACAAACAACAGTCAATAAACAGCAGATGAAGGAAGTAGATTAACCCTTTCATGCATGAATTATTAGAACCTTTGTCGAGATCTTTTCTTGTGTATTTTTATTTCTCATTAGGCATGAAAAAAACAATGCAATTGAGTTTTGTTTTTTTTTTTCATGGATTTACAAAAATGTCCACTTGTCTACATTATGCATTTCATTCTTGAAGCACAGAAACATGTATATCAGAAAGTGATATGAAAACAATGAAATAAAAAACTTTTTAATGCTGCTAATCTGATGTTTTCTCACATTTTAACATACTCTAATACTAGTTACGGCTCACTTGATTGATTGATTTGATTGATTGGTGTATTTATTTTGAATATGAATGTCAAAACAGAAGAAAAGAAATAAACAAAACACTTAAAATAAGACATATAATAAATATTTGAAAAGGAGTGAGAAGAAGCATAACTTATAAAATCCCACCCCTTCTCCTTAAATAATTAATAACAGTAATTGTAGTGTTTTCAACGTAAGTGTTGTAACCAGGTCGAAACACCAAGCTAAACCATCAATGAAAAGCCTGGATGAGGTTTGCTGCTTTAATTCTCTCCAATACGATGGTGAAAACTGTGACAAACAATACAAGCACTTTCAATGCATTGCGCCCGTTCACATAGAAAACAAAGTACAAACGATTTATACAAACAATATATTTTTGATTAAGTATAACTATATCGTACCTTAAACATATTTAATTATATTAAGGAACTTACGGCATTCCCTGCCTGATGAGTCACCCTGAATGGCGATGGATTGCGGTACCATGCTTAGCATCTACCATGATGAACTCTGTTTACATTACGATACCGGAAACCGGAAGTAAGACGTCCGAAACCGGAAGTGCAATTTAGCGACAATGTTTTTTAAGAAAAACTTATTAAACCATGAATTATTTATCTATACAACTTACATTGACTTTTAACATTGTAAGAAACATTTTAGTATTATTATTTACACTCATGAACTTATTTATTAGACATATTGCTTTAAAGGCAACACAGTAATAATCTTCCTAGTTCATGGAGATAATATGCAAAAAAAAAAAAAAAAAAACAACCAACTTTTTGTTAAAAAAAAAACAAAAAAAAACTGCTAATTACAGTCTAACAATTAACAATTGCTTTACACTCAAACATATTACTGCAGATCAGATTTATCTAGAACAGCAAAGTTACAGTAATGGTGTGAATGTGAGTGTATTGGATGGTGCTTAAGTGTCCACTGTGTCGGCTGATTATGCAACTAAAACAACAAAACCTGTGAATATACAAGAGAACAACTGTGGAGTAACTGTAGAGGTAAGATCGGGCCTAAAAAATCCAGCCCGACCCGACTCAGGCCGCGGGTATTAAAGCCCGACCCACCGCCCGACCAATTAACTTGATTTGCAGGCCCGAGCCCGAAGCAACCCGAAATTTCATATTTTATTTGTGAGGAGGAGGGAGGAGGAGGGGTGATTTATGATAACAAATTAAAGCCTGTCTTTTGTAACGAAATCTAAGTTAAACAAGACTGTATAAACATTTACATCTTTTATATTTCTGTGTCTGCAGAGGTTACATTAACCGACAATTTTCCATCATTGACGGATTTTTTTTAAGAGTTGACGGGAAAAATTTAAGGCTGTCCGTCATTTTGACGGGTTGAAAATTGGGCCATAAACCACAGCAGCAGTATGTCCTTAAGAATCTAGCGTGGCACTTTAAGAGAGAGAGAGAGGCAGAGAGACAGAGAACAATGAAAATGAAAAAAAAAAAAAGTCAGCTAGAGAGAAGCCCGGCCCGACCCGACCCGAACGTAATGATTGACATTTTAGGCCCGACCCGCTCGGACTCGGGCTTGGACTCGGGCTTAAGATCTTACCTCTAAGTAACTGTCCACTGGAGTGAACACTATACAGGGGGGAAGCAAAATTTACAATATTTTTAGGCAGGGATTGAAAGACAGTGTATGACCGATTAGTTTATTGAAAGTCATGAGAATTTATTTGCCACAAGAAAATTCCATAATAGAAAATGTTTTTATTCTATGTGTCCTCCTTCTTTCTCAATAACTGCCTTCACACGCTTCCTGAAACTTGCGCAAGTGTTCCTCAAATATTCAGGTGACAACTTCTCCCATTCTTCTTTAATAGTATCTTTAAGAAAGTCCACATTGCTGTGTGATGTTCTATTGGTAGCATGTTCTAAAACGCCCCAAATAGCAGAATCCAGAGGGTTTAGATCTGGGCTAGTAGACGGCCATAAACATGATTCCCAAAAATTGCTAAAGTTGGATTTGTTGCTGTTGTCAACAAGTGTTTTGGTGTTCTTGTGTAAGATTTTAACTTCAAATCATATTTACTGCATTTCTAACGCTCTTGTTGTCTACCTCAAGTTCAATTGCCATTTTCTCACGGATTTGGTTGGATCCTTTAGGATTTTGGATTTGAGAGCTTTAATAAACGCTTTGGTTCGTTTTTTGTTGCTTCCTCCACTTCCAGACTTTCTCGTAATAGTTTTGCTCATAGTCATTCTCTTCTTTCCATCATAAACAGTCTTTATGGACACTCCAACTTTTTGAAATCTCCTTTGGTGTGACGAGTGCATTCGGCAAATCACACACTCTTTGACGTTTGCTTTCCTGATTACTCATATGGGCAAAAGTTTCTGAAAAGGTATGGATAATAGTGTTAGGTAGATTATGACATCAATATATGTTTGGTTTCAAACAATTGACGTAGTCCTGCTGAGAAAAAAACAACTAAATGTTCATTGTAAATTTTGCTTCCCCACCCTGTACATGAAAGGGTTAATGTCCTGGGCACCTCCCGTCCTTACACTGCAAAACATTACAGCCCCATTTAGTTATGTCCACTTATTTTTGCTCTTCAACTCAAAGAGCTGCAACTAGTTTTGGATTTTCAACTCAGCTGTTCCAGTTTTCAAAAGTTAAACGTTCATTCATTCATTGTCTTGACTGATTGAAAGTTTTTTCATCTAGGTGTGAGTTGACTTAACTTGTATTTAGAGGTTATCAGTTGGAAAAAAAAACAAAGAAAAGTGGCAGGATGTGAGAGAGGGTTTGTGCGTTAGAAAACAAATAGTTACCGCCACATTTGAGTGGCCTCCTTAAACTCTATAAACTAATGGCAAGGTTGGCATGGACATAATCAGCTCCATACACACCGCAGATGAATCATGTATTTGATTTGGACTGATTTAGGGACACTTCAAGGTCAATGATGAAGGACTACACTGAAAAAGTAAACTCAATTAGTTGTCATAACTTGTTTCTATAATTTAGTTCCATTTAATATAATGAGTTATGAAATTTCAACTTAACTTCATGAGTTATTGGCATTGCAACTCCAGATTGTAAGCCAGTTCAATGAAATGTAATTTAAATGTGTCAACATAACTTAACCCTTTCATGCATGAATTATGAGAACCTCTGTCAAGATTTTTTTACTGAGGGCTTTTATTCCTCTTTAGGCATGAAAAAAACAATGCAATTGATTTTTTTTTTTTTTTTTTTTAATCAACCTATTTTTCATGGAGTTACAAAAATGTCCAATCAGCTGGACACCATGCATTTAATTTTTGAGGCAAAAAAAAAAAAAAACACGTGTATTTAAAACCCATCATCAGAGAGTGAAAACTATGAAATAAACCATTTTCCACGCAGCTAATCTGATGTTTTCTAACATTTAACATACTCTAATACTAGTTATTACTCACTTCATGGAGATTATATGCACACAAAAAAAAACAAAACAACTTTTTGATTACAAAAACTTTTAAATTATAGTTTAATAACAATTAGCTATTGATTTACACTAAAACATATTTCTGCAGATCAGGTTAATAAAGAACAGCAAAGTTACAGTAATGGTATGAATTGCAGTGTATGTGATGGGTGTTGGATGATACGAAACGAAAACAACAAAACCCATGAAAATACAAGAGAACAGCTGTAAAATAGCTGCCACTGTAGTGACCAGTATGCATGAAAGAGTTAATGATGTCAGTTTGAAAATCTCTCTCAAAACTGATCACGACCACTGGTGTTGCAGCAATATTATGTCATAATCAGAGAAAACTGAAGAAAAAGTCACTTTTTCGGTAAAATCTATCATTAACTGAACATAAACCCAGTGTGTCCATCCACTGTCATTGATCCAACTCCATGGGTTTTACTCCTGAATCAATGTTGTGGAAGATGAGGGTGTTTCCATGGTAACTACGGAGCCTCTGAACATCCAAATGGGTCGTATCTGATGACCTTGAAAAGATGAATTACTGTATTTACACCATGTAAAACACTTATGTATTGATAGGATTAATGGATCAACAGGTATTAAACAGTTTAGATCAGTAGATACTTATGGGCTTCAGTGGATTTGGGTCTTTCTGGGTTAAAGAAAAGAAAGGCGTTGGAAGAAGATGCTGCCAAATGTGTGAAATTAACATACCTGTTTTCCAGACAGACCCCAGATGCAGCAGCCCAAGAGATATAGAAATAATTTGGTATTGTCAGTGTATAAGGTATTGTACAATGTTTGCAGTGTCAACTTATACACACCATTAATCACAAATATCCAGTTTCAAGCTGAAAATAATCAACATTATTTACAAGTATCATATGTTACATTAGTGTAAACCTAGCAATAGAGCACCTCTCTGTGGGGAAGAAAATATAATTTGAAAGTCCTGAGACCCAGGAAGGTGGAGGTTTTTGCTTTTTCACATTAAACAATTATTTGATTGGAAACTGCATAATGCAATGTTTTTTCCAAATACATTTAAAACAATTTTGGTAACACTTTATTTGAAGGTCTAGTTTATAATGCTTAAGCACACATTCATAAGACATTATAAGGCATTTATAATACATTATAAAAGTCATTACAACACTTAATGATCATGTAAAACAACTTATACCAGGTTAATAAAGTATTATAAGTGTAGGCATAATGTATTGTAAATTCAGCTTTCATCATGTTTTATACACCCATACAAAAATGATAACACACTGGAAAAAATGACTGTAGAATTAACACCAAGAAGTTGTAAAATTGCAACATAAAAAAACTGTAAGTGACAATACAATGCAAAGTTGTTTATTTGAAAAGATTTTTATGTTAACGATTAAATCACATATAGCTGGAGTTCTTACAGGAAGAGTATGTGGGCAAAACCAGATTTGTATGTAGAAATGATGTATTTGTATTGTTTTAAGAAAATAAAACTGTAAACTGAAAAACAATGTGGTGCCGTTTAAATTGCAAGACCATAATGTTGAAATAACACCATATTTGTTATATATATATATATATATATTATATATATATATATATATATATATATGTATGATATTAATTATTTATTTATTTATTTATTTATTTATTTTTATGGAATGTCCTTTGCAATGGACAGCCTTTTTTAAGTAAAACCGTGAAACTTTTGTCCCCTACAGATTACAAAAGTGCATTGCTGGGTCTCAGGAGGTAAAGTTCAAATTATTTTAATTTCAATTTATTGCTCCTGCACAAAAGTTCATTTTCATCTTTATCATTTTTTTTACATTATACATCTTTATCTGATTTGAATGTGAATTAAACATATTGATGAAGTGAAGTGTTTCCTGTTAACTTACCAACATGTACCTGAACTTGTACTCAATACAAAGGCATTTTCAGAACTAGCTGCTGTTTCATTCATTCAAACTCCTCCTCTGTGCAAAAACTGGGCCGGTTTGAGCATGAAACTCCTGAACCGTCCGCCCCCGGCTGCATGATAGAGTCTATTGTTCTTAATAATTCTTCTTGTATCACCTGGTTGTTTAGACAAATCAGAAGTTGCAGTCGTCTCAGATGTTATTTCTGCAAGTCATGCGACAACCTGTATTCTTGGGTTTCATTCATCCGTGTCGGTTGTCATTTGGTTTGGTTTGGCAGGTTTCCAACCGCAAGCTCTGAGTAACTGTTGTTTTTTCTTATCAGCAGTTCCTGAGTCGTCCTTAGTGACCTCAAAAGACCTCTGTAGGCTACTGTTAAAATGATTCATTTGAACTATTTAACAGTGTTTTGTCATTTGATATAATATGTTGTAATAAGTTGTCAATTAACCCCTGATGTGTCTGTGGTGAGCGTTCTGAATGTATGATTTATATATACATAAAAATTCAAATGTTTGCTCAATAAGAAAAATTTCAAAACGTACAGATAGAATAGACCGTGTTCTTTCCATAGACATCTGAGCATGCTCAGTTCACCCCCAGCTGCCTGAGGAATGGGGGACAAACAAAAAGCAAACAGCGTTTTCCTGGGTTTTTGTTTTTTTTGTTTTTTTTTACTGTTTGAAATGTCATGGTGATATTCCTTTTGGGTTTTTTTTTGTTTTTTTACCATGTTTTTACCAAGTTTTGTTTTTTTTTTAATTCAGGTGTTTCTTTTCTAACAGGGGTCCAGGATACAAAACAATTCTGACAAATGTCATTATACAGTTTTATATTGGGATAAATGTCATTACATTGCATTTGTAATGGGACTAGTACAAAGGCTGAACCCAAATGCAAGACCAGAACACAGATGACCAATTGAGAGTGTTTATTAAACACAATCACAGTAGGAAAAACACAGCACAAAATAGTTAACACGTCTATGAAGGCGTGTGATACTGGACTCTTCGTCCGGGCTGTGAACGGGGAATATGGATGGTCAGCACGGCCGAGCCGGAGGATTCCCGTCAACACCCCGACTAGGGCAAAACAGAGGATAGTCAAAAAAAAAGCCAGGTCACACAGGAGGGCAATTCAGGAGGCAACGGGACATGAGGGAAAGGCTACTAACGGTCAAGGTCCAGGCGAGGGTCGAAACACAAGGTAACACGTTGGAGGCTGAGGTAATCAGGGAACAGGCAGAATCAGAAGTCGAAGTACGAACCAGGTCAGAACCAGACGAGCAGGCAGACAAGGAACAGGCAGGATCGGTGGTCGGAAGGCAAAACGGGTCAAAACGGGCAGACAGACTGACAGGTATCCAAAAACGCTGGTAAGTGAGCACACAAAGGTAGAAACAAACTGGCAAAGGAACAGGGGAAAACACATGGTTTAAATACACAAGAGGGAGGGAAGACAATAGGACACAGGTGGAGATAATCAGGGAGGAGTCAGGTAATCAGGAGCAGGTGAAACAATCAAGGAGGGGAAGTAAAGACACCAGACATGACACAGGGAAACTTAACAAAATAAACAGGAAATGACAGAGAAAACAGAAAAGACAGACACAGTCTGGGAGCAGACATGACAGCATTGGTTAGTAATTTTAGTGATTTAGTGATTTATTCTGAACATGCAATGAAATTTAACATGTATGCACTAGCAAAACATACATAATAATACAAATATCAAGAATTATAACAATCTTAGACAAAAGAAAAGCACAATAGTTCCATTTACATGCCCGAAAAGTTGGATAGTTTTGATGTGTGACTGCTTTTTGGTGCCAAAAAACAGCTGGACTGATTGAGAAAAAATCCCAAATTCAAATCCGTGTTGTTGTTCAGTGTGTTCCAGTTCACAGTTATGTTCAACATCCTAAATCTCTTATTGATGTACATTCTGGGTGTCTTATTTAGTAAAAACCTGTCAAACTTCAATTCCTCTCTTTGTCTTTTTCTGTTATTCCACCTGTTTTGACCCTAAAACACACAGAAAAACGAAACCACTGCAGAAAAAACAAACACATACTCACAGCAGCTTTTATGACACTGAAACAGACAATTCACAGCAGCACATTTACCTGGAATAATGTCTCAGGGGTTAAAGGGTTAACCGTCTTGGTAGTGTAATACGAGTGAATGCTCAGAGTACAGCTGCAGAGTGCAGATGTTTTTCAGAAGTTTGCGGTTGAATGTGTCTGCACTGAGCCGATAGCAACATGAGAAAGCATGTCAAAGTTTGATTCATATTTCCAAGTATGACTCATTCATAAACGGAACAAAAACAATACAACCTTTATGAGATTGTTTTTTTTTTTCATTTTAAGCCAGACGATCTTTGCAAAGTGCTCAGTTCCCATAAAGAACATGTAACATTGCATAATCAATTTGAATGAATCAAACATGCCAATAACACAAACAAATGACCCTTAAGTTGATCAATAGCATGATTTAAAAAGGAGCATGTGTGGATTTTCCTATTACACTCGGCTACAAGGCACTACAGGAAATAGAATTAGTCAATGTTGTAGCTCGAACTCAGGGTGTCAAACTCATTTTAGTTCAGCCCAATTTAGTCTCCAGTAAAATAATGGTAAACTCCAAATTGCTCTTTGTTTAAATGCAAAAAATAAAATTATGCAGTGGTTCACATTTGTAAAACTAGTCTTTCATTAAAAAATAAAGGGAACAACTTGAAAAACCTGAAATTTCTTAAGAAAAATAAGTGCAGTTTTAACAATATCATGCCTCATTTATACATGTGGATCTGAAAATGCACAAAATATTTAGGAACGATAATAATATAATAAAATAATTACATTTTGGAGAGTTTGGAAATAAAATGAATTTGACACCCTTGACTCTTATTATCTTCATTGCGGCTAAAATTTACTTAGGGGGTCAAATGAGTGGCCATATTTGTCAAAAAAAAAAAAAAAAAAAAAGTTGTAAGAAATGCATAGATCTGTGTTGAAATAATGCTAATCCATTTGTGCACAGACTACTGATATTATTTGACAGAGGAAGCTATATTTCAGAAATATTGGATTTTGAATAGCACGTGTATGTGAAAACTTTTGCTGGTGGACGGACGTGACATTACCCATGATGCTCTGGTCAGTACCAGTACTTTATTAGTAATAAACTTATATACTTACTATTGCTAATTCTCCTCTTATTCCTAAATGTTAGTATTGTGGATCTAAAACAATAACAGCTGACACAAAAACACAAAATGTGGCAGTGGACGGATGTGACAAGGTTGTTACAGATCCCATCATACTGATGCTCGGCAGCCATGTCACCGTTTCCACAAATGATCCCTGTGCAAAAACTAGGATCAGATTATTTATTGTATAGATTATCATCATACTAAAGAGTAAATAACAATAGAGAATTGTTATTTCTTTAGAAAAATGCTTATTATTAGAAAACTGTTGATTTAAAAAGTGACGTGTGACATTCTTAACCCTTTCATGCATAGTGGTCACTACAGTGGACAGTTACTACAGCTTTACTCTTGAATATTCATGGGTTTTGTTGTTTTAGTTCCATATCAACCAACACAGTGGACATTTATACATCATCTCATAAACTGCAATTCATACCATTATTGTAACTTTGCTGTTCTTGATTGGTTCTTGAGTGGAAATCAATTGTTAATAAATATTTTTTCATATTATCTCCATGAAGTGAGTAATAACTAGTATTAGAATATGTTAAAATGTGAGAAAACATCAGATTAGCAGCATTAAACATGGTTTCATTTCACTGTTTTCATATCACTTTATGATATTGGGTTTTAAATACATGTTTCTTTGCTTCGAGAATAAAATTCATGGTGTAGCTGAGTGGACTTTTTTGTAACTCCATGAAAAACAGGTTGATTTAAAAAATAAAAATAAAAAATCAATCACATTGTTTTTTTTTCATGCATAAAGAGGAATAAAAACACTCAGGAAAAAAACAAATCTTGATTAAGGTTCTCATAATTCATGCATGAAAGGGTTAATGTATGTATTGGCATAACATAAGCAGGATGGATCAGCACCATACTCCATATTGCAACCTGTAAAAATAAAACATGTGATATGTAGGATAGAATCTGTAAGAAAAACTGGGGAATCTAAAAGAATAGAATATTTGTTTTTCAGGTAAATTCAGTTCAAATATAACTTGGCCATTTGTGACATGAAAATATAGCATTAATTGTGATGAAACTGGACATTTTGAGCTGAAAACATAGTTCATATGACCATCAACATGTTGCAACAGAACTGAAATCCTGTAAATTTGCATAACTTGCATTTACCAACACAAAGTTCCTTTGGGGATTCACTTACCGTATATTGATTTCTTATGCACAAAGACAGAAATAAGACCTCTAAGCAAATTTTAGCCAAATTGTATTGTTCTCATAAGGAGATTTTTTTTTTTTTTTAAGTTTTACTCTTACAGGACTGAGGTACAAGAAGAAAACAGTGGTTAGCTGTGTGAACACTGTGCTGCCAAGCTCTGCTCTGATAACACACATAATAAGGCATTAACCAGCTGATAGCATAGCGGCTAACTTAGCACTTCGTTGTGTGAGTGGACATGCAGCATTTTCCTCTTGCAGTTATTTCTGCAGCACTCTTTTTTTACAGTGCATTTCCATATTATCAGTGTTTTCCTATAGCATTTGTTTTTTTAATATATATATATGCAGCATTTTCTTTTAATATGCGAGTCATTTCTGCCTTTGCACCTGTCAGCCACTGTAGTAATTACACTTTTGTTCACAGGATGTGGCTAATTTCAGATCATATTGGGCTGAATGTGAAACTGAACTCAAATAATTTGGACTCCCCTGCCTTAAAGGCTGGTTACACAGCTCAGTTCCAGCTGTAGGATCAGTATCTATCTCCCCTAAACCCCAAAACTCACGAACAAGACGTGTTTTGACCTCAGAGGTGACGTTTGTCTTCAGATTCAATATGTCTTGGCTCTTTTTCAATTTGTTTGTTGTTTGTGCTATTTCTCCGACAAAAAGCCAGCTAATGTGGGTTTACCCAATGAACATATCACAGCGCAACCTTTATTTCAGTCCACGAAGAAGACCTTATAAGAGAGGGGGAATATTTATACAGCGCATATTGCTGGAATTGATCTTGACCTCAATGCAACAGATGAGCAGAAAGCAGTGCAGTCTGTCTGGATGCAAAATTGACGTCTTATCTTGGACGAAAGTGTCTCACAGGCTGCAGCCCCCTCCCTCGTCTTATCACTGAACACACCAGTTCAGTAAATGGTGCAGAAATTCCTCCACATACTGTAGACCGTGTGTCATTATGGGAAGAAAATGGGAAAATAGAAATGTAGAATTCAGAAATTAAGAATAAAATGTTGCTAAGCAGCAGTTTAGGCTGGATATGACCGTACTGACTGATCCCAGAAAAAGGCATCCGTCAGCTATATTATCTTTGGATTTGAGTTAAAAATGAGCTCATTATGCTTACGTCCATCAAAAATGAGTCCTTTTCAACTGGTATTTACTTCAGCATCATCACATCTTCCAGTTAATATTGACTCATTTTAGTCATTTTAAATTGTCTGTAGGCTCTCAGTAGAACCTGCCCCTTCCTGTTTGTCTGCATATCTGAGTGCTGCAGACAACTGTTCACTAGATAATGTTAAACTGGCCCAAACAGGAAAATGATGAAAAAAAAAAAAAAGTGATGATGGCTGACTTCACGCAGTTTGTAATGAGTCTGTTTTCCTAATTATCCTTCATTTACGAACAGTAGAGCCCACTTTAACCCAATCAGCAACAGTGACATCGATATTTGTTTTAATCACATGTAACAGCAGCAGTTTTTTTTTACATATATATATATATATATATTTTTTTTTTTTTTTTTTTTTGCCACTGTCCACCATGAAGACTTCAGCTTGGAGCCCTTGTTAAGGTATATCTCTAAATAATTAACCCTTTCATGCACGGCCTGATCACAATCAAGGTGTACAAGTATATTTGCTAAGTAAGTATATTTGTTGACCTGGGTTCCTTATCTCATTTGGTTAAACCGGTCATGTCAAACTTGGGTGTTAAAATGGACCCCAATCTTAAACTCGACCAACAAGTTAGTGGTGTGGTCAAGTCTAGTTTCTTTCATTTAAGACAGCTTGCAAAAGTAAAGTCTGTTCTGCCCAGGGATCTATTTGAAACCGTGGTCCATGCTTTTGTAACCACTAGACTTGACTTGTAATGCACTTTATGCCGGGTTGAGTGAAAATGCACTTTCCCGACTGCAGCTGGTCCAAAATGCTGCAGCTCGGCTTTTAACAGGGACACGCAAACATCAGCATATTTCACCGGTTTTAGCTTCACTCCATTGGTTGCCAGTGTGTTTTAGAGTTGATTTTAAAATTCTTCTATTTGTTTTTAAATGTTTGAATGGCCTTGCCCCCTCCTACCTGTCCGACCTGATCCACCCCTATGCCCCCTCTCGTGCTCTCAGGTCAGCAGATCAGCTGCAGCTTGTGGTTCCAAACACTAAAAAGAAGCTTCGTGGGGACCGTGCCTTTTCTGTTGCCGCCCCAAAGTTGTGGAACCAGTTGCCCTTAGATGTTAGACAGGCTCAGTCTCTACCTGTCTTTAAATCACATTTAAAAACGCACTTTTTCTCATTAGCTTTTAATCAGTGAGTGACATGTCTGTTTTTTGTTTTTTTTGTTTTTTTTGTTAATGCTGTTTTTAACAGATTTTAACTTGTCTTTGTTTTTATGTTTGTATTGTGTTGTTCTTAGCCCACTTAACACCCTGTGTTTCACTAGTTTTTTACTTATTTAATTCTTTGTTTTATGTTTGGTGTACGGCACTTTGGCCAGCTGTAAAGTTCTTAAAGTGCTTTATAAATAAAGTTGATATGATATGATATATATATGATATGATATATATGATTTGCATCAGTTATTAATCAGTATTGCAAAAAGATACCCCAAAAACCATTCCCAAAATATTTCTTTGACCATCTTATTACTAGATCTTGCAATCCTCCAAATTTGAAGAAAATCGGATAAAAACTGATAAAATGGCGACCCAATGAGCGTGAAAACATGTGCACAATTTTATTGTTATAAGAGAAATTATCATACGTAATGTTTTGTAACACAATTAATAATTACTATTCAACTCCTGTGTCTTTTTTATTACAAAATACACACATCACATTGCTTTTCATTTATTGATCATTTTTGTTGAACAGCTGTTTGATTATCAATTCTTATTTTCAGTATTAAGACAATCAACCATTTTGTTCTGAAAACCCTTCTTTTACAGCCCTTTAATTGTTATAATAGAATAGGAACCTGTTATTTCAGTATTATTATGACTAAATGACTATTATGACTTATTATAATTACACTGGTCAACAACAAATTTATTGTTTAGGTTTTTTGAGCTGATTTAGGATAATTTTGGTGTGCTGAATCCAAAAATCCATTCATTTTGCTCAATCAGGTCAACTTTCTGAACTATGCATATTGGCTTTTTAACATTTTTGCTTACATTTATGGGCATTTTCACATCATATGATACAAAATTCTTTCATATTTCTTGCAATAAATGAGTTCTGAAGATTTTACTTTTGCCAATTTATGATTAATGTTTTTTTTAATATTACAGATGAATAAAATGGCTTCGACTAGAAGATCTTGCAAAAATAAGCCTGACGTATTCTGCTACATCTGCGCTGAATACACCATTGTACCTAACAGGAATCCTGTTAGAAAATGCTTTTTTTTCTCTTAAAACCTATTTTGGGTGAGAACTATATAAAAAATCAACTGATAAAGTCACAAAAATGTAATCAATTTTGTGAGAAGATCAAATTTTTCAAAATCAAATTAGCAAAAAAACCTGACCTGATTGAGAAAACAGATGTCATTTTTGGATTTAGCGGTACAAAATGGTCCTAATTCAGTTGAATAAACCTAGACAACATGCAAAAAACATTTTTTTGTAACCCAGTGTTATTCCTATTCTTATTCTTATTTTTATTCTTATTCTTATTATGACTAAATATGCACAACTAGACAGATTTTGGTATGCTCCCTGGCTGCAGAAAATTTGGTAGCAATGTGGCAAACGGATGTTAACGTCGAACCGCATGTTTTCAATGGCGCGTTGCTCACCAAAATTCATGTAGTGTCCGTACACCGATATACTTCCATCAATAATATGGTATATGCCTTATAGATATATTGTTCTAACTTGTTCACAATGTTTATTTCCTCCTGTACCAGGAAGACTTAGTTACAGATCTAACACAGATGCCACCATGTGGTAAGACAGATTTCCATTCCAATCTTGTAGAGTCCGTCCACCAAGTAGTGTCCGTACACCATATTCAAATATGTGGGTCTAATTTTATTGTTTCTGTCAATATATGGAATTTTTCAGCACGCATGCTTTGGACACGACATCTATGCAATAAACAATGCATGATTATCCTGAGTGCTGAAACATTTGTATATCTTTGTAGGCATTAAATATGGAGGCTATTAGGCTGGAGTGTCCGTACACCCAATAATTTCTGATTTGACAGGGGTACAAGCCTGCGAAATTTTTAGTAGACACCATAATACAGAAATATTTTGGACTTTAAAAGAGAAATGCAGGGCCTGTCAGATTTTTTGACAGAGCATTCTTATTTTTTATCTACATATGCACCCTTTCTGGTACCCTTGGTTGTGATCAGGCCGTACATGGTGTTATCTAAACTTCACCTAAAACCATAATATCTGCAATAATTACTCCTAATTACTCGTTTTGGTCTAGATCAGTGTTCTCAACAGGGGGCGTTGGGACATCGTTGGGGGGTGTTTGGAATGAAAAACCTGAGAAGGGGGTGCTGAGACCAAAATGGGGGGCGTCTGTATAAGTATCAATATCAAGCAGCATGTTATGTAATGGCAAATTTCGACCCCCAAACCCTGCCCCCCACACACAACTTATTGAGCTACGCCCCCCCAGTCTTTGGTGGTAATGTCCATCGTGCCCCCGCCCCCCGCTTGCGAGGGAAGTGCTATCTATGTTATGTACATAATGTCCTTCAGACCCAGCTACAATGCTGCAACCCCCCCACCCCAACAAAAGTGCAATTTTTTTTTTTTTTGGGGGGGGGGGGGCACTCATGATGATGTAAAGGGCATTTGTTCAAAAAAGGTTGAGAAACCACAGGTCTACATTAGGTACAACAAACCAAATTTAAAACATGGATTGTCTGATTATTAATATATATCAACAACAGTCAGATTTTACATAATTTTTTTCCTAAATCGATCATATACTAGCCTTATGGTAAGAGGCTTTTTGAAACTATGATATAAAAAACAAACAAACAAAAAAAAAAAACAATTACATTTATGATTAAAGTTGAAGTTAAAGCTACAAGCAGTCAACTGTAATATATGTATCTCACTCACTAATCCACTTGGACACATTTAGGCCTTTATCAAATCAGTGACTATTTTGATCATTTCTGCACATTTACAAAACAGTGACAGCAACAGTTACAGTGAGGATAGTGAGTCCACAGTCTCAGCTCCAGTGTGGTCTACAGGATCTGTAAGGTCCACTTCTGCATGTGTAACTGCACCATGAAGTACTGGTACTAATGCAAGGAATGATGTTCAAAGGGATCAGGTGGATGTGGACAGGGGTCTGGATCAGCACTGATGTTGGTCTAATGTTCTGAAATACATGTTGTTGTTTTTTTTTACCTTACACGTGTTTTTTTGTCGGCTAAAATTTACTTAGGGGTCAAATGAGTGGCCATTTTTGTGAAAAAAAAAAAAAAAAAGTTGTAAGAAATGCATAGAACTGTGTTGAAATAATGCTAATACATTTGTGCACAGACTACTGATATTATTTGACAGTGGAAGCTATATTTTCAGAAATATTGGATTTTGAATAGCACGTGTACAGGGTGGGGAAGCAAAATTTACAATATTTTGAGGCAGGGATTGAAAGACAGTGTATGACCAATTAGTTTATTGAGAGTCATGAGAATTTATTTGCCACAAGAAAATTTACATAATACAGGGTGTCCTGTAAGTCTCCATACATAGGAGACATAATACATTCCATACATATATGGTTCTAACATGTATTTCTGTATATTTCTTCTTTATAGTTCTTCAGCAGACACGTATTGAAATGTGTTCCCGACAAAATGGCAGTCATATAGAGCATATTATATAATAAAAATGGTTTATGTCAAGAAATGTTTATTTTTCCTATGTATGGAGACTTATGGGACATCCTGTAGAACATTTTTTTTATTCTATGTGTTCTCCTTCTTTCTCAATAACTGCCTTCACATGCTTCCTGAAACTGTGCAAGTGTTCCTCAAATATTCAGGTGACATCTTCTCCCATTCTTCTTAATAGTATCTTCCAGACTTTCTCATAATAGTTTTGCTCATAGTCATTCTCTTCTTTCCATTATAAACAGTCTTTATGGACACATCCAACTATTTTTGAAATCTCCTTTGGTGTGACGAGTGCATTCAGCAAATCACACACTCTTTGACTTTTGCTTTCCTGATTACTCATATGGGCAAAAGTTTCTGAAAAGGTATGGATAATAGTGTTAGGTATGATTATGACATCATATGTGTTTGGTTTCAAAACAACTGACGTAGTGCCTGCTGAGAAAAAACAACTAAATGTTCATTGTACATTTTGCTTCCCCACCCTGTATGTGAAAACTTTTGCTGGTGGATGGATGTGACATTACCCATGATTGCTCTGGTCAGTACCAGTACTTATTAGTAATAAACTTATATACTTACTATTGCTAATTCTCCTCTTATTCATAAATGTTCGTATTGTGGATCTAAAACAATAACAGCTGACACAAAAACACAAAATGTGGCAGTGGACGGATGTGACATGGTTGTTACAGATCCCATCATACTGATGCTCGGCAGCCATGTCACTGTTTCCACAAATGATCCCTGTGCAAAAACTAGGATCAGAATTATTTATTGTATAGTTTATCATCATACTAAAGAGGAAATAACAATATAGAATTGTTATTTCTTCATAAAAATGCTTATTATTAGAAAACTGTTTGATTTCAAAAGTGACGTGTGACATTCTTAATGTATGTATTGGCGTAACATAAGCAGGATGGCTCAGCACCATACTCCATATTGAACCTGTAAAAATAAAACATGTGATATGTAGGATAGAATCTGTAAGAAAAACTGGGGAATCTAAAGAATAGAATATTTGTTTTTCAGGTAAATTCAGTTCAAATATAACTTGGCCATTTGTGACATGAAAATATAGCATTAATTGTGATGAAATTGGACATTTTTGAGCTGAAAACATAGTTCATATGACCATCAACATGTTGCAACAGAACTGAATCCTGTAAATTTGCATACCTTGCATTTACCAACACAAAGTTCCTTTGGGGATTCACTTACATTGATTTCTTATGCACAAAGACAGAAATAAGACCTTTAAGCAAATTTTAGCTGTTGTTATTTTTTTTTTTTTTTTTAGATTTACCATAAATTCCGGACTATAGACCCACACTGAATATAAGCCGCAGACCCTAATTTTAGAAAGAAAATCCAATTTTGTACACGTATAAGCCGCGCCGGTTTCCACCAGTGGTGATTTCTCATAGACTGCAGAGAAGCCCGGCTTCCCCTATCATTATGAAAATTAAATGGTTAAATATGTTTGGTTGTGTTGACATTTCATTGACTACACATGTGTTAAACACGTTCATCTCACAGACGAGTTCGTTCAGAATCAGCTTTATCACAGATCATCAGACTCCATGTTGTTCACTTCTCATACATTCCTGTTGCTCTGTTTCCTCATACGATCTATGGTCAATGCATTTCCCCGTTGAAGCCTGGCTTCTATGGGAGTCTATGGACCGAGTGGAACCTTTTTTTCATTGCGTCAAAACTGGACGGTAATTGGATAAAGGTTTTCTTTGAGTTCAAATGAAATTCTTCCCTGTATGTAAATGGGTATGATGTGTGTGAGCTTGCTGTCATATCTATAGGTTGATTCGTTGTTAATATGATGATTAAAAAACAAAGACAAAAAACGAGGCAATAAAAGGATAGTAATAAAAGCACATTTTCTCTTTTTTTGTTTTTTTTGTCGTGGGACTTATCGGGGTTTCCTTTGGATTCGTGCTGATACGGTATTGACTTGCTTTGCACCGGCTGTGGATTCACGGACTTAAAATGACTTGAAAGACACTTGAAAGTGAACAAATTTTTGTTTTTCATTAGAGTAGGACTTTTAATTTATTTTTTAAAATATAAAGATTAAAAACAAGTAATTACGTCTGTGGTAATATCATTTTCATTTAACATTACGCACGACGAAATTTATGACGGTCTCTGGAGAGCTTTATTGGGTGTTTTCATTCAGAGTTTTGTTTTGTATATTTGTGAAACAATATTAACATTTGAAGGTTTACTATTTTTCCTTAAAATTTCCCCTTTTGTGTGTGTTAATATTAACTTTATAAAGGTTAAGTTGTTAATGTTATCCATTCCTGCATACCTGGTAACAATAGACAGATTCTTCCCTGGGGTATGGCAGGCAGTAAGGGAAAATCATCATATAAGCCGCAGTGTTTAAAGCGTGGGAAAAAAGTAGCGGCTATAGTCCGGAATTTACGGTACTTTTTGGATTTTTTTTTTTTTCTTTGGGCAAGGAACCAAATATGGTAACTTCACTGACCTTGATTTTCTATATAACAATAAAATGTTGAGAAATTTGTTATGTCCTCCAATACACACTAAGGTTGAAATGTTGAATTTCAAAGTATTCCAATGGGTGAACTATAAAGGGTTCAGCTTTTTTGGGAGAAAGAATCAGTTTTATGATCATTCATGCATGAAAGGGTTGCCATAATATTCTGGAGTCTTTACCAGTGTGCACTGGGTGATACCCAATTGACGCTTGACAAATAAAAGGAAAATCCTGATGGGAGAAAACTCTTTTAAATCATGTTGTTTTTTATTTTTTAGATGCATGGTTCTCACAGGTCAACCGTGCTACAAACATATAATGATTTGATGCAGGGTGGGCCCACAAATGAAACAAAGACGGTACACATATTAGATGTTTGCTGTTAAAAATACATCTTTTAGTCATTTCTGTGCAGAATGAGTCATCTAAACATGAACCCACGCTGTGCAAGTCTATTCATACCCCATTATGGGATTCCACGCTTCATTTCAACCCTAATTTTTCTCAGTCTACTAAGCATATTTTGTTTGATTAATCCTTCTCAAACAGCCTGTTCACCTCCATCGACGGCCCCTCCCTGCACTGATTCACCCAAGACACTTCTGAGGAACAGCGAGGGGAGGTTTGCTAACGTGAGGATAATCTCAGTCCCTGCCCAATGAAACAGGAACGCTTCACTTAAAGGTTTTCTTTCATATGCTTAAAAATCACAGTCTGTTGCTCGTTACAAATAATCAAAAAACATATTTGAGAGAAAACTGGAAGTACAAACTGGGCGTTAGTATCCCTGTGTGGCTGCGAAACAGCGTGGAGTTCAATGTGGAGTGGAGTTTTAAAGCCTCGTATGTGCAGAAGTGATTGAAACATCTAATATTTTGACAGGAAACACCTGAGATCCATACTTTATATATATAATTGTAAAAACTAGCATCTAGACACCCTGTAAAATATGATGCATTACTATCATTAACTACTCAACAGTATATGAAGTATTTCAAATGAGCTCCTTACCTTTAAACCAGGGCTGTCAAACTCATTTTAGTTCAGGGGCCATCCATATTCAGCTAAATTTGATCTGCAGTGGGCCGGACCAGAAAAATAATAACAGAATAACCTATAAATAATGACAACTCCAAATTTTTGTCTTTGTTTTAGTGTAAAAAACAAACAAACATTAAATTATGAAAATACTTACTTTTATAAACTATAAAAAAAATAAAAAAAAACCCTGAAAAAACTGAAATTTAAATTTAAAAATGTAAGAAAATTTAGTGCAATTTTAACATTATTATTCCTCAACTTCTCATTTGTCCATGTGCATTATGGATCAGATCTACAAAGACACTAAACACTGAGGAAGAGCAGAAAATTGATAAAATTGTGCTTAATTTTCTTTAGACATTTCAAGTTGTTCATATTTGTTCAGGTTATTCACATTTTATTGTTACAGGATAGTTTGGAAATGTAAATATTTTCATAATTTAATGTTATTTTTTGCACTAAAACAAAGAAAATTTTTTTTAAGTTGTTAATTCTAGATTTTTGGCTTAATTGAAGATTTTTTTTACTTAATTGAAGTTGTTTTTTTGTTTTTTTGGCTTAATTGAAGATTTTTTTTTTTTTTTTACTTAATTGAAGATTTTTTTTTTTTTTTTTTTTGGTTTAATTCAAGATTTTTTCCTTAATTCAAGATTTTTTTTTTTTTCTCCTTAATTCAATTCAAGACTGTGGAATTTTTGCACTTGGCAAAAACATCCCAGGGGCCGAACTGAACCCTTAGGGGGGCCGCATTTGGCCCCCGGCCCGCATGTTTGACACTTGTACACATAATATGCAGATTAAATTACACAGTATTGTGAGAAAGTTTTAGGCCAACATTAAGATTGTTGATTTTGTAAAGTTGTAATGTCCACACATTTGTTATTCTTTGTATTAAGATCCAATCTGGATATATGTGTTGTATGTACAGCAGTAAAAACAAAAGTTTCAGGGCAAAAAGGCAAGGTAAGGCAAGGGAGGTTTACTTATATAGCACATTTCATGTACAAGACAATTCAAAGTCCTTTATATAAAACATTAAAAGCATTACAGAAGAAGCAATAAAAAGTATAGGCATGAGAAAAACAAACAAACAAACAAACAAACAAAAAAATCAGATAAGTAGATAAAACAGATAAAACAGACAAGCAAAAAACAGTTTTTATGAACCACAGGAGTCATATTTAGTGTGACCTCCCCTTGCACTAAATATGCTTTTAACCATTCTGTTCAGAAAATATGAGACTGATGGCATTAATTTTCTGATGTTTTACACCAGGTTTCATTCAACACATGTCAGATGTTTGTAATTGTTTGTGCTGTTTCTTGTACCGGGGTCAGAGGTCACAGTACACTACAATACTGACCTTAACCTTTACAAACAGATTTAGCTGAGTTATAAGGCTGTCTGCATATTTCTTGTATTTTCTTGTATCTGAAGAAAAGATAATGAGAAATAATATGTATGCTCATTTTAACACAACAGAGTATTAATATGTACGATTATGCACGCATAGGTGTAAGTGTGTATAGATAGACATAGACAGATGTAGACAGCCACTGATGACAGATATAGGCCTAGTAGATAATGCATTTTAATCAATTCATTGTATTTATGGATGCATAAACTATTCAAACTATTCAATAATATATAAAGCAAGAACAATTTACTACCGGGCAATATTCAAGAAATGTTTTGTGAAAGAGAGGGAGGGTATGATTTACGGGGAAAATTAAATTTAAGATTTATAAAGTCTGCACTACATTAAAAAGTTTCTGTATCACCATTTGTGGAGTAAAACTGTGGAACAAATTGTGTGTGGAGATAAACAAATATCAAACATAATTCAGTTTAAAAAAAGATACAAAGAATTGATTCTACAGAGGTACAGTATTTAATAATGACAATGAGGCTTGTTTGTTTATGAATGATGTTGTACTGATAAATCTGCTGTAATTATTGAAGAGAATGTTTGATTTGTTGAGTCTGTTTGTATGACTGTACTGACATGAACATACTGTTGTGGATAATTCAGCTACTGCATTATGGATTGTTGTGGTTCGATGCTAAAATTAGGGAAATAGTATAGGCTGATTATTGTATAAAGTTAATGATAAAGGTGTAAAAGCACTGAGGGGTAGGATTAAATAAGTTTATACTTCTTCCTACTCCTTTTCGACCATGCAAAATTCAGACTTGTATGTGCTTGAAGATAGATTCTGTCCATTTAAATGTTATTTTGTTTTGTTTATGCCTTAATTTGCTTTGTTTTGTCTTATTTTCTTTGCATGTTTGAAATAAATTTTAAAAAAAGAATAAAAAAAATAAAAAACAAAATATAATATTGTGCATTACATTCTTTGTCTTTCATCTATTAATAAATGATCAGTCAATAATACACTTAAAAATGTACTCTTTCACAACAACTGCATGTGATTTCTATGCAAAGCAAGTGGGAGTTGCAGGAAGTGATTGTTGCATGTCCTTAAATGCTGCATTTAGGAAATCTAGGAAACCACGAATAAAAAGACACAATAATGTTATTAATTGTCTCTTAGCTGTCTTAACTCTTTCTTTTTCAATTAATGTGCTGTAATATATTATTTTTAGGGTGTCTATTGTCATCACAGCAGGATATTAGCCACGTCTGCTAAAGCTGCCCTTTTTATTATTATTGACACGGTTAATTAATTGGGATAATCCACCATAAAATAAACTAATAAACTGAAAGTAAACTGAAACTAATCAATACAATATACTTGCTAAGTATGTCTCATCTCATTGTAATCATCGTCTGAATTACTTTTCATTAAGGCGTTTGAGTTTGATTGACATAAGTAACTACATATCTTTTCCCAGTGTACGTGAACGCAGCACGGTGTCTTCTCCTCTGCTATATCACGGGAAACGAACTTACCGCGAGGACACCAACTTTTACGGCGCGTGCAAAGTATCACGTTCCACTTTGTAGTATTTAGCTTATTTTTAACAATAAATTATCACAGTAAAATAAAAAATAAAAAAAAACACGGAAAGACGTTAAATTACTGGGGAAACAATGAAGTGACACTTTAGTTTAGGCGTCTTCTTGAACTCCAGCTGATCTTTGACCAACCCTTCCACCCCCCGACCCCCCGACCCCCCATCCCGCAGACACTCTACCCGTCAGAGGCGCATCCTGCCGGGGCTACCTCCGCCACACCTGCCGTAACCCTCGAGGAAACGGTCACGGATTACGGTACCGCATTCTACGACCTACTTTTGAAATGAACCGGTCGACAAAGTTAGAAAGAGTTGATTTTTTACATCTGTACCTAAGAATGAACCGACTACAAGGATATATGGTAAGTGTTTTTCTTTTTTTTTTGGCTAAAATTTGACTTTTTTTCTTCGCTCGAGGCCTGGTTCATAGCCCGTTCCTTGGCTAATTTCCTGCGTAGTTTAGCTAATGATGGAGACATAATTGGGTAGAAATAGTAGTTTTTTAATTTATTTATTTATTTTTTTTTTTGGTCTCCTGTTGCTGAATACAGAAGTAGTACACACCTGTTCAGACACAAGCCTATTTATTCTGGTTTTCTGTCTTATTTTCCTCCAATATTAAGTGGCCTATTTCAGTATATTATCATTTCACAGGTGTCTCCACAGAATGTCACGTTTATCTGCCAGACCTCCCACTATTTTTAAGCCTAGGTGCGAAATTCCACAAAGACAAACCAAGTCACCTCATTTTAACTATTTTTAAAACCAAACGTGTGATAAATCCCTGTATAAATAAATCTTAAAGTAGAACTAATATTACTTGATTTCCATTATCCTCCAGTGTCCTCCTGACCTGTTTCCCACCCACTGCCATGATATTTCCACACACACATGCCCTAAAAATATAGTGTGTGGTTTTTAGTTGAGGTTTTTTACTAGAAATGAGACTTTAAAAAATCAGCCAAGAACTTATTTATCTGTTAAATACAGATATACAGTTATTTTTTTTACACTACAACACAAGCTTATTTATTATGATTGATTTACAGCCATATTAAGAGTGAATTTTATGAGTAGATTCCTAAAAGAAGTGTTTTTATATGTGAGTACATGTCCCAATTAGTTTTGTAAATGATGGTTGAAATACATTGGGTTTTAATGTAGTTGAAAGTTGTTAAATAGAAGCTACTGATTGACGACAATGATGATGATTATTATTATTGATGTTATTGAGTGGAATTTTTTAAATTTTAAATATTCTTCATATATGATCACATGTGGGCTACATTTGGAGAAGTGGTTGTGGAAATAAGTCTTGTCGAGGCATGCCTGCTTTATATTTATTTATTTATTTATTTATTTATTTATTTATCATTTCTGACCATATTTGGATATTTACTTTCAGGTGACAGGTCGTAATACCAACCCCACCCATCTTCTCGGTCTTTCTAGAGATCAAACCTGTGAACTGGAAGTCCCCTTTTTCAATCACATGTACTTGCTCGGCTCTGAGCTCGTTTATTAACGTGAAAGTGTGGTGTGGTCAGAGGTGCATTTTATTGCTGCACCGCATTCTTGAGAAATGTTGCATCATAAAGCCTGCCACCATTGTGAGGAAAAAATCTAATGTAAGCTTGTGTTTAGATGCGGCACCTTTGGAACTTATTTATGAGGAAATGATGTGTTTACACAGGACTTCCCACACTGCTTTGCTTATATTATTGATATAAGCAAAATATACATTGTACTGTGCAAAAGTTTAGGCCACCATTATGTTTGTTGTTTTAACAAAGTTTTAATGCACACACACAAGCAGTTCATATTTTCTGTATTAAGATACAGTCAGAATAAATAGCAAATATATACAGTAGTAAAAGTCAAAGTTTCTGGAAAGAAGCTTCTACAAACAGTATTTATTTTACCCTTTCTATTCTCTTTATGTCTTTAAGTCATTTATTTAAACAATATGCCATTTGCTGCATTTATTATTATTATTATTATTATTATTATTATTATTATTATTATTATTATTATTATTATCATTATTATTATTGTAATAAAAATAATGATTCGTCCATCTGAGATTTTTGTCCAATCCATTTCTGGAACACTGTCCACCTGATGATTTGACACATGGTCTTTATCACGAGGAGAGGTGCAGTGTACAGTGTGATGCTGGAATTGAAATTTTTAGATTTTTTTTTTTTCTTTCAAATTTTAAAAAATTTCAACGTACAAAATTTGTCCAACCCATTTCTCTACACTATTCACCAGTTTCTTTTCTAAGTTGACACACATGCCCTTAGCACTAGGACTGTTGCAGTGCCTGGTTTGATGGCTTATTTATTTATTTATTTATTTATTTATCTATTTATTTATTGTACAAATTTTTGAAAATTTCAACTACTTACTTACAAACACTATTCACCTTATTCCTGTCAAATTTCACACACATGTTCTTTACATGTGCCTTTCTCCCATTTTTCCATTTTTACCCCACCCCTCGAAGGGTGGCAAGTGGTGTTTTTGGTTCAGTTTGTTTGTTACCTCCACCATGGAGCAACGGAGGTTATGTTTTCATCTGGGGTTGCCTGTCTGTCTGTTTGTCTGTTAGCAAGATAACTCAAAAAGTTAAGGACGGATTTTGATGAAATTTTCAGGAAATGTTGATACTGGCACAAGGAACAAATGATTAAATTTTGGTGGGGGTGGGAGGTGGGGGTGTGGATCTGCAGAGGTCTGCACTCTCCAAGTGCTTTTCTAGTTTGTTTGTTTAACACTTTAGCTGCAAAACTATTGGTCACATTCATACCAAATTGGGTTCACCGATTGCCAGTGACCCAGAATACATCTTACTACATTTTGGGACAAGTAGGTCAAAGTTCCAATTTTTTATGAATTTTTAAAATCTTTTTTTTTTTCCCATTTACTTATGAGTGAAATTTCAAGTGTCTATTAAAACATAATTTTTGATTCAATTTACTTCAAACTTGACATATATTTAGAGGAAGTTGATATGCTGACATCAGCACACCCATATACGCTTAGACATGATGACATCAGCTGGATGGATGCCAAAATAAGCTAAAATATGTGCAAGGGGTGGGGTTTGTTGTGTCTGGCACCACTTGTTAAAAAAGTTTAGAACATTTATTTAGATAGATTGAAACTTCCGACTTAAAATGAATCCCTGCGTAGGAAGGGTGTCAGTGAGCAGGAGGGTGTTGTGCAACTGGGCGGGGGTGTTAGTAAGCTCTACTTACTTTCTCAGTTGTTTGCTAATGTTTACTCCATGTTTCATTGAATTCATCCAACATTTCTCAATGTTTGGGCCATTTTTCATGGTCATGGTCACATTAAATCCTGACTGGTCCTGTTTTTTTGTGTGTTTTTTAATACTGAGCACATATTATTCTTTCTGAGACATTATTTGAATTGTACTGAAGACTGAGAAATCAATTCATTCAGTAGGTTCATTATAACCCTTTGAAAAACTATGAAGCCAAAGGTGGTCTTAGACTTTTGCACAATACTGTACATGTGCAAATAGCACCTTTTAAACAAATTAAACACCTGCCTAAAAGCTGAGTTTGGAACTAAAAAGGAGAAAAATATTATCCTGATTTATGTCCCTGTCATCTCTTATCCAAAGGTGGTTTTGGTTCTGGTCTGCTTCTGTCCCACCGGGGCATTTCCACAGTCTGGTCTTGACTTGGGAGGCAGGAGGACACGACGGGATGTCCCCTGCAGAGACAACCTGGAGTACCCAAACGGCAACATCTGCTGCTTAAACTGCCCAGCTGGTAAGCCACATGGAGCCGCACTTGATTTAGTCCGTGGAGACCGAAGTTTTGTCAACAACATGAATCTAAAATCCATCACAAGCGTTATGAAGCAGGCTGAGCTTGATTGTGATTGGTTGCTTTTATGCTACGATGATGGCTCGATTTGAACTGTGACGGCTCAATTAAGTAGATGAATAGTGATGTGTGGGTTCTGTTTTTTTAGGTACACATATGAAGTCACCCTGCAGCACAGCAGGGAAGAAAGGGCAGTGTGAGGAATGCGAATATGGGACATACACAGAGCATTCCAATGGACTGAAACAGTGTTTCCGATGTACACAGTGCCGCTTAGGTAATTCTGCTTGATGGCTTAATGCTATCGATCAGAAAGACTGAAAGAAAGATCAATATTCAACCTTTTCAGAGTGATTCAAGCATGAACTCCAAGTTAACAAGGCCTTTTTCATGTTTTGTGTCAGATCAGGAAATTGTACAGCCGTGTACCTTCACTCATAATACTGAATGTCGGTGCAAATCAGGAAGATTTTGTGCCCCCGACCAAGCATGTGAGGTGTGCAAGAAGTGTTCAAGGTGAGTCTCTGCAAACCACACACTAAACACTTAACCTTTAAAGAGTAATGTCAAACTATTCCTAAAGATGGGCTCAGACTTCAGGAGTTTAAACATCCTGGCTGATTATGAAATCGGAACATCACACAGACAATGAAAAACTTCTTATATGTTCCTGTCTTTATCCTCAAACCTGAACACACTACAGGCATCGAAAATAATGGTGCATCATACACAACTGGGTAATAATTACAACTATAGTGCCAGAGGGAGCAAACGCACCACCACATATGATCCCACAGGGAAGGAGATGTAAACAAAATTGAAACTGACGTGGTCTCATCTGACTCACTGGATGTTAAAGCAATGAAGGGGTGATTAAAAAGACTGCCTGAGGTCTGATGAATAACAAAAACGAGTTATAGGCAGCATGTGATCAAGGCCAATCAGCTCCAGGTAGAAGTCGAATTTAAGGCCAGTATGATTCTACCAAGAAAAGATTCAACTATCGCTGGGCAATATGGAGTTTTAATAAAGGTTTTGTTTTCTGAAAACTTCTAAATCACAAAGTCTGAGTCCAGTATAATTTTAGTAAAGATAAAAGAAAGTGTGTTGTGGAATCATGTTTTGTCTTCAGTTTGTGTAGTCAGAAACTACTCCTATTTTCTATTATGATGTAATGTACAGTATTTGACCATATTCCCTTGTTCTTTATTTGGCAGTGTTTGACCTCATTAGAAACTAGGTAACAGTTGAAGTGCACATTTAAAGCCATATTCATTTGAACTAGTTTATCCTGTAGACTTTCAAAGATTCAGAAGCAAACATATCTGTGTTTTACTGACGTTATCTCTGGTTCTAAAGTCAAGGCACTGGAAAAATGCTCCTTATCTAGTTAAGTCTGACGTCATGGTGCCATAAAAGACATTTCCAGATCCAAACAGTCACTAAACAGCAGAGCCTCTATGCTCATATGCTTCTTTATTGTAACTTCTAAAGGAGGCAGGGATCAGCGATTAGAAGGAGCTAAATTCCTTTATTTATTTTGACATTTACATCATTTATAGCAGGGCATCACTTCACTTCAAGCTCAGTGCGTGTTGACATAAATTGTTAGTTCATTTACCTTCCCTTGGATGAACAAAGAACAGCACAAGTAAAGGATGGGAAACACCTCAAATGAGCCTTATTCTACATTAGAGGTCCATAAAGGTCTTGTTTGGCAGGTGCAGTGGGGTTAGCATTACTTGTCTGATGTGCTAACATTAGCTAGCACCAAACTTTGTTTTTTCTCCTTCGATTAAGACGTAACTTTACTCATCCACTTCCTTTTCCTTTGTCATTTAAAGCTGTGGAATGACAACTGGATGAGTTTTATGTATTCAGTACTGGAGCAATGAACAGGAAGTTATGTAAATGGTCGGTACTTGTATAGTGCTTTTCCACACATTTATGGTGCCCAAAGCGCTTTTCAAAGCCCATGCACGTATTCATAACACACTCATACACCAGTATGGTGGCTGCCGCCATGCAAGGCACTGCCAGACCCTACTGGGAGCAATTTAGGGTTCAGTGTCTTGCCCAAGGACACTTTCACACTCGTACAATGGTAGACAGGATTCCAACTGCCAACCCTTCGGTCATTGGATGACCTGCTCTACCAACTGAGAGCCCTATGTCTTGCATTAACAGACAGATTATACACTTCTATCCATCTCATCATCTTATGAGATTTCACTCTTCTGTAGAATTTCATTTCATTTATTCATTCCAGTCTAAATGATTGGAAAGGAGCAGGATGAAGAAAACTTAAAATACCTGCCCCTTTCTTGAAACATCTGCTTACATCAGATAAGTTGCCGTTACAGCTATTACAGTAAACAGTTTACATGATTGTCAATAAAAATAAAACAAATCCAAAATCCATAAGTAAAATTATTTCATTACATGCTTTTCTAAAGCTTCTCTATTCTCTCTTTATATAACCTCTTAAACTGAAAAAAAATATTTGTACAGCTCTTCTCTTCCATTGCCAAAGAACAGAATTTAACCTTGGTCTTTTATTGAATAGGTTTCCATGCTATATCACGGCATATTTACACCCAAAACAGTTCTTAAAACTTTTATGTATAAAAGCTAATGCAGCCTCCATAGCTCTTGAAACAGGCAGAATAAATGCACAAATGGAACAAATATATTGGAGACCTTAAAAAAAATCAAATGATAGATATTTGTTTGTTTGAGCTCCACACATTACAAATTACCAGAGGTCAAAAGGTAATTGTAGTCCAGTGCAAATGGGCTTAAATCGAAGTAATACATGTCTACGTACATCAATCAATCTTTCATTGAACAACAAACTCAAAATAGTAACTAAATGTGGATTTTGAAATAAGTAGTGAAAATAAGGGGAAAAATGGACATCTTTTTGTTGTACTGTATGTTATTTAAAATATTACACAAAAAAGGGAAGACTTATTTTAAGAAGAGTTGTTTTTGTTTTGGTTTTTTTTCTAAACAGAACTTGTATGGAATATGTATATGTTTTCATTTTTCAGACATGATATAGAAATGTGCTTAGTTGTTGTTTTTGTGTCTTACTCTGTAAAGTATTTTCCCAAATGAAAAAAAAAATTATATATATATATATATATATTAAAAAAACTGCGAAACTGAATATCAAACTACAAACCCTCAGTCAGTTTCAGTTGAGTTTCTTGTCACTATCTGAGCTAAATTCTGCCAGTACCAGTAGTCTGTAAAACATCCTATCAGTACAGATTAATCAGTTTATCTCCAACTCCAGTTAGCGGTTTTCTTCTTTCAAATTGGTTTTGGTGAGTTTAGCAGCAACACCACAGCTTTTTTTTTTTTTTTGCAAGATATATTGCTATCACAGTCCTTAACAATGTCGCTCCTCTTTCAGTACCTGTTTTACAGTTCCAGTTTACTTGGAACAACAGCTATGAGCAAGCAACCACATGCTGATAATGACAAGTTTTGATAAGGACTTGAATTGTGTAATATGACAGGCCTGCTCGGTGTCTTCTGCTTTTGCGTTTTGTTGAGATTCAGCCATTTTAATGCCAGGCCTCATCTCTCCACATCAAATGTCAGGAGGGATGAATCTGGGGCAAAACTCTTGCAGTCTGGGCCTGGTTTAAAACGCTCATGTAATACCCTTTCTGCTTTTAATTAATGTTTCTATCTGCTGACAAACTAGTTGTGGAAAAGATGAAGTGATCGTGAGGAACTGCACCTCCACCTCCAACACCGAGTGCAAGAAACGCCCACCTCCCTCTGGTTCTGCATCAGGTACAGTATTCAGTTCACCTCTACGAGAAGAGCTACGACTAAAACGGGCATCAATACAGATGTACACAGTGTTTTGGTACATTAGATCAGGGCTTTTCATGTTTGTAAAGTTTCTGTAGGTTTGCTGGGTCTTGTTCATAATAACTGACCAAACCACTTTATTTTTAGCTCCAATCATGACTGACAAAAGCGAAACAGAAGAACAAAGAAGTGTTTTGAAGGGTGTACACTACAGACAAACACTCTCATGAAATTAATTGTTATGCAATCGTTGTGTTTTTTTTGCCACTCCTGTGTCAATCCTGTATGAATGTACCTTGATCAGTTGCTAATCTTGAAATGATGTCTTTTATTCTGCACTGAAATACCAGTCAGTGTAGGTGAGCCCTGGATGGACCATATTTGGACATGGAAATGAAAACATGAAAAACTAGTGGGGCATAGTTGAATTCTTTTTGAATATGTAATGAGAAGATAAAATCGGTAGGACTACAAAAGTCCTTATTTGCTGATAACTTCGTTTGTTTTTGGTGTGGAATTGCTTTTTTTTTTTTTATAAATGTTCAAAAAAAGTGGAAATGATAATAAGTTTGTTAACCTCTAACTTAACAGTAATTAAATGTCCAGGTGAAACTGTTTGTGTCAATGCTACCGTACTTTCCGGTCTATAAGCCGCTACTTTTTTCCATACACTGTGAACTCGCGGCTCTAAAATTATGTGGCTAATTTATGTTTTGTGGGCTAACGATCGATCCGGCTGACGAAGAAGGAAATATAGCTGCTGCACGTAAGCTTGGCATCAATGAATCGATGGTGAGACATTGGAGATGGGGTGGGTGCTGCTTGTAGTCAAGTGTGGGTTATAGTCCAAAAAGTATGGTAATTGTTTGACGTCATTTTACAACCATGGTGTGATGTTAATGGTTTTTTTTGTTTATTTATCAGAAAATGCTGCTTGGATTGTGCCACTTGTAGTGTTTGCTGTAGTGGTCATTGCTGCAGTGCTATATTGGTGGATAAAGATCCATGGAAGAACAGGTGAGTGGAATTAAATTTACTTGAGTGGAAAAATTTCAATACAGACTAAAAAACCAACTGAACTGAACTGATGCAGTATAATGTGCTGTCAATAAGCACAATGCACATATCAACAAACTTAAATTAATACACCCAGCAATAAAATCCAGCTGTTTTGAACACTTTCATATCACACACATGAAGTGTTATTGTCTTTTTCTGGTCGCTGCAGGTATGTGTATTACTTTTTAAGTCAGTCTCTCATTTGTATGAAATTATCAGCACAAATGGAAGACAATGTTTACACTCTAAAAGCTCTGTGAAGCAATAAAAGGATTCCATCCGCTGCAGTACAGGAGCTTTTATTTTGTAATAATGTTGTGTTTGTACTATAAAGGCCTCTATCTAATACAAGCCTCTTTCAAGTAAAGGCCTTGTACCCTCTGCAGCTGAGGGTTGTGGAGGAAATACAGTAATGGAAAAGAAGGAAAACAGAATGTGTAATGGAATTTGTGCCATAAAAGTCCAACACTAACAGCGTACAGCGTCGGAAAGAAGTAGAAATGTGTTTTGGTCCTCTTCATTTGTAGAGTCTGAACACATTGTCCTCTGGAGACTGTAATACACAAGTGTTTGGCAGTAACTCGCACTTTGCTTCCCTTCTAAAGAATGTTCCTGTTGCACTGTCCTCTCCTTGATTGAGTTGTAAACCCCTTTAGATTACCTGAACCTTATATTGTATATGTAGATGATGTCTCATATGTTTTTCCTCTTCTCGTGTAAAATTTGGCGATTTTACGTCTTTGAATATTCAGATTCTCTCATACCTCTTATGAATTGATATATTGTTATGTCAAATTTATACAGAAGATTGATAGTGCAATAATAATTATTCCCAAAGCTGTATGCTGTTTTAAACAAAGACAGCTTCACGTCCAGTCTGGAAAGTAACATCTGACAAAATATTACGTATTCAAGTGTGTATTCACCAAGACACAGCGCACAACCCATACATGGAGCTGAAGTATATAGGTTTAAAGAGGAAATGAAGTGTCCTCTTAGGACCTGATCCTGAAATCCAATCATATTCTTATCAAATGCACAAATCTGTACTTTCATTTGTCTATTACATTATTAAAAAACCTGTTTGTCTGACAGTGCCAGGAAACTTCAGGAGACACTCTAATGGTGCGAAACGGCAACACCTCAAGGTTAAAATAAACCGGTATTGCATAATTTAATAACCTGAACAACACACTTGGAATGTCACTGTCATGAGTGTGTTTGGGCCGGTATAAAGTGACATACTTCATTAAGTTTTTCAGCTGTAAACGCTGTACTTTTAGCTCTGTGTAGATTTAAGATAATCACCATTGGTTTAACTAAAAAACAGATGGGGAACTTTGATTAAAACATTATCATTAAGAGTATGATTAAATTGTGAAACTAATTAGTTTTTCAAAACAAGTTGGGCTCATTTGGTTGGTTGTGAATGTTATTATCTGCCTACCCGTTAGTGCAGCTTTTATTCCTGTAGAACACATAGGCTGTGCTCATCACTGCTATGCATGGTGCCACATGTTTCACACTACTGTGGGTACAAAACCTGCTCAGCTGGACTGCTAATGGCAGGTATGAAGTAATTGGTTGAGCTGGCGATCACACAGCAGCAGGATGGTGGAGCTGCTGACAACGGTACTGTATATAAGACAGTATATCAGTGTCTTAATGAATATAACGTACACTCCTCCCACTCTGCCATGAATTGGATGGAAATCCCCTGTTTTTCTTCTTTTCTTCTCCTGTGTTGGTTTTTCCAATTAAAAGTGAATTCCTGTCACAAACATGTGCTGTTTTGGAACTCTGGGGGATTCCTTAAAGTTGCCTAATCCTCTCCTCACATTTTATTTCCTCAGACTCTGTGAGCAGTCCATCTGATGGGGTCAAAGCAGGACCAGTGAGTCACTTCATAAATTTTGACTCTGTTTGTATAGATTTAGGATATCTGCGGGTCCTTTAAAAACTCCCAAATCCAATAATCAGTGTCCTTTTTCACAAATAGCCCTCTGACAACACAGCCTTAAAAATTCTAGCAGAGTCATAGCTTAGGAGAGGTTTAGAAAAACTTTCAGAGCAAAGAAGGGACACAACTTGTATCTCAGTGTGGAGGCGTGGTGGACTGTGCTACTTGGTATGACACAGAAGTGAAAAAGAGGAAAGACTGTGCTCTCTCTTGGACAGTGAAATCAATATCCCTAATCATAGATTTTAGTTCCCTTGAGGAACTCTCCAACTTTTAAAAAATCCTCCTCCTGGTTTTTAGCTGTTTTTCACCTTAGGAGCTTTCTTAAGGGCTACAACTTTTATCTTCACTAGGATTAGAAAATACACATTTTCTGAGGTTTCTCTTTGTACCATGAACCCTTTATCAATCCTGACCCTGAATGTTAGGCCTTAAAATGTCTAAAATGTACTTTTGATTCTTCTTAAAATTTGATTAATTGAACATAGTGAATTTTGAGTAGAGGTAGATCAATATATCGGGCAGATACATTCATTTTATTCAATATCGACCATTGACCTTAATTTTCTTCTTTTTTTAAAGCCAATATTTGATCAGTAGTAAAAATGTTATATTTGATCAGGTACCTGTGTGAGCAGCACTTGAAGTTCAATATATGTTAAAAGAGTACTCTGTGTATGAGTGTTAATAATTTCATTTACATCGCTGCATAAAAATCTTAATTACCTCCGCCAAGGAGGTTATGTTTTTGCCAGGGTTGGTTTGTTTGTTTGTTTGTCTGTCTGTCTGTTTGTTTGTTTGTTTGTTTGTTTGTTTGTCTGTCCGTTAGTGTGCAACATAACTCAAAAAGTTATGGACAGATTTGGATGAAATTTTCAGGGTTTGTTGGAAATGGGATAAGGAAGAAATGATTAAATTTTGGTGGTGATCGGGGGTGGGGGGGCCCACGGGGGGGGGCCACTGATCAGCCTTGGCGGAGGTCTGCGCTCTCCGAGTGCTTCTAGTTATCTTAATGTTTCAGTTGTATTTTGCGGTCAATGTGCTTTAGAAAAAATAATAAATTGACCTTAAATATCAGCCTCAGAAATCAGCTGTAGATATCGGCCATCAGCTGACCAAATTTTTTTTACATCTGCATCAGTCAGCCTTAAAAAAACATCAGTTGACCTCTAATTTTAGCTGCTCAAATTAGGAACTTTGGATATGCCCAGTATTATTCACATGTGGAGTATCACTAATGTCTGGCCTCAGCGAGGGTATACATGATATGGGTTTTAATCTGGATTCTACCAGATCCAGAGGTGTCGTTTTATTCCAGCGTTTCCCTTCCTACGCAGGCAGATATGTCTCAAAGTGGAATATGCATTACACTGGAATATGCATTAGATTTTAGACAGACATCAGGTCAACCAGCACAGAGGAAAAAAATCGACTAAAATTGACCAAATCAGTGAGCCTCTTTTACATCCACACCAATACTTGAATCATTATTAAATTTCTGGAGTTATCAGATTATTCAAGTGACCATGTAAACAGGATAATCTGATATGTTTTATCAGATAACAGCAGTAATCAGATTATGATAAATAAGATTAACACCCCTGGATTTCTCCCCAATACTCTGATATCTTCCTCCATGTATACAGGTTAATCTGATTTATTTAATTCTTTTACATCTGCACCTGTGTAATAATAATTAAAATGGTAGAAAACAGAAGTTACGTAGTCAAACAGGAGTGGAAGACAATAACAGGAAGTTTGAGTCTATCATGACTATGCATGTACGCACTCTGAAAGAAATCTGGTAATAGACTGGAGCGTCTAAATCAGGGTTTTTGATTATTGTATTTCTAAGTGCGTGTAAACGTGTCAGATCTGATTATTACACTTATGTGATTACTCCCCCTTATTAGACTTTTATGGTCATGTAAACAGACTCAGTGTGTGCCACTTCTTAAACTTTCCCACTGAATTCATTCAAAAGTTGGAACTAAACCATGTCAGAGTCAGTTTAAAGCTGACGGTCTTAGGTGTATTCAACATTTTCACACCTGCAGAAACCCTGTAGATACATTTTAGAAAACGTTCTCTGGGGTAAACTGGGAAAGGTCATAGAGGGTGTGATTTGAACATTTCCCATCATCCACCTCCAGGATTACAGCACCAGCACCGAGGAGAAGAATGGTCAGAGCCGAAAGCCGAGCCCCTCCTCCCTGCTCCTGCCCCGGGTATTGGTGAGATCCAAATTCTCCGCCGTGGAGGATGAGTGTCAAGAGTTGTGTGAAAGCCTCACCAGTACTGCCAGTAACTCCCAGAACAGTCTAACCGGCCCGCCTGCCTCTGCCTTCCCTGCGCCCCCCCCTCCAGTCACCCTTGTAGTCTCCACGCCGCTCAACAACAGGGTGAGAGCTCCAGCTCCTCTCCACCCACGCTTCCTTCCTCGCTCGCCTCTTTCCCTCTCACCTGCTTGCTGGTTGTGTGTATGTCTTCGATGCCTAATCCTTATGAAAACTGTTCAACACTAGGGCTGTGTATTGGCAAGAATCTGGAGATACGATACAAATCACAATACAAGGATCACGATATGATATATCACGGTATATCATGATACTGTCAAATAGGCAATTTTTGGTTTGTTTCTTTTTTTTTTTTGTGATTATTTCCTTGAAGAATTGAATTACACCAGAAATATGCACAAATACTAAACACATTTTTATTTGATCAAAACAGGATCTAATGTTATATCACAAAATTTTCCTGTGTTAAAACTTAAATTATGTTTTACAGACATTACCGTTTAAGATCCTGCTCAAATGTTCATATTCTATTCGTTCATAACTAACATCATAACATTATTTTTGTGCAATTCCAACAAAGAAACTGACATTATTTAATAAGAGTGTTAAATAATAATAAATAAAATATAAACAAAAAAAGAAAAACAAAAAAAACCCAAAAATGAACCTCCACAATATCTGCATTTCAATAAATATCTAAAAATATCGATACAGTACTTTTTAATATCGATACAGTATTGTGAAATGAAATATCGCGATATGTTGCAAAACCAATATTTTCTTACACCCCTATTCAACACATCCACCTTTTTTTTCAGAAATCTCAAATCTATTCTACTTCCTTCCTGTTCTGTTCAAGCTACACTGAACTAGTCTGTGGAAATGAAGGTGATGACAGGTTTATCTACAGGAGGATCTTAAACTGATGTGATAAGAGGGTACTTTTTGTTTAGTGATTCATCAAATGTGGTTCCATTTTTTTCAACACACCCAGTGACTCACTGTGCAACACCTCCTTTGTTCCTGCGCCGTTGTTCAGTTGTTTTGACAATCAGGAAGTCAATGAGTAACATCTTTTGCTCCATATGTCATCGTTTAACAGAAAATATTGCTTACTCACTGCTTTAGTGTTGTTATGCTCTTGTTCTTGCTGTCTTGCATTTTAAATCCCAAATTCTGAAATAAATCATTGAAGAAACCAGCCTGAAAAGTAAATTATTAATGTATAATATGGGGCTGAAACTACCCGATCAGCAGGACCATGTGATTTTTATTTCATTTATTTATTTATTTATTTATTTATTTTGCAAGCAGTTCATTTAAAAAAAATAAAAAAAAATACAACCTGACTCATGATGAAATCTTTGAACATTAATGATTTTGTTTTTTTTTTCACATGTAGCCCGATGAACTACTGCTCAAGGTTGTTCCTGTGAACGGTAAAGTACTTTCATGACTATTTCTTATCACAAAAGTGACATTACTACAGCTGCTATTATTGAAAGTCATAGCTGTATTTGCTTTTAATGACAGAGGTCATGTACTGTTGTACTGCTTTTGAATCAAAGCCCATGAACTGAATATATAAGGATTCAGAGGGTTTTAGTTGTTCATCAGTGTCATCACAGCAAACGACTGCATGAATGAATCAAAGTATTCGTTCTTTGTGCGCAGGTGAAGAATCCTTGAGGAGCTGCTTTGAGTTTTTCGAAGACTTGGACGTCAACTACCACTCCAGATTCTTCCGCCTCCTTGGAATCAATGATAATTTGATCAAAAGCAAAGAGAGTCTTTGCTACGTAGACAGAGTTCACGATTTGCTCAACGTTTGGCTGGAGAAAGAGGGCGGAGACGCCAGCTTAAACGACCTCCTGAAGGCGCTACTGGATTTGAATCAGAGGCGGACGGCAGAGATTATCAGGATGAAAGCCATTGAGGGCTGTTTTTACGTACGCGAGTGACGGAATCACCTCATGGAACCCTTCATGTCCAAGACTTTGCGTAGTTCAATCCTGGTCAGAGGCTTCAGTCATTAGTCCATATTTTACTGGTGTGAGGTGTCAGTTATGCCACTTTACACAGCTTTTTTTTTTTGGCATTCCCACTATGTGAAGGCAAACTGTCACACACTCTCTCTAGTCCCACCTTGGCTGAGGTTCCAAGGGAGTGCGACAGGGCCACAAAGCAGCGTCCTGCGTAGTATGACAACTACTCACAGGAATTATTATTGGCTTGAAGTCAGTGGTTTTCAGGATGTCATTTTCCATGTACAGAAGTGAAAGCCAGTTCAAACAATGCTGCCCCTTTTCGCTACGAAGCCGATTTTTGTATAAGTTACAGTCTTCAAAAAGAACGCTGTCCTATACAGTTGGTCGCCATTATGCACATGAACACTCTGAGTGCACTTTCAACTTTCGGGAGTACAGATTCCAAATTGTCGGAATTATTTTTTGTACAAATTGTAATATAAATTAAAATTTAAAAAATCTCTAAAAAAGATTGAAACATTTTAATACAAAATAAAAAAAAGCTGTTAAAAAGGTTGAAATAGTTTAGTTCAAAATAATAAAATCTACTTAAAATGATTGAGAAATTCGAGTACAAAATAAAACAACTATGGGGCTTAAAAATTGAGTACAGAATAAACAGAAAAGAACTTAAATTAGCAATTAGTGAAATAACTAGAGGCCTTTGATGGGTACGTGTCAGATATGATACAAGGTGCATTGGAGGATTAACATAAAACAAATTAGCATGGGGCCCCTATGCTCATGGTACCCATCAGGCCCATGCGTTAAGACGGCCCTGGAGTCAGACTGATACTATATATACACACAAGTAAAATCAGGCTGCTGACAAATTTGTGTAGCCTGAAACATTTCTGCGTCACATGTTGTGATGTTGCAACGACGACACTAAAGGGAAGTAAAATATGTCAAGTGTACAGTTTAACTTTCATCCTCTTTTATTGTCACTTGGAGCTCCAGTGAAATTTATTTAAAATTCCTGAATGTGGTCTAGGGGGTTTTCAAATGTTCTTTGTGAGTGGTGTCCCATAGGAGAGGTGGTTCCATTCCCTGGACGAGCCACCATTTTGTGGAAAATTTCAATCGACCTCTGTGATGATCTTGTATATATTATTCATAGGGTCCGATGTTATGACACCACACGAAAATATCCGACGTTAATAAAATGATTGTTTTGTTAGACAAGTGAGTCGTTACAGACAAGCAGCTAAACACACTTTTCCTCTTAGTACTGTCAAAGTTGAACACTGCAAAAAATCCCAATCTTACCAAGTTTATTTTTCTCATTTCTACTCAAAATATCTCATCACACTTAAAATAGGACAGAATCACCTAAAGCAGGGATGTCAAACTCATTTGAGTTCAGGGGCCACATTCAGCCCGATATGATCTCAAGTAAAATAACAGTGAAAAAAGTAAAATTAAATTCTGATCATGTTTACATCTACAAAAATCTGAATAACATGAACAACTGGAAACGTCTTAAGAAAAACAACCACAATTTTAACAATATTCTGCCTCAGATTATTAGTTTATCCTTTACACATGCGCATTACAATTTACATTACAATTACAAATGCACAAAACTTTTAATAACAGGCAGAATATTGGTAAAATTGCATTTACTTATCTTAAGACATTTCAGGTTTTTCACTTTTTTTTGTAAATAACAGTTTTTTAATCTAAACATTTTCATGTCATTTTACTGTCTTATTTTAAGTGTGATGAGATATTTTGACTAGAAATGAGAAAAATACACTTGGTAAGATTTAGATTTTGGCAGTGAAAATGACCAAACTCACCAAATATTTTACTAATCTCTCTAATCCCAGCTACAGAATCCACTGAACCATAAGACTGACTGTAGTAAACTTTTAGGAGAATATTTGGTGGCGTCGGCGGTACGATTGTTACACGTGATTGAAGCTTAAGCTAATTAGCCACAGGTTAGCCGTCATGTTTTCAACAGTGACACAGGTAACATCGGAATCTCTCGCCTTTAGTCTTAAGTATCTTTGCTTTGAAAGCAGTCGCTATTGTGAATTTTATCTACAATTTTCAACTAGTCCTCCAGCACCAGTGGATCAAGTTGAAGCCATTCTCGAGTAATTGTTTTTTTTTTGTTTTGTTTTGTTTTGTTTTTTTGCTGCAGCACCAAAGATTTTTAGATTGTCAAATCATCAGGAAGTGGTTTGCTATAATTTAAAACCCCAAATCTGTTCTATTTTTATTCCAACATCTTTTTGAAGCAAGATTTTCAAGATCTAGTGTCTAAAAAGAAGTTCTTATATCTCACTGAAAAGTTACTTTTTAGGTGATTCTGTCTTATTTTAAGTGTGATGAGATATTTTGACTAGAATTGCAAAAAATACACTTAGTAAGATTTGGATTTTGGCAGTGAAAATGACCAAACTCACCAAATACGTTACTAATCTCTCGAATCCCAGCTACAGAATCCACTGAACCGTAAGACTGACTGTAGTAACATTTAAGGAGAATATTTGATGGCGTCGGCGGTACGATTGTTACACGTAATTGAAGTTTAAGCTAATTAGCCACAGCTTAGCCGTCATGTTTTCAAATCGAAATCTCTTCTCTTTAATCATAAGTATCTTTGCTTTGAAAACTGTCGCTATGTCATGGTGTCTAAACCGAGGCGAGCTGATCTGATTCTTTTGGTGGAAAAGCAGCGTTAGCGTGTTACTGTACAAATATGAAGAGGAAATTCAGGGCGTTTCATGATTTTTCAAAAAGGGTAGGAACCGCCCACTAGAATTCAAACAGTCATGAACACGGCTGTATGTATTATACGATAATCGCAGTAGAATTTAAGTTATTTTGTGTGATTCTAAAAACTGCGATACTTGAAGGAACAATGAACTCCACAAACAAGCTGATGATTCTGGAGTGTTTGACCATGTCCTCAGGTAGAAGTGTTGCACTGACATAGGCGCAGAACACAAAAAAACAAGAGTATTTTTTTAAGATAAACTGGCACAAATTATTTATTTTCGCCTTTGTACATATGTGATGATCAGTGTTTGTGTTCTTGTGTGTTATCATGTTCCTGATCAAGTGGAGTCTTTGATATTTACATGTCGTCGTTGTGCTGCTGCTCCACTGTTAACTAGGGCTGTGTATCGGCACGAATCTTGCGATACCATACAAATCACTATACTAGGATCATGATATATCGATAAAAAAAGTTAAAAAGGCAATTTTTTTATTGGTTTTGTTTCTTTTTTAAAAGATTATTTCCTGAAAGCATGGAATTTACGGTGGCCCAGAGGTGCAACAGCCCAAAAAATTTTTTCCATTATAAGAAAAAACCCAGAGAACAGTCCAAAAAAGTATCCACTATAAGAAAAAAAAGAGAACAGCCCAAAAAAATATCCAGTATAAGAAAAAAAAGAGAACAGCCCAAAAAAGTATCCACTATAAGAAAAAATAAAAATTAAAAACATCATCCGCCTTTTCAGTTAAGAGGGCGCTGTTTACCCGAAAGGTCTCTTGCTTTAAAATTTAGGCCACCACAAAAAATGAAAGCATAGGCTGAAAATTTTTAAGGCCTTCAGCTAATGTGGCTAATGCTAACAAAGTAACCTACCGGAAGCGGAGGTTGGTGCACTAAAAATAAAGTTATTTAAAAATAGTGGATAATTTTTTGGGCTGCTTTTTTTTTTTCTTACAGTGGATCATTTTTTGGGCTGTTCTCTTTTTTTTCTTATAGTAGATAATTTTTGGGGGGCTGTTCTCTTTTTTTTTTTTTTTTGTTCTTATAGTGGATAATTTTTTGGGGCTGTTCTCTTTTTTTTTTTCTTATAGTGGATAATTTTTGGGGGCTGTTCTCTTTTTTTTTTTTTTTATAGTGGATAATTTTTTGGGGCTGTTCTTTTTTTTTTTCTTGTGGATAATTTTTGGGGGCTGTTCTCTTTTTTTTTTCTTATTGTGGATAATTTTTGGGGGGGGGCTGTTCTCTTTTTTCTTTCTTTTTTTAGCGGATAATTTTTGGGGGCTGTTCTCTTTTTTTTTTTTTTCTTATAGTGGATAATTTTGGGGGGCTGTTCTCTTTTTTCTTTCTTTTTTTAGCGGATAATTTTGGGGGCTGTTCTCTTTTTTTTTTTTTCTTATAGTGGATAATTTTGGGGGGCTGTTCTCTTTTTTCTTTTTTTTTTTAGTGGATAATTTTTGGGGGCTGTTCTCTTCTTTTTTTTTTCTTATAGTGGATAATTTTGGGGGGCTGTTCTCTTTTTTTTCTTATAGTGGATAATTTTTTTGGGCTGTTCACTTTTTTTTTTTTTCTTATAGTGGATCATGTTTTTTGAGCTGTTGCACCTCTGGGCCACCATAGGAATTACACCAGAAATCTGCACAAATACTAAACACATTTTTATTTGATCCCAACAGGATCTAATGCTGTATCACTAAATGTTCCTGTGTTCAAAGTGAAATTGTGTTTTCTAGACATTACAGTTTCAGATCCTGCTCAAATGTTCATATTCTATTAGTTCAGAACTAACATCAGAACAGTATTTTTGTGCATTCCCAACAAAGGAACTACCATTATTTAATAAGAGTGTTAAATTATAAAAAATAAAATATAAACAAAAAAGAAAACCAAAAATGAACCTCCGCCATATCTGCACTTGAATAAATACCTAAACATATCGATACAGTACTTTTTAATATCGATACAGTATTGTGAAATGAAATATGGTGATATATTGCAGAACCGATATTTTCTTACAGCCCTACTGTTAACAGTCTCTATTACACAACGACACGCCGGAGCTTCACAAAAGGAATTACATGACGTGTCTTAGTGGCATTTCAAGTTTTAATACGCATTCAGTAGAGTGTGTTTTCACGTGTATCTCCTTGTTTTTATCAGTGAACTTTCAATGAAGTTACACACAAGTGGTTTTGACAGATTACATGTCACACTCCTAACATTTGTACTTACTGTCTGTCGACTTATTCGTATTTTTTTGTATATTTGTCTATTTTTCTTCCTTCAGTTACAAGCCTGTTCAGGGATTTGTCTTTCACTGTCAAGTATCTTCATTATTAATGAAATATGAAGGGTGGTGTGTGAATGTCAAATATCTGTCAACTTTAATTTGAACAAGAATAAACTTGTTTTTTGCATGAGCGTCATTGGCATTATTTGTCAAACAAGGGCATAGTTTTAGATTTCTGTCCTGGTGACTATAGATCAGGGGTGTCAAACATGCGGCCTGCCGAAGGGTCCAGTTCAGCCCCTGGGATGTTTTTGCCAAGTGCAAAAATTCCACAGTCTTGAATTGAATGAAGCAAAAAATAATAATTTAGCTTGAATTAAAGAAAAAAATCTTGAATTAAGCCAAAAAAAAAAAAAATCTTCATTTAAGTAAAAAATCTTGAATTAAGGCAAAAAAAATTATTCAATTAAGTTAAAAAAAAAAAAAAATCTTCAATTAAGCAAAAGAAATTCTTCAATTAAGTAAAAAAAAAATCTTCAGTTAAGCCAAAAAGATCTTAAGTGAAGTTAAAAAAAAAAATCTTGAATTCAGCCAAAAAAAAATCTTCAATTAAGTAAAAAAAAATCTTGAATTAAGCAAAAAAATAAAATAGGTTAAAAAAAAAAAAGTTCAATTAAGCAAAAGAAATTCTTCAATTAAGTAAAAAAATCTTAAACCAAAAAAATCTCAAATTTAGCAAAAAATCTTCAATTGAGCCAAAAAAAATCTTCAATGAAGTTAAAAAAAAATCTTGAATTCAGCCAAAAAAAAAAGGTTCAATTAAGTTAAAAAAAAAAATCTTGAATTAAGCCAAAAAAAAATTTCAATTAAGTAAAAAAAAATTACAATTAAGCCAAAAAAAAACTTGAAGTAAAAAAAAAAAAAATCTTGAATTAAGCCAAGACAAATCTTCTATTAAGTTAAAAAAAAAATAAAAAATCTTGAATTAAGCAAAAAAATCTCCAATTAAGTAAAATAAAATCTTGAATTAAGCCAAAAAAAAAAAAAAATAAAAAATCTTCAATTAAATAAAAAAAATCTTGAATTAAGCCAAAATATCTAGAATTCACAACTTTTTTTCCCTTTGTTTTAGTACAAAAAAATAACATTAAATTATGAAAATATTTCCATTTACAAACTATCCTGTAACACTAAAATGTAAATAACTTGAACAAATATAAACAACCTCAAATGTCTAAAGAAACTTAAGCACAATTTTAATAATTTTTCAGCCTGTTCCTCAGTGTTTAGTGTCTTTGTAGATCTGATCCATAATGCACATGTAGAAATGAGAAGTTGAGGAATAATATTGTTAAAATTGCAGTAAATTTTCTTACGTTTTTTATTTAAATTCTTTTTTTTTTTTTTCTTTTTTTTTGATAGTTTATAAAAGTAAGTATTTTCATAATTTAATGTTTTTTTTGTTGTTGTTTTTTCACACTAAAACAAAAACAAAAATTTGGAGTTGTCATTATTTATCGGTTATTCTGTTAGTATTTTCTGCTCCGGCCCACTGCAGATCCAATTTAGCAGAATATGGCCCCTGAACTAAAATGAGTTTGACACCCCTGCTACAGATAATTGACAACTCCTCCTGAAAACATAAGTAGCATACCTTCATGTTTACTTCTGTATCCACACATCAAATCCTTCAGCTGTTTCATTCAGCCTCATTGCCGAGTGTGTCTTTTTGGGTTGTTTTTTTTTTTCCTTCTGTTTCTATTATAAATGTTGATGGGATTATCGTGTCCATCACCTCGGCTCAAAAAGCCAGAGTATTTAATTGAGGTGTCACAGAAACATTCAGCTAAATAATACCCCCGCTGGAACAAATCAGCTCCGACTCTCATGCATCAAACTAATGCACTCGGAGGACGTTATTGTTATTAAACATTCTGTTGTCGCCGTCTGCTGTATCAGCCAAATTACCAAGTCAGGACAGGTGATTTAAAGGAACGCATCTATTAACTCTTTCTCCGCCAATGACGAGATTTTCCGTCAATCCGTGTTTTCACTGTTATACTGTAGTTGGAGGTGTTGTGGATCATGTGAATTACTTTCCTTAGTCCAAAAACAAACAATTAAGCAGCTTTTTCGGAAAAATGACGGGCCGGGTTTAACGTTTTTGCACTGGAGTCTCCGTATCCCATGGCAACGCATCCAGCGGCAGTCACTGAAGGAGGAAATGAAGACTGCAGGAACCGCGCGCAGTTCCAAAAGCCTTAAAGATGATTATGGAGACAGAGTCTGACAATTCAGTATATGATGGAGCTACAGAAGAACCATTTAGAGACAGGAACGGAGAAACAGAAGGTGAGGGAGACGGACACGGAACACGGGAAACAAGGAGCGGCTCAGGTCCGACACGGAGGTGCGGGTGGGGGGGGGCGGGGGCACAGAGCAACACGGAGAAAATGACAGACAGGAGGAAGAGAAAAGAGACATTTCTAGTGGACATTCAAGGAGAAGACAGACACACAGACATGGGACAAGACAAAGGAAAGCTAGTCTGCATCTGTTAGAGTGAGTTCAGATTCAGACTGAGGACACAGAACATATTCAGCTGTATAATGTCAGCAGGACACATGGAAGACACTGTTGGATTTGGCTTTTGTATGAAATAAATAAATACATATATTCATACAGAGATAAATAACTAGATGTCCATAGAATTATTTACAGATCAAACACAGCAGCTGGTCCAACAGGAGGACCTGGTGCAGCCAAAGGCCAGAAATCTACAGTATTTAGTGCATTTGTTTCTTTTTTTCTTGAAAATGAGGAATATTGAGGTGTTTATATCCAAAAGCTAAACTACTATGTGTTAGACTTATAACTGATGTATGTAAATGTGCAAAGTTTAGAAGGAACCTGGTGCTTTACAAGATGTTCGGTCTAAAGTTTGGTGTGGATTCCCCTAACATTTTGTGGAATGATGGGATATCTTAGAGCTGTTTGTTACTATTATTGCTGTTATTATTATTTTATTTTGTGATTTTGAAGACAGTGTTACTGTTGGTAAATAAGAAAGAGTCAAAAATGTAAATAGGAAATCAGTTTTCTCTTGAAAATCAATATCTTTGAAAAAAATGCAATTTTCTCAGCTTTTTGCTCAAAATTCAGTTTTTTCCTGAAAATGACCAATATTCAAATGTTTATATCTCACGAACGAATAAAGATAGAATAAAATAGTTTTTTGTGTTTAAAAGTTGAAGTTCTGTTCTTTCTTTTGATGTATTCAGTGTTCACATACTCCTAACACAACATTTTCAGTGAGCCTCCAAAGATTAGTGAAAATGACCAAAACGGCTGGCGCTGGCTACCAACTCACTGGAAAATGCTCTGGCGGGGAAAGAGTTAAAGAGCAGCAAGGTTAGAATAGTTCTGGATTTTTCATCATAGTATAGTGTTTTTTGTCTAATTCAGTTCATATTTTTGCTAAACCCACTTTTATTAGTCTTTGGTTTGTTTATTTATTTGTGTATTTGGACCCTAATAGTTCATAAAGTCTGAATTTCAACCCTCCAGGTGCTGCAAAGCTATCTTTATTTTCATCTGGGCAAAAATCGAGTGGATTTCTACAACCTGTTTGAATTCCTGCTTTTTTTTTTTCTTTTATAAATAGAGGGTGTTTATTGTTTTCCTCTCCGGTGTTATTATTTTAATCTCCAATGCAGTCAAGCAGACAGTAAATCAACTGATCTATACAATTTACAGTCCGTGCATGCACACATTCCACGTCTACAGGGTGGGGAAGCAAAATTTACAATATTTTGAGGCAGGGATTGAAAGACAGTGTATGACCAATTAGTTTATTGAAAGTCATGAGAATTTATTTGCCACAAGAAAACTGACATAATAGAAAATGTTTTTATTCTATGTGTCCTCCTTCTTTCTCACTAGCTGCCTTCACACGCTTCCTGAAACTTGCGCAAGTGTTCCTCAAATATTCAGGTGACAACTTCTCCCATTCTTCTTTAATAGTATCTTCCAGACTTTCTCGTAATAGTTTTGCTCATAGTCATTCTCTTCTTTACATTATAAATAGGGATGTCCGATATTGGCTTTTTTGCCAAAAACCGATATGCCGATATTGTCCAATGCTTAATTTCCGATTTCGATATCTACCGATATTGCTGCCGATATATGTGGGATATTAAATAAATTTTAGGAAACATCACATATCTCCTGTCATGGAATTAACACATCATGCCTAATTTTATTGTGATGCCCCATTGGATGCATTCTCAAATGCAACAAGGCTTTTAAAATGTAAACACTGTCTGTGCAAAGAATACATACTTCAACTTAATACTAAAGCCAAATCAAACAGTGTCTTCCCTGTGTCCCTACTGACATTCTACAGCTGAATCTGTTCTGTGTCCTCAGTCTGAATCTGAACTCACTCTAACAGATGAACACTAGCTGTCCTTTGTCTTGTCCCATGTCTGTGTGTCTGTCTTCTCCTTGAATGTCCTCTAGAAATGTCTCTTCTCTCTTCCTCCTGTCTGTTATTTTCTCCATGTCGCTCTATGCCCCCCCCCCCCCCCCCCCCCCCACACACACACACACACACACTTCGTGTCGGACCTGAGCCGCTCCGTGTTTCCAGTGTTCTGTGTCCGTCTCCCTCACCTTCTGTTTCTCCGTTCCTGTCTCTAAATGGTTCTTCTGTAACTCCATCACATACTGAACTGTCAGACTCTGTCTCCATAATCATCTTTAAGGCTTTTGAAACTGCGCGCGGTTCCTGCACAGTCTGCATTTCCTCATTCAGTGACTGCCGCTGGATGCGTTGCCATGGGATACGGAGACTCCAGTGCAAAAACATTAAACCCGGTCCGTCATTTTTCTGAAAAAGCTGCTTAATTGTTTGTTTTTGGACTAAGGAAAGTAATTCACACGATCCGCAACAGCTTCAACTACAGTATAACAGTGAAAACACGGACTGACGGAAAATCTCATCATTGGCGGAGAAAGAGTTAAGTTGTGGAAAAAATGCCATATTTATTTATTTTCTCTCCCTCCCTCCATGAGTCTATTACAGTGTGGCAACTCTACTGTACAGTTTTGAAAACTGCACATTTCTTTCAGCTACAAACAATGCTTCATTTACGCGTCGGTAAATGCCGGTGAGACCAAGGCATTATTTTATCGGTTTTAATAATAGGCAAAAAAACGATACCGATATTCACCAATATTACATTTTTATGCCAATATCGGGCCGATAATATCGGTGGGCCGATATTATCGGACATCCCTAATTATAAACAGTCTTTATGGACACTCCAACTATTTTTGAAATCTCCTTTGGTGTGACGAGTGCATTCAGCAAATCACACACTCTTTGACGTTTGCTTTCCTGATTACTCATATGGGCAAAAGTTTGTGAAAAGGTATGGATAATAGTGTTAGGTATGATTATGACATCAATATATGTTTGGTTTCAAAACAATTGACGTAGTGCCTGCTGAGAAAAAACAACTAAATGTTCATTGTAAATTTTGCTTCCCCACCCTGTATACTGTGTATATTTATATATTTCAGCTAAAAATTTTGCTTAAAGGTCTTATTTCCGTCTTTGTGCATAAGAAATCAATCTAAGTGAATCCCCAAAGGAACTTTGTGTTGGTAAATGCAAGTTGCACAAATTTACAGGATTTCAGTTCTGTTGCCACATGTTGATGGTCATATGAACTATGTTTTCAGCTCAAAAATGTCCAATTTCATCACAATTAATGCTATATTTTCATGTCACAAATGGCCAAGTTATATTTGAACTGAATTTACCTGAAAAACAAATATTCTATTCTTTTAGATTCCCCAGTTTTTCTTACAGATTCTCTCCTACATATCACATGTTTTATTTTTACAGGTTGTAATATGGAGTATGGTGCTGATCCATCCTGCTTATGTTACGCCAATACATACATTAAGAATGTCACACGTCACTTTTTAAATCAACAGTTTTCTAATAATAAGCATTTTTATAAAGAAATAACAATTCTATATTGTTATTTACTCTTTAGTATGATGATAAACTACACAATAAATAATTCTGATCCTAGTTTTTGCACAGGGATCATTTGTGGAAACGGTGACATGGCTGCCGAACATCAGTATGATGGGATCTGTAACAACCATGTCACATCCGTCCACTGCCACATTTTGTGTTTTTGTGTCAGCTGTTATTGTTTTAGATCCACAATACTAACATTTATGAATAAGAGGAGAATTAGCAATAGTAAGTATATAAGTTTATTACTAATAAAGTACTGGTACTGACCAGAGCATCATGGGTAATGTCACGTCCGTCCACCAGCAAAAGTTTTCACATACACGTGCTATTTAAAATCTAATATTTCTGAAAATATAGCTTCCACTGTCAAATAATATCAGTAGTCTGTGCACAAATGGATTAGCATTATTTCAACACAGTTCTATGCATTTCCTACAACTTTTTTTTGGGACAAAAATGGCCACTCATTTGACCCCCTAAGTAAATTTTAGCCGATATATACTGTGTATATTTATTTATTTATTTTCCCAACTTTATTGAAAATACATATATATATATATATATATATATATATATATATTTTTTTTTTTTTTTTTTTTTTTTTTTTTTTTTTCTGTCTGTCTTTCTCTTGTTCTGTTGTATTGATAATTTCTTTCCAACTACTTTTCATCAGACTCAAATTCAGACTCAGCTTTATTGTCATACGATCAATGGTACATGATAAAACGAAATATACTTACCCAGGTCTTGGTTTTGTAGCATAAGAAACATAAAAGAATAAAATATTTAACAGAACATATAAAAGATAAATAGGGTGGAATGAAAACTACCATAAAATATGCAAACAAAAATGTAATAAATCTTTAATATGTACAAAATTTCACAGTGTGCACCAACAGTACAGTTACAGTGATGGTGCATGTTCCAGCAGCAACACAGAAAATAAAATGACAAAAATATATAAATTATTATACTTGAGTGGAGCCCCAATGGAACACCCAACCATTTCCCCTTAGGATTAATAAAGTATTCTGATTCTAAATAAAACCACAATAAAATGACTGTAAATGAGCCTTTAGGTACAAATGTTGAATATATTATTATTATTATTATTATTATTATTATTATTATTATTATTATGAAAATGTTACAAAATATGCAGATCTACAGTAAGTTTAATAATATAACAGCAGAAATCAGTTCTTTATTGTTTCCATTGAAATTAATTATACAACTAGTAATTCTTGAGGAGGAAATAAGTCGGTATTTTCCTCTGATTGTTGTTTTGTTTCAGTAGTTTATGCGTTCGTCCACATGTGTTAAATATGTTGGTAGGATGAGGGTTAATCAAGCCAATCCAAAGGCTGAACACTCAAAACAAGATGCATGCTGATTCTAAGCAGTTCATGCCTCTGTCGTATTTGCAGTGTCATAACCATGTGTAAAATATTTGTACAATATAAGAATAAGTGTTATTTTTATCAAACTTTTAAAGGGACTTCCCACAAGCTAAAGCAGGAGTGTCAAACTCATTTTAGTTCAGGGGCCACATTCAGCCTAATATGATATGAAGTGGGCCGGACCAGTAAAATAATATGAATAATAGGATAAGACCAAAATGTCAACTCCAAAGTTTCCTGTGGTTTTGAGTGAAAAAAAGTTAAATTCCGTATGAAAAATGTTTATATCTGTGAACTGTACTGGAACATATCATGACATACAAATATGAACCTAAAAATTGTTAAGAAAAATAAGTGTAACGTTAACAATATTACATCTCAGTTTATCATTTATACATGTGCATTACAACTTACAGATCACAGTGGATCAAAAATGCACAAAATATTTTAAAACAGGCAGAATATTGTTAAAATTCCACATACTTCTCTTAAGACATTTCAGGTTGTTCATATTTGTTCAAGTTATTCACATTATTTGTAAAAGGCTAGACTGTAAATGTAAAACAATTTTGTGTAATTTTACTTTTTTTTTTTTTTACACTAAAATAGAGAAAAAAAAAATGCAGTTTTCATTATTTATAGGTTATTATGATTGGATTTTACTGGTCTGACCCACTTTTGATTGAATTGACCTAAAATGATTTTCACATCCTCGATTGTTAATATCTTCAGTGGAAGTTTTGCATTTCATAAATTCATCCCAGGGGCCAGATTGGACCCTTTGGCGGGCCAATTTTGGCCCCCGGGCCGCATGTTTGACACCTGTGAGCTAAAGGGAAAAACCGTTCATCTTATATCAAAGTAAGGCTTGTGATCATTTTTAACCTTTAACTTTTTAATGTGTTGTACTTTCATTGATCTGTTTGTTTTAAGTGTAATTGTTTTTTGTGTTAACTGCTTAGAGGCTATAGACCAGGGGTCACCAACCTTTTCTCTTCTGTGGGCTACTTTTACCTAATGAAGTTGCCGGAGGGCTACTCTAATTTAGCAACATTTATTTACATAGCTATTTTTCATACATACACATATTTTGTATCATACATTTATAACATTGTGCTCTTCATTTATTTAATTTATTTATATATCTTTGTTTTAACATTTACAATACTTAAAAAGTGTTAATATGAAACTATTATTTTACTTTAATTAAGAAAATCAAAAGTAGAAAAAAACAAATACAAGCATTTGCATGCTGTATTCCTAAATATTTTAATACTATGTCAAAAATTATGAAATGGAACAATCCTGCATATTTTTTTATAGAATTACTAAAAACAAATAATACACACCTGTATGTGCATTTTTAATACTTTGAAATTGTGAAAAGGAACGTTGTCACTCACACAATAAAACTTCACCAGCATGTGCTGCTGTATTTCTGAAAGATTTGACCTTTTCTAAATTCACATATGCTGTCAAAACATATTAATTAAAACCAGAACTTTGTGCACATAAATCCACCACCCCGTCATTTCTACAGTCATCACACTGGAGTCAAACGCAGAGGCACCTGTTCAGGTCCGACTCCAGCTGTCTGAGCGCATGTGCAGATAGTGCACATATGTTTGTGCTGGTCCAGGATGTGAACCACTTTACTGATGCCTCTGTGGAAGCTGGCCTTGGTCAGTTTAGTGAACATGGACTGTAGTTTTTGGACTTTAGTTTTCAGCTCTTTTACCTTCTCTGTACGGAGGCTGATTCCCACTGGAGAATCTCCACAAAAGTTGCTGTGAACTTTGGTGAAATTCCGCTCCACATTGCATCTTTTACTGACTTCCAGAACGCGCCACAGATCACACACACACGCACACACACACCTACACACACACACACACACACACACACACACACGCACACACACACACACTCGTCTTTCACATTTGTAAAACAGAAGTCTGTGTCTTGTTGGTGAAAACAACTCCCTCACTATATTCAGCCCACATCGTTGCGGGGCTAAACCCACTACCTGCCTGGCATCTGGCTCATCCTGGGCCCCGCCCCTCTCCAATGACAGGAAGCAAACCAGCGCTAAAGTTTGATTGACAGCTAGTTGACCGTTTCATCTCGGGAGGGGGGGACAGGACACTTGTAATTTTGATTGGGTGGAAATTTAGACCTGTTCTACCAAATGACGAATCATCTTTGTGTTCTTATATTAGTGACCATTAGCGAACCACCGGTAGATCGCGAGCAACGTGTTGGAGAACCCTGAAGTACTTCTATTTTTAGAGCAGGCCTGCAGGCGACTTGCGTGGTCCCTGCGGGCGACCTGGTGCCCGCGGGCACCGTGTTGGTGAGCCCTGCTATAGATGCTAATTAGCATTTTTGCTATAGAGGGAATGCACATACGTCACTTCCCCCCTGGGCCACGCCCCTCTAAGTCAGACTGAGTGGCAAAAACAAACCGGCTCAACATGACGGGGCATAGCAGTAACTACAGCGAGACCGGGAAAAATGTGGAATATAACATAAAATTAAAGACAATTGGACTGGACATGGATCCATACAAGCTACCAAACAACAAGTGGTCTACGAACATTGATATGCGGAAGTCAAAGTCAATATAATTCTCAGATGTTGACATGCTTTCCTGGATAATTGTACATTTTGCTATTAGTATTCAGAAAAGTCATTAAGATTCATCCTCTAGGGCAGGGGTGTCAAACTCATTTTAGTTCAGGGGCCACATACAGCCTAATATGATATAAAGTGGGCCAGACCAGTAAAATAATATAAATAAAAGGATAATAATAACTTTTAAGTGAAAAAAATTTAATTCTGTAAGGAAAATGTTTATATCTATGAATTGTACTCAGACAAATATGAACAACCTGTAAATTCTTAAGAAAAATAAGTGCAATGTTAACAATATTAAGCCTTAGTTTATCATTTATACATGTGAATCACAACTTAGAGATCAGAGTGGATCTACAAATACACAAAACATTTAATAACAGGGAGAATATTATTACAATTCCACATACTTCTCTTAAGAGATTTTAGGTTATTCACATTTTTTTTTCTAAAAGGCTAATCTGTAAATGTAAATATTTGTGTGTAATGTAACTTTTTTTTTTTTACACTAAAACAGAGAGAAAAATTTACAGTTTTCATTATTTATAGGTTATTATGATAGTATTTAACTGTGTGATCCACTTTGGATTGAATTGACCTGTTTAACTTCCTTGATTGTTAATATCTTCAGTGTAATTTTTGCATTTCACAAATTCATCCCAGGGGCCAGATTGAACCCTTTGGCGGGCCGGATTTGGCCCCCGGGCCGCATGTTTGACACCTGTGCTCTAGGGGATGTGAACTGGTATTAAATTTGCGAACATCCATCCCAGACGTTTCACTTCGTCGTGCCGTGTTTGACAAACCGATTCCCAGACACTCAGACACATGCAGCAGAACCGCTATGTTTGATAATAGTCCAGCTCTGCTTTTCTTATATACAGTATGAAAGCCTTTCCATCTCAAACGGTAATTGCTAAATCTATATCTGAAAAAAATGCACATTTGGAAGAGTTTGTCAGAGGTGTAAGTGTTTACCTGCCAATATACAGACTTTTACGTGGATGCCTTTGAAGCTCGGCTCTGAGGATTTCAACATGCAGGATGTATACTGAAAATGACAGCGTCAGTGTTTGGGATTTATGCTTTAAAATACAGAAACCAATTCACTGTCTGAAAAGAGTTTGTCAGATCTCGGCGTGCGAATATAAAACCTCTGTTTACTATTGTACACAAATACCGCTTTAAGAATGCCACTCCTGTTCAGCGTCTGGCCGACGGCAGCACAAATGTCAGCGTGTAGTGTCTTTTCTATCCGATTCCATTAATGGTAAGTCAGCTCTTCAACCAAAGCCTATTTTAAAAACACCGACCCCTGCTACAGAGAGCGTGCACTGTTCCTCTGTGATATAAGCTCTCACACAAAGAGCCAAACAAATGGAAATAAGATGTGGTTTTGGAGAGCTCAGGTGCAAACTGGAAAAACGATGAAGCACCTGCTGACCTGTCACCCACTGAAAAAATGGGTCTGATCTGCTGCAGAAAAATAGAGGCGAGCTGAGGAGGGGCTGCCGCTGTGAGGACGTACGAAGACGGACATGGGGAGGCGGACTTATCATAGATACGGTTAAAGCAGCTGCATTGTTTGTCACTGCAACTGAGGTTCAAGCAGTGGTTACCAAGCTTTTTTGGCTCCTGATCCCATTTGAACATCACAAATTTCTGGTGGTATCTATCTATCTATCTATCTATCTATCTATCTATCTATCTATCTATCTATCTATCTATCTATCTATCTATCTATCTATCTATCTATCTATCTATCTATCTATCTATCTATCTATCTATCTATCAGTGGCGGCTGCTCATCTTTCAGAGAGGGGAAGCTCATTGTCGGCTTACATTAAAAAAAAATTTAAAAAAAAAGTCAAGTTGTTTTAACATAAATTCATCCCTCTGTTCCTTTTTAAGAAAATGGTCGTATCGTACCAAGTAAACAAGAAAATGTTGAAATTATGTTAAATTGAAACAAGGAAGTACAATGAGTGTGTTTTATTTACAGTGCAAGAAATGAACAAGAAATTTCGTAGTGGTTCCGCATCGAACGATTTCACAGCAGAATGTGCGATGGTATTAAACTGAACTCTGTCAGTGAAGGAGTAGATCTCAAAACAGCTGTCAATCAAACGGGATTTCGCCTTTTGACCGATTGTCCAATCAGCATGTGGAAGCCTGGCGTCCAGCCTGGCCGAGCTCCGCCCACAGCTACATTGACCCCCAGAGATGCTGAGTGTCCGGGGGCGGGACAACATCGTGGCATTTATCCAATTACCGTCCAGTTTTGAGGCAATGAAAAAAACTGTTCCACTCAGTCCCATTGAAGTGCATGGACGCTGAGCGTCTATGGACAAATGCACTGAGCAGAGATCAAATGAGAAAACAGCGTAACGGGAATGTATGAGAAGTGAACAACATCGAGTCTGTTGATTTGTGATAAAGCTGATTCTGAACGAACTCGTCTTGAGAGATGAACGTGTTCTAAGACATTTGTAGTCAATGAAATGTAAACATAACCGTACATATATATGTACGGTTATGTTTACATTTCATTTCCTTGGCAATAACCCCTCCCCAGCCCCTTGGGCTATGTGAGGTTTTCATATGTAAATGGTCCTGCTGTGAGGTATACAAATGCAAATGGAATTGTACATGACACAGCAGTTTACAGTGGAGGTGAGACAACAACTCACTGACTTGAACCAGGCAGACACTGCTGGCTGAGCCACCAGACTGTGGACAAGAACCAGAAAAAGGCCTGTGCACAATCCAAAAATTGTGGTAATATGTTCTACTACCGCAGAAGACTGGACTGGACCACCCTCAGAGAAGATGGCACCAACACTTGTCTGATGTAATGTTTTTAGGTCAAAGATCAAACTTATTTCATAAGTTGTATAAATTACTTTCATAAGTTACAATAAGTTGATAATAGATAAATCGGTTAAAATCTGTTAAAATGCAGTTGGCTTAAGAATTGATAGGAGTGAGATGTTGTCTCCCTAAGGATCTTTGTGTTCGCTGTGCGCTAAGGTTGTATACAGAGTGAGTGCTCCTTTGCTAGAGATGATCTTTGACGTATATTTCCCGTTTGCTATTTTCTCTGCAGTTAAAGTTCAGAAAAACTCATGTTCGTTAAGTGTGCCCTACTACTGTGTGCCTAGGAAAATTTTCTTCTTTGTAAGTGTATATATCCGAAAACAACATTAGGGTCTAGATGTTGGTTCACTGAAACTGTTCTGTGAACGTGTAATGAAGCTAATGTTTATGCTATTCAAGCTAGCAATGTGAGTGCGTTACATGTGTAGCGTAATAAATAATAACTGTCTGTTAGTAATTTAAGTTGGATGTATTTTATATGTTGCAGTTACAAAAACGTTAAAGAAAACGTCAAGTAAAGGAGAAGCTCCAGCTCAGAACAGAAAGCCTTGTTTGGACTGTACTGTGTTGTTTGTGGCTGTAGCTGCACAGACACATGTTGTGAGGACAGCACATCTGACTGAACTGACTGTGGACATTTTAAGTTTGTTTTAATTTGAAAGTGTTGGCACTGTTTTCTTAAATATGTAAGTGTGCTTTTTGCATTCTGCATTTGATTAAAGCTTGTCTTTATTTTTTAACATGATCTCAGCAGTCGTGTTCTTTCTTAATTGATATTGGTGGTAATGTTTTCAGTATGTGAATTATTACCCTGCAGCAATAAATAAATATATAAATAAATATCTGAATAATAAACATAATAATGATAATAATAATAATACAGTCTACTCTCGTTATACCGCCAACTTCCGTTCACAGCCAAATTGGCGGTATAGCGAAAATGGCGTTACAATGGGTTGCGTCCATAATGTGCATGTCTTTACTATATGATGTCTATGCTGCCTCTGTTAACCTGTTCTAATTGCGTTTCTAAATAAATCTTGATTCTGTTATGTTGTAAGGGATCATTTAAAGTGGGGAAACATTTTAAGCATTATTATACCGTGTCGGGAAATGACACCCCATCATCTTGAGGCTTTGGCTTAATCCCACGTCCTCTTCCCGACATCCTGACCTACTGAGTGTTCTGCGATAAATGAACGGTGGCCGTTCCGTAGACCTACTTGTAGCTTGTCGCGATCAGCGTCTGGTGCGTTTGTTTCAGTGCATTGTTAAAATTTATGCGTACTCGATGGCAATCACGCTGGCGAGAAATCAATGGTATAAGTGTTGTTTGTGCATGGAACTGGGCTGGCGGATGGCGATAGGCGGAAATGGCGGTAGCTAATGGAAAAATGCATTGGGGATTTTTGTGCAATGGTTTTGGTCGGTGGTGAGCGAAAATGGCGGTATAACGGCGGGTGATTTAAAGAGAGTAGACTGTAAAAACAATAAAAATAATATTTTTAATGGGTGGGGCATATTTTAATGCTGCACAGATGACCAATCACATGTGAGCTGTCCTTTGTGGTAACATCCAATGGGATGCTATAAAAAGAAAAAAAATAACATCCGATGGGTGTCTCTGTTGCCAGACATGGCAGGCACCAGTGACGTTCAAATGTAAATTAGGGTCATTCACACCTCTGTGAGCTGTTAACCCCCACACCCGCCCCCCCTCCCCCGTTGGCTCCGTTTGCAGCAGTTTCCGGCACAGCTGAACTTCTCTGTAAACTCACGATAATTACCGGGAATCTTTGAAGTTGGCGGGCGTTTACGGGGTCGATAATCTGGTTTTTCATGCAGTGTATTTGACCATTTAATTTTCGGATCTTTAGGGGAAGCCGAGCTTCCCTTGCAGTCTGTGAGAAATCGCCTCTGATATAGCACTTTTTAAAACAACATGTTACAAAGTGCTTCACATAACGGGGAGATAGATCAAATCAAATTTTAAGCCAATTTACAGAAACCCAACAGAATCCTCCAGGAGCAAACACTTATGACTGGTGACAGTGGTGAGGAAAAACTTCCCTTTAACAGCAGGAACCTGGAGCAGACCCAGACTCCTGGAGGATGGACATCTGACAGGACCAGCTGGGGTTAAAGAGAGAAAGTAAAGGAGGAGAAAAGAGAGAGCGAAAGAGATAGAGCCTAGTGGAGATGGGGGAGGTAGGGGGAGACATGCACATATAACTGAACTAGAACATCTATAGAACAGTATAATAAACACTATTGTAACTATACAGGGTGGGGAAGCAAAATTTACAATATTTTGAGGCAGGGATTGAAAGACAGTGTATGACCAATTAGTTTATTGAAAGTCATGAGAATCTATTTGCCTCAAGAAAATTTACATAATAGAAAATGTTTTTATTCTATGTGTCCTCCTTCTTTCTCAATAACTGCCTTCACACGCTTCCTGAAACTTGCGCAAGTGTTCCTCAAATATTCGGGTGACAACTTCTCCCATTCTTCTTTAATAGTATCTTCCAGACTTTCTCGTAATAGTTTTGCTCATAGTCATTCTCTTCTTTCCATCATAAACAGTCTTTATGGACACTCCAACTATTTTCGAAATCTCCTTTGGTGTGACGAGTGCATTCAGCAAATCACACACTCTTTGACGTTTGCTTTCCTGATTACTCATATGGGCAAAAGTTTGTGAAAAGGTATGGATAATAGTGTTAGGTGTGATTATGACATCAATATATGTTTGGTTTCAAAACAATTGACGTAGTGCCTGCTGAGAAAAAACAACTAAATGTTCATTGTAAATTTTGCTTCCCCAGCCTGTATGGATAAGTGAGTGATGACAGTGAAGGTGGAGAGAGGCAGGACCACAGCAGCAGGTCCTGAGATGATCTTAGGAAAACCTGTGATGATCCTGGGAAAACCTGTGAGGTGATAAAGCACAGAGATTCCACGGAAGAAGTCAAGTCATTAACATGAATTCACTGGGGTGTAAACAGAAGAGATTTAATGAAATGCTTGTTTATAAAAGTGAGTTTTTAAGAGTCGCTTGAAGGTGTCTATCTATCTATCTATCTATCTATCTATCTATCTATCTATCTATCTATCTATCTATCTATCTATCTATCTATCTATCTATCTATCAACACCATTTGATTCTTTCTAAGTTGCTCTTTCACTGATGCAACTGCAATCTGTCATTATTGGTGAGACCTCAATAAGCCCAGCTGCCACTCAAGTGAATTCACTCCCAGTTTGGCTTCCGACAGTTGCCAAGGACTCGACGGAGCCGGAGGCAGAGACCCAAATCCTCCAGTGTGTGCGATTGTGAACCAGAAGGTCTGTGAGATCACAATGACGTCCAGCGGTGCTATTACTACTGGTTGCCTTCATAGAAAGTTCTCCCAGTGTGTATCCTCTGTTTCCCATTGGCACAGATAGCATCCTTTCAATTCGACATCAGTTTTTCATCTCATCTCTAAATTATATTTCTTCCCAAATGCGTCTTACACAATTCCCCTCACCAACTAAGTTAGCGCTGTTCCCATAGTAGATCTGAAGGGTTCTTCTGGGCAATTTGACGTGAATGGAGCCTGATTCTGATGAAGGCTGTGATGATCACTTTATTCACAACAATTAAGAATAAAATAAAGCAGCTTGTCAGTCTTCGCACCCAGAGCCCCATTTATCAGAGCTGAGAATGTGTTAAAAAGGCATTCACTCTTACTTTTGTGGCCTTTGAGGCTTTTCTTACCACCACGGGACAATGGGAATGAATTTCAGCTCTAAAATATGAAGCTAGAGGGGAGAGTATAAAATATACGACCTCCTTAGCCAGAAATGAGCAGAAATTTGCTCTGTCCCTTAATCTGAATTTGTTATATTGATGTAAAACCCTGCAGAGAATAAATTGTAAAAGGTAGGAAAGGTCACGGTGACAGAATTCAGAGTGACTTTTTTTTTCAGAGAAGGTGGTGGATTAGGCCTGGGGTAATTTCTGATTCACAACGTCAGCTTTCTTTTCACCGCTGACACATGGGCCCCATGTTGTAGATCAGTAATGACATCATAGATTTGCATCTCAGCTCCTCTATTCCAGTCAGGACACTATCGTTCATCCTACTCCTTCTGCAGGATAATGACCATAATGTCAGTTTCTGCAGGATTTCCTACGGGTGTCATTTATCCTGAACTTTGTCTGCAAGGTATGGGGAGGTTTTTGACGATAAGTGCAGCAGAATCACAGAGTCTTAACTCCATGTCTTCTGCCTTGGAGGTTATTATTTCAGACAGGTTATATGTGTAAAAACCAAATCGAATATGAGCTGTGAGTCAAGACAGAAACCGAAATGAACCAAAATCAAAACCAATCAAAGATGGTGTTGCGTAAAATAGGGAGTTTCTTATGACTCAGCGTAGCCCAAATAGTTGCAGTTTGCTTCATGTTCAGCCTTGCAGAGACTTTCGGTGACTGCTTCCCTTAAAGCCTCTACAGCGGCCGCGAAGGACATGACTCATGTATTTTTTTAGTTTGTTTCAATTTGTAGCTGAACTTTCTAACAGTGATGAAGACTCTGTTGAAACATTGAAGTGCACTAACATTGAAACATGACACATTCCTTGGAAATTTCAGATCTCTTTTTTTCCGTTTTTAACAGATTTTTCAGCGTTTAAGTTTTTCTTTGCATGTTTGTCTTTAACCCTTTTGTGCGTGAATTATCAGAACCTTAATCAAGATTTTTTTCCTGAGTGTTTTTATTCCTCTTTAGGCGTGAAAAAAACAATGTGATTTTTTTTTTTTAATCTGTTTAACCCTGACCATATTTTCAGGGGAAAAACACCTAAAAAGACATACCCAAAGTAAATGAAGAATTACTTCACAATAATAAGGTTCATATGGATGTTCTTGGTGTCTATGGACATTTAGAGACCTCACAGAATCTATTCCCATTGTCTAAAATATTGTATCTATTACTGTGCCTGAGTAAACTGTAACAAATTAAAAGAGAAATTAGAATTTTTTATCCTCGCCTGTTTTTTTCCGGCTGGATTGACGATGATATGCATAAATTAACTGTTTGTGTCGGAGATTTTTAATAGCGTATATTTCACCCCACAAAGATGAAAAATCATGTTTGAACATTAAAGTTTGCACTAAAATACACTTTTGATGTACTTTTATTAACATTAGGGTCTAAACTTTGAGCAAAAGTTGAAAAAAACATCCATTGTCCTGATTTATTATATTTTTATAGTAGATGAATATTAATATAATTTTTTCGGCCCGCGGGTGTGCTGATCGGGCTAATTAGTGAACCTATTTTTCATGAAGTTACAAAAATGTCCACTCAGCTGAACACCATGTGTTTATTTTTTGAAGCAAAGAAACATGCATTTCCTGACATACTGTGTGAAAACTATGAAATAAAAACATTTTTATCCTCCTGAGACCCAGCAATGCATTTTTGTCCTCTGTAAGGGACAAAAATGTGACAGTTTCACTTAAAAAATGCTGTCCATTGTAAGGGATATTCCATTAAAATAAATAAATAAATAAAAATAAAATTAAAAAAAAAAAAAAAAAACTTGCATTTTGCAGTTTCTAATCAGGACAATTGTTTAATGGAAAAAAGCTAAAATTTTTACTTTCCTGGGTCTCAGGAGGTTAATGCTGCTAATCTGATGTTTTCTCACATTTAAACATACTATAATACTAGTTATTACTCACTCAGATAATATGCAAAAAAAACAAACAAAACAAAACTGTTAATTACAGTCTAATAACAATTAGCAATTGATTTAGATCAACGAACAGGAAAGTTACAGGAATGGTATAAATATCAGTGTATGAGATGATGCATTAGTGTCCACTGTGTTGGCTGATATGGAACTAAAACAAAACTCATGAATATACAAGAGAACAGCTGCAGAATAACTGTCCACCGTAGTGATCGCTATGCATGAAAGGGTTAATCTGACTGAATACATTTGCTGCATGATGTGACGCCAGAAAACTGACAAGTGCTGCGGTGGCTGGTGTGTGTGTGTGTGCGTGTGTGTGTGTGTGTGCGTGTGTGTATGTGTGTGAGTGTGGTGCAGACTCGGTGACTTTAAGATCATGTGTGGAAAAAGAAGAAGTGTGAAATTAGAATAGCACCGACAGTTCAAATAGATTAGCCAGAAGTAAAATGGTGTAATACAATGAGCTGTTAAAAGACAAACAACATGAACAGAGGAAGTTTAAAAGGTGATGATTAAAGCTGAAACTGAAACAGACACATGTCTTAGAAGGACTCCCTGAACTAAAACCACCAACAAATCAGTGTCATCTACATTATAAAAACCAAGTGGCCTTTGTGTGCATTCGTGCATGTTCGAGGATTGGATTCACACAAAATCCAGACAGAGCTGACTGCTGCAGCTTGGCATCCATATGTATTTTTGGTCAAGGAACAGACTAGTGAAAACAGCAAGATGACAGGACCAGGATTTTGGGAGATATTAGTAATTTTGGAATACAGTAGCCCAGTAGTTTCCAACCTTTTTTGGCTCTTGACCCCATTTTAACATCACAAATTTCTGGTGACCCCAGACATTTTTTTTTTTTGCTAAAATTAATTTGTTTTTAATCATGTAATAGTTTGCTATACTATGTTGCAAATAAACGTTAATTTTAGACAACATTTAGTCAATATACAGGGTGGGGAAGCAAAATTTACAATATTTTGAGGCAGGGATTGAAAGACAGTGTATGACCAATTAGTTTATTGAAAGTCATGAGAATTTATTTGCCACAAGAAAACTGACATAATAGAAAATGTTTTTATTCTATGTGTCCTCCTTCTTTCTCAATAACTGCCTTCACACGCTTCCTGAAACTTGCGCAAATGTTCCTCAAATATTCGGGTGACAACTTCTCCCATTCTTCTTTAATAGTATCTTCCAGACTTTCTCCTACTAGTTTTGCTCATAGTCATTCTCTTCTTTCCATTATAAACAGTCTTTATGGACACTCCAACTATTTTTGAAATCTCCTTTGGTGTGACGAGTGCATTCAACTAATCACACACTCTTTGACGTATGCTTTCCTGATTACTCATATGGGCAAACGTTTCTGAAAAGGTATGGCTAATAGTGTTAGGTATGATTATGACATCAATATATGTTTGGTTTCAAAACAATTGATGTAGTGCTTGCTGAGAAAAAACAACTAAATGTTCATTGTAAATTTTGCTTCCCCACCCTGTAATGTAGGGGAGACCGGGAACAGTTGTAACATTTTTGATATTTCTGTCTCTATCTTTGAGCTCTTTTAACCCAGTGTCTTCAAACTGCTATATAAACTAGCTTCAAGTGTCTGCTAATAAATGACCTAGAAAATGTCTCTGCGACATAAAACAGAAAATGCATGACTTAATCTCAAACACAAGGAGTGAAATGTTACAACTGACCCCATAGTCCGGGTCAGATGTAACATACCTTGGGGTAATATGTAACAATATAAAATTAGGGCCATGACATTGGGTTAAGATATTCACTGACTAATGGAAAGAGTTGGGTTTCATTTCATAAACTCGGAAAACCAATCTGTAGTGATGGGACTTTCGGCTCTTTGAAGGGAGCCGTTCACTGAAAAGAACCGTTCAAAAGACTGACTCTTTTATGTTTTTTGCATTATTTTGAAACACCAATGTTTTAATGACTAAATAGGCTACAGGTGATGATTGACATTACATTTTAAAGGTGTTTAACTGGCGTGGCAGTAAATATGATCTTCCCGTAAAAAAGAATAGTTAGTTCAAATGTGTGGGCTAAATACATGACATGAGAGGTGACATTAGACAAATGATGGAATTGGACAAAAAACATCACGGTACATTATGTGGACTAGTCTGTAGCCGAAAAATGAAGAAGAAAATAAAACATTTTCTTATGAAATAACATTTTATTCTCCTCTAAACAAGACCAATAAATGTGTGTAAACATATAGAAAAAACTGCACAAAACACAACAGTGATTATGATGTTCTGTTGTTAAAAGTAAGCAAAGGGGGCCCTCTGGTGGTCGTAGTGGGTTGCATTTGTGTGTGTTTTGTACTTTCGGTGTTGCCGTATGTAGCAGAGTTAAAGTATATAGTGTAGGATTCCATTGCCATTGCTGACTTTTGTTGTGCTAATTCCAATTTTATTTTGGGGACATGAACCCCACACCCCTTCAAACTGGGGTTGTGCACCCCAGGAGATAGCAGCAGTTTTGTCGTTCTTTCCTGGTGAGTGCACGCATGTTGGTCCTGTCTTTATTTTACATTTTTTTGTTTTCTTTATGTCATATTTGGGTGGGTGTTGTGTGCCGTTGTGTTGGTGTCATGATTGGCTTTCGGTTGAGTATGTTTTTTTTTTAATTGCAATGTTCTTTGTGTGTGTTCGTGGAGTTAGCTAACTGTGATTTTTATTTTTATTTTTTTTATTTTTAGCCCAAGACAGACTGCGGGTGTTTCATTTGACGTATGGTTTTTTTTTTGTATGTGTGCCAGGTATGTATTTTGTTTGCTTTGTATTTACAATGTTGGTTAAAAAAAATAGCAGCAGTTTTGTCGTTCTTTCCTGCCCAAGACGGACTGCAGGTTTTTCATTTGACGTATGTTTTTTTTTTTTTTTGTATGTGTGCCAGAATAAACCGGTGAACAAGGACAAAAAAAGATTGTGTGGAAAGAACTCTTTGGCAACGCATGTGTACAGCTGCTACACGTAGTCAGTGCGGACGTGGGAAGGAAACAGCAAACACGTTTTCTCATTCTGTTGTATGGCCAGAAAGAACGTTTGTCTGTGAGTATTTTATGTTCAGTTGTTATGGTAACGAATGGTGGAACCTGTCTCTGATGTGAACTTTTGTTACTGGATTAAAGGACGTTGTAAATCTTGGGTTGATCTGTGGATGCTGATCGTTGGTGTGTCTATGGGTTTTCCCATTTGTGTTAGCATCGAGCTAGCGTTTTTTTTTATTCATTTGAGTGTATAATCCGGTGTTTATGTGCTGGAGAAGTGAACGTAACTGAGACATACGGAGGCCCAGAGGTGCAACAGGCCAAAAAATTATCCACTAGACAGAAAAAATTATCTACTACAAGAAAAAAAAAAGAGAACAGCCTAAAAAATTATCCACTAGATGAAAAAAATTATCTACTACAAGAAAAAAAAGAGAACAGCCCCAAAAAAATTATCCACTGTAAGAAAAAAAAAGAGAACAGCCTAAAAAAAATTATCCACTAGATGAAAAAAAAATCCCCTATAAGAAAAAAAAGAGACCAGCCAAAAAAATTATCCACTAAAAGAAAAAAAAAGAGAACAGGCAAAAAAAATTATCTACTAGCCCAAAAAATTATTCAATATAAGAAAAAAAAAAGAACAGGTGAAAAAAATTATCTACTATGAGAAAAAAAAGAGCAGCCCAAAAAAATATCCACTATAAGAAAAAAAAAAACATCATTCACCTTTTCAATTACGGGGGCGCTGTTTACCCGAAAGGTGCCTTGCTTTAAAATTAAGACCACCACAAAAAATAAAAGGATAGGCTGAAAAATTTTAAGGCTTTCGGCTAATGTGGCTAATGCTAAGGAAGTACCCCACCGGAAGTGGAGGTCGTGTGCTAAAAAATAAAGTTATTTTAAAATATAGATATTTACATTAATATAGTTTGCAAAGCAGTTAAATGATTAAATACGGTTCCAGTGTCTGCTCAAGGTTCGGCATGGGCGTTAAATGGTTAAGGTTAGGGTTAGGGTATGGTTAGGGTTAGTTTTCAGTGGTAAATGGCCCTTGTGTGCACTGTGTGAAGGTTCGTTGCTAAGCTAATGCTAACGCGAAAAGTTGACGGCAACTTTGTGTTATTTTATTTTGAGAGGAGGAGAAGAGGAGCTTCCTGTGGAGCTCCACTATCATGGCATTGCCCATTTGTTTGCAGGTAGACCTCTCCTCCTCAACTCAAACGGAGTGTCTTCACTAACACTAGATGAAGAAGGACATTTTGTGGAGATAAAGATGTGTGCCGTGGTACCGCAGTGCCTCGGCACCTGGCAACGAGCTGAGCTGTGGTACCGAGCCATGGTACGCGGTGCCGTGCTGGGGTACCTGGCACCGAGCCGTGGTACCGCGGTACGTCGCGGCACCAGCCGAGGTGCCACGGTACCTCGCGGCATCAACTGTGGTGCCGCACCAGCCGAGGTGCCACGGCACCAGGTGTCAGTGCCGCAATATGCACTCGCTGTCTCTCAACAAATGGGCGATGCCATGATAGTGGAGGTCCACAGGAAGCTCCTCTTCTCCTCCTCTCAAAATAAAATAATTTTAGAACTTCTTGTAGCGAATATTCATCAAAAATGATATTGAATGTCAGGCAGTTGAACAATTCAACACCGTAATCACACAATTGTTTACTCGCACTGGTAGTTCACAAAGTTGCCGTCAACTTTTCGCGTTAGCATTAGCTTAGCAACGAACCTTCACACAGTGCACACAAGGGCCATTTACCACTGAAAACTAACCCCAACCATACCCTAACCCTAACCTTAACCTTAACCATTTAACGCCCATGCCTAACCTTGAGCAGACACTGGAACCGTATTTAATCATTTAACTGCTTTGCAAACTATATTAATGTAAATATCTATATTTTAAAATAACTTTATTTTTTAGCGCACGACCTCCACTTCCGGTGGGGTACTTCCTTAGCATTAGCCACATTAGCAGAAAGCCTTAAAATTTTTCAGTCTATCCTTTTATTTTTTGTGGTGGCCTTAATTTTAAAGCAAGGCACCTTTCGGGTAAACAGCGCCCCCGTAATTGAAAAGGTGGATGATGTTTTTTTTTTCTTATAGTGGATATTTTTTTGGGCTGCTCTCTTTTTTTTTTCCTCATAGTAGATAATTTTTTTCACCTGTTCTTTTTTTTCTTATAGTGAATAATTTTTTGGGCTAGTAGATATTTTTTTTTTTCCCTGTTCTCTTTTTTTTTTCTTTTAGTGGATAATTTTTTTGGCTGGTCTCTTTTCTTTCTTATAAGGGATTTTTTTTTTCATCTAGTGGATAATTTTTTTAGGCTGTTCTCTTTTTTTTTCTTATAGTGGATAATTTTTTTAGGCTGTTCTCTTTTTTTCTTGCAGTAGATAATTTTTTTGTCCAGTGGATAATTTTTTTAGGCTGTTCTCTCTTTTTTTTTCTTATAGTGGATAATTTTTTTAGGCTGTTCTCTTTTTTTCTTGCAGTAGATAATTTTTTTGTCTAGTGGATAATTTTTTTAGGCTGTTCTCTCTTTTTTTTTTCTTATAGTGGATAATTTTTTTAGGCTGTTCTCTTTTTTTCTTGCAGTAGATAATTTTTTTGTCTAGTGGATAATTTTTTTAGGTTGTTCTCTCTTTTTTTTTCCTTATAGTGGATAATTTTTTTTGGGCTGTTCTCTCTTTTTTTTTTCTTGTAGTAGATAATTTTTTTCATCTCGTGGATAATTTTTTTAGGCTGTTCTCTTTTTTTCTTGTAGTAGATAATTTTTTTCGTCTAGTGGATAATTTTTTGGCCTGTTGCACCTCTGGGCCACCGTAGAGACGTGTTTTGTATGTGTGTTACAGTTTTACAGTAAAATCTCAAGTAAAAGCTTTGGAGAGAAGTTTCGGTGTCCGGCTTTTCTTGGGAGGACTGTTGTCTATCTGCCATGCTGATCACTGTACATACAAGCAGGGGCAGAATAGTGATTAATCACTGCACTTACTTAAATACCTGAACTATAGTGCAATTCTCAAGTTGCATGTCCATCTTTTCTTTCTGAAAAGTGCATCCAAATACTCCTCCGTTTTCTTTGGCTCATTACTCACAGGTGGTCACTCACTCACTCTCAAACTTTTCTCCAGTTTCGACCAGTCTTCTAGCTCCGCCTCCTCCAGTATGCTCATCTCACGCTTCAAACTTTTTTTTTTTTTTTTGCTAACTTCTTGCCATGAGACATGCGCAGTGCACTCTTTTTTTCCTGCTCGAACATTCACCTCCTGCCCAATGCCTCCCTAGTGCCGTAAAATTGACAGGCAATCGGACACTCCCTCCTTAAAAAAAAAAAAAAAAAAATGAACAGCTGGCTTGAAGTCGAAGGACAGGAGTGAGTATTTAAAATGTTATTATGTTCAGTTATTTGAAGATGAGAATGGGGGTGAGATTAAATAAGTTTTTCTTCTTCCCACTTCTTTACGAGTATAAATGAATGATTTTTTTTCGTTTTTTGTGTGTGTGAATTTGTTTGTATTCTATAAATGCTTGAAATAAACAAACAATGAATGAATGAATGAAAAAAAAAAAAAAAAAAAAAAGAATCTAGTTTTCATGGAGTTGCAAAAAAGTCCACTCAGCTGGACACCGTGCATTTAATTTTTGAAGCAAAGAAACACATATTTACCAATATGCTGTGTGAAAACTATGAAATAAAAATATTTTCCATGCTGCTAATCTGATGTTTTGTCACATTTGAACATATCCTAATACTAGTCATTACTCACTTCATGGAGATAATATGGAAAAAAAAAACAGCAACTTTTTGGTATTGACCCTTTCATGCATGAATTACGAGAACCTTAATCAAGATTTTTTCCGGAGTGTTTCTATTCCTCTTTAGGCATGAAAGAAAAAACATGATTGAAATTTCTTTTTTATGAACCTGTTTTTCATAGAGTTGCAAAAATGTCCACTCAACTGGACACCATGCGTTTAATTTATGAAGCAACAAACGTGTTAACTGATATACTGTGTGAAAACTATGAAATAAAAACAGTTTTAATGCTGCTAATCTTATTTTTTCTCATATATTAACATGCTCTAATACCAGTTATTACTCATTTCATGGAGATAATATGCAAAAAAAAAAACTTTTTGCTTAAAAAATAAACTGTTAATTACAGTCTAATAACAATTAGCAATTGATTTACACTAAAACGTATCACTGCAGATCAGGTTTATCAAGAGCTGCAAAGATACAGTAATTGTATGAATTGCAGTGTTTGGGATGATGCATGAGCTCCACTATGTTGGCTGACAACAAAACATATGAATAAACAATAGAGCAGCTGTAGAAAAGCTGTCCACTGTAGTGACCACTGTGCATGAAAGGGTTAATTACAGTCTAATAAAAATAATAAGCAATGACTTTACACTCAAACATGTTACTGCAGATCAATTTTATCAAAAACAGCAAAGTTACAGTAATGGTATGAATTGCAGTGTATGGGATGATGCATGAGCGCCCACTGTGTTGGCTGATATGAAACTAAAACAACAAAATCCATGAATATATAAGAGAACAGCTGTAGAATAACAGCCCACTGTAGTGACATCTATGCATGAAAGGGTTAAAATGTCAACTTGTATAAGGAAACACAAGAAATTATCGGGAGCCACTTATCCTTTGAATATAAGTCTTTATTTTTTGGACTTATACCAGAAGGATGGCCAAAGAGAGACAAATATTTATTTAATATCCTGCTAATAGTGGCCAAAAAAGCTATCACAAGAAAATGGCTTTCATCAGAAAGCCCAACGCTGAGCATGTGGATGGACATTACAGTGAACATACACTATATTGCCAAAAGTATTGGCTCACCCATCCAAATAATCAGAATCAGGTGTTCCAGTCACTTCCATGGCCACAGGTGTATAAAATCCAGCCCCTAGGCATGCAGACTGCTTTTACAATCATTTGTGACAGAATGGGTCGCTCTCAGGAGCTCAGTGAATTCCAGCGTGGAACTGTGATAGGATGCCACCTGTGCAACAAATCCAGTGGTGAAATTTCCTCGCTCCTAAATATTCCACAGTCAACTGTCAGCTGTATTATAAGCAAGTGGAAGTGTTTGGGAACGACAGCAACTCAGCCACGAAGTGGTAGGCCACGTAAACTGACGGAGCGGGGTCAGCGGATGCTGAGGTGCATAGTGTGAAGAGGTCGCCAACTTTCTGCAGAGTCAATCGCTACAGATCTCCAAACTTCATGAGGCCTTCAGATTAGCTCCAGAACAGTACGCAGAGAGCTTCATGGAATGGGTTTCCATGGCCGAGCAGCTGCGTCCAAGCCAAACATCACCAAGTGCAATGCAAAGCGCCGGATGCAGTGGTGTAAAGCACGCCGCCACTGGACTCTAGAGCAGTGGAGGCGCCTTCTCTGGAGTGACCAATCGCGCTTCTCCATCTGGCAATCTGATGGACAGGTCTGGGTTTGGCGGTCGCCAGGAGAAAGATACTTGTCGGACCGCGTTGTGCCAAGTGTAAAGTTTGGTGGAGGGGGGATTATGGTGTGGGGTTGTTTTTCAGGAGCTGGGCTTGGCCCCTTAGTTCCAGTGAAAGGAACTGGGAATGCTTCAGCAGAACAAGACATTTTGGACAATTCCATGCTCCCAACTTTGTGGGAACAGTTGGAGCTGGCCCCTTCCTCTTCCAACATGACTGTGCACCAGTGCACAAAGCAAGGTCCATGAAGACATGGATGACAGAGTCTGGTGTGGATGAACTGGACTGGCCTGCACAGAGTCCTGACCTCAACCCCATAGAACACCTTTGGGATGAATTAGAGCAGAGACTGAGAGCCAGGCCTTCTGTCCAACATCAGTGTGTGACCTCACAAATGTGCTTCTGGAAGAATGGTCCAAAATTCCCATGAACACATTCCTAAACCTTGTGGACAGCCTTCCCAGAAGAGTTGAAGCTGTTATAGCTGCAAAGGGTGGACCCACGTCATATTGAACCCCATAGACTAGGAATGGGATGGCACTGAAACTCATATGTAAGTCAAGGCAGGTGAGCAAATACTTTTGGCAATATAGTGTGTATAAGATGGAGAGACTTACTGCAGAGGTGAACTATAAGAAGGACTTGTTTGTTACGTGCTGGAAGAAATGGATGGAATACATCATGCCACGCAGACCGGATTTTGATGCTTTTATTTTTGGATAGAAGATTAGATATAATAAATGCAATAACTGCAATTCACTCCCTACTTGTTAATGTTCTTTTTGTTTGTTTCATTGTTAAAAAAAAATGGGACATTCAGACTAATATACCATTGATGACATTTAAAATGAATATCTTTGTCAAAATTAATGCAGAATGTCAATAAAAAAGTAAATTAAAAAAAAAAAAAAAAAAGTCAACTTGTGTCCACTCTGACCCATACAGTGACCTCTTTTCAGAAAATGGCCACATGAGTTTTCATATTCTGTCACGGGGGAGAAAACCACAGTGCAGTAATCAAGATGAAACAAAGTTCATGTGACGCCAGAATCCAAATGGAACAGAAGGCAATAACTGAGATGTCCACCAACCAAACACACTGAGTCACTCACCAGCAGCTTCATCGTCAACACCGTGCAGCTCAGACCGAGTGCACACGAGAGGGCAACGGGAGACGCATCTGAAAACATCACTTCAAGGAGTCTGTCAGGAGGATCTGAGAGTTTTTGATAACATAAGGCAGGGGCTTGCACTGGATGACAGCTTGATTCTTGTCTGTTTTAGAGAATAGTACTGGAGGACAGGGAGCTCAGACCCTCTGTTTGGGACATATACTACTGATGCACCTTCTTCCAGATGAAGTCCATACCCATAAGTGGAGGCAGAGCGTATAAAATTTAAAGACAGTTTCCAACGAACTGTGGTGGCTTTTTCTTGAACACTCGTTTGGACTACGACTGCTCGACAATGAATACTGAAGTCCAGGCAGCTGCAGTTGAAAGTAAATTGTGGTTGAAACGGCCTGATCACAATTAAGGGTACCAGAAAGGATGCACATATAGATAAAAAATAAGAATGCTCTATCCAAAAATCAGACAGGCCATTTTATTTGTCTGATATTTCTCTTTTAAAGTCCAAAATATTGTTGTATTATTGTTGTATCCTTCATTTGTGTTCATTTTATTTTAATATTTTCCTCCTTTTTGTGCATTTTCTTCATTATTTTCTTCATTTGTGTTCATTTTATTTGAATATTTTTGTCATTTTTGTGCATTTTCTTCATTATTTCCTTCATCTGTGTTTATTTTATTTGAATATTTTCAACCTTTTTGTGCATTTTCTTCATTATTTCCTTTATTTGTGCTTATTTTATTTGAATATTTTCAGCCTTTTTGTGCATTTTGTTCACTATTTCCTTCATTTGTGTTCATTTTATTTGAATATTTTTGTCATTTTTGTGCATCTTGTTCATTATTTCCTTCATTTGTGTTCATTTTATTTGAATATTTTCAGCCTTTTTGTGCATTTTGTTCATTATTTCCTTCATTTGTGTTCATTTTATTTGAATATTTTCGTCATTTTTGTGCATTTTGTTCATTATTTTCTTCATTTGTGTTCATTTTATTTTTATATTTTCTTCATTTTTGTGCATTTTGTTCATTATTTCCTTCATTTGTGTTCATTTTATTTTTTATATTTTCTTCATTTTTGTGCATTTTGTTCATTATTTCCTTCATTTGTGTTCATTTTATTTGAATATTTTCAGCCTTTTTGTGCATTTTGTTCATTATTTCCTTCATTTGTGTTCATTTTATTTGAATATTTTTGTCATTTTTGTGCATTTTGTTCATTATTTCCTTCATTTGTGTTCATTTTATTTTAATATTTTCATCATTTTTTGTGCATTTTGTTCATTATTTCCTTCATTTGTGCTCATTTTATTTTTATATTTTCTTCATTTTTGTGCATTTTGTTCATTATTTCCTTCATTTGTGTTCATTTTATTTTAATATTTTCATCATTTTTTGTGCATTTTGTTCATTATTTCCTTCATTTGTGCTCATTTTATTTTTATATTTTCTTCATTTTTGTGCATTTTGTTCATTATTTCCTTCATTTGTGTTCATTCTGATGATGTGAGTCCACTCCTCCTTCTGATTGGACACCCCCCCCCCCCCCCCAGTCACCACCAAAATGTAATCATTTCTTCCTTGTGCCAGTGTCAACATTTCATGAAAATTTCATGAAAATCCATCCATAACTTTTTGAGTTATCTTGCTAACAAACAAACAAACAAACAAACAAACAAACATGCACACACACAAAGCAAAGCGATCACAATACCTCCTGGTCAAGGTAATAACAGGTTCCCATTCTATTATTACAATTAAAGGGCTGTAAAAGAAGGGTTTTCAGAACAAAATGATTGTCTTAATACTGAAAATAAGAATTGATAATCAAACAGCTGTTCAACAAAAATGATCAATAAATGAAAATCAATGTGATGTGTGTATTTTGTCATAAAAAAGACACAGGAGTTGAGTAGTAATTATTTATTGTGTTCCAAAACATGTACAATAATTTTGCTCTCTTATAACAATAAAATTGTGCACATGTTTTCACGTTCATTGGGTCGCCATTTTATCAATTTTTATCCGATTTTCTTCAAATTTGGAGGATTGCAAGATCTAGTAATAAGATGGCCAAAGAAACATTTTGGGAATGATTTTGGGGGGATGTTTTTGCAATACTGATTAATAACTAATGCAAATATACTTGTGCACCTTGACTGTGATCAGGCCGAAAGTAAATCTTGGTTGATATACAACACAAAAAACGCGACACAGTTGCATTTTTCACACTCCCTTGCACTTAAACATCCCCTTTATAAAAGAACCACACAAAACTGAGACAAGAAAACATGAAGCATCTTTTCTCAGATAATCTAGGATGTGTTTTCAGAAGTAATCGACCCACATTTTTAGCAGCTCTGCTTTTATATCGGTGATTAGGGATATTAAATCCAATCCAATCCAACTTTATTTGTAAAGCACTTAAAAACAACCACAGTGGACCAAAGTGCTGTACAGAAAAATAAATAAAAAGCAAAATAACAGAGTATAATACAAGAATAGATTAAAAGACATAGAACAACTTTAAAAAATAAAATAAAAAATGCAAAAATAAAAATAAAAAATGCAGAAAAATAGATAAGGCCTAAATAAAAGAATAAAATACAAGAATAGATTAAAACATAAAAGGCTGTACAGTTAAAAACAACAACAAATAAGAACAATAAACCAATATCAAATAAAACAACTGAACAAAAACAATACATTCAAACATCTCATATGATTTCAAAAGCCAAGGAGAATTTTTTTTTCTTTTTTTTCCTTTTTTTAGTTAACCTTTTCATGCATAGGCCACTCCAGTGGACAGTTCTTCTCCAGCTGTTTTCTTGTATATTCGTGGGTTTAGTTGTTTTAGTTCCATATCAGCCAACACAGTCAACACTTACACACCATCTCATACACTGACATTCAGACCATTACTGTAACTTTGCTGTTCTTGATAAACCTGATCTGCACTAACATGTTTAAGTGTAAATCAAATGTTATTTGTTAGACAAGAAGTTGTTTTTTTTTTTTTTTTTTTACATATTATCTCCATGAAGTGAGTAATTACTAGCGTTAGAATATGTTCAAATGTGAGAAGACATCAGATTAGCAGCATTAAAAATGTTTTTATTTCATTGTTTTCATATCACTTTCTGATATTGGGTTTTAAACATGTTTTTTTTACTTCAAAAATTAAATGTATGGATATTTTTGTAACTCCATAGGAAAAAAAAAACTCAATCGCATTGTTTTTTTTCATGCCTAAGGAGAAATAAAAACACGAAAGAAAAAAAATCTTGACTAAGGTTCTCACAATTCATGCATGAAAGGGTTAAAGAAGGTGATAAACCCAGAGACGTTTGGCTTGGAAAAGTTATAATTACAGGGTGGGGAAGCAAAATTTACAATATTTTGAGGCAGGGATTGACAGACAGTGTATGACCAATTAGTTTATTGAAAGTCATGAGAATTTATTTGCCACAAGAAAATGGACATAATAGAAAATGTTTTTATTCTACACTACCAGGCAAAAGTTTGGACTCACCTTCTTATTTAAATGACATGATATGGACCACAGATGGCCAACAAGTGCTCAGCATCATTTGGAACTCCTTCTAGACTTTTGGGAAACATTTCAGGTGATTACCTCATGAAGCTCATCGAGAGAATGCCAAGAATGCACAAACCAGTAATAAAAGCAAAATGTGGCTATTTTAAAGAATCTAAAATATAAAACATGCTTTGAGTTTTGTCACACCTTTTTAAACTACATAATTCCATATGTGTTTATTCATAGTTTTGATGCCTTCAGTGAGAATCTACAATGGAAATAGCCGTAAAAATAAAGAAAAAACAGGTGAGTCCAAATTTTTGCCTGGTAGTGTATGTGTCCTCCTTCTTTCTCAATAACTGCCTTCACACGGTTCCTGAAACTTGCGCAAGTGTTCCTCAAATATTCGGGTGACAACTTCTCCCATTCTTCTTTAATAATATCTTTAAGAAAGTCCACATTGCTGTGTGATGTTCTATTGGTAGCATGTTCTAAAACGCCCCAAATAGCAGAATCCAGAGGGTTTAGATCTGGGCTAGAAGGCGGCCATAAACATGATTCCCAAAAACGGCTAAAGTTGGATTTGTTGCTGTTGTCAACAAGTGTTTTGGTGTTCTTGTGTAAGATTTTAACTTCAAATCATATTTTACTGCATTTCTAACGCTCTTGTTGTCTACCTCAAGTTCAATTGCCATTTTTCTCATGGATTTGGTTGGATCCTTTAGGATTTTGGATTTGAGAGCTTTAATAAAAGCTTTGGTACGTTTTTTGTTGTTTCCTCCACTTCCAGACTTTCTCGTAATAGTTTTGCTCATAGTCATTCTCTTCTTTCCATTCTAAACAGTCTTTATGGACACTCCAACTATTTTTGAAATCTCCTTTGGTGTGACGAGTGCATTCAGCAAATCACACACTCTTTGACGTTTGCTTTCCTGATTACTCATATGGGCAAAAGTTTGTGAAAAGGTATGGATAATAGTGTTAGGTATGATTATGACATCAGTATATGTTTGGTTTCAAAACAATTGACGTAGTGCCTGCTGAGAAAAAACAACTAAATGTTCATTGTAAATTTGCTTCCCCACCCTGTACACCTAATGTTACAATATATTAAAGAGAGTGCACTTCCAGATGAGAAATAATAGCCTACTTTATTCCTCAAAATGCAAATCTGAGGTACTTTATTCCATCTCATACAACTTCACACTCCTACTCTACTACATTTCAGATGCTAATATTGTTATTTTTCTCCACTTCACTTGTCTGACAACATTCATTGACAACTTTTTAGGTCACAATTTTCATCCTTTTCCTGCAGACACATGACAAATTTAACAGAAAAAAAACAAAAAAAAAAACAACACAAAGTGTCCAGGATGGTGTTGGATTAGTTTATGAGCTCGGCTACAGAGATCAAACTCTATTCTCTCAAAATATGATGATGGATGATGATGGAAACTGAGAGTGCTGTCTAATGTGAGTCCAAAATCTCCCACATCTGCTGACTGTAGATGCCTGGGTAGCCAATGTGACCTCTCGGGGGGGCTATCGATGAGGGAACTGATATCCTGGAAGAGATGGTTCCCTTATTCCTGTGATGTTCAATGCAGAGAACAGCTGCTCCACTGTGGTGTGGAAACTGACACTGCCTGCAGGTGGAGCTGAAGGACAACACATCACCACAGGTCAGCTCTCTGGCAGCTTCATCCATCCTTAGTCCTTTGGGTGTTCATTATTTAGGTGGTTTTTACTTGCTTCAGGGCTCTAAATCATGTTTTTGTTAACATCCAGCCAGCATGTCCATGTGGGCCCCAGAAGGGTTACATATGGGCTGTATATAAGGGTCCCATGTGGGTTTGTCCGCAGTTTCCATGGTGGACCCACATGTGTTTGTCCAGATCAGAATCAAAATCAGAATCTCTTTATTGTCATTGTACCTGGTACAACGAAAATGAGGTAAAGCTCTCAGGTTCAGTGCAAGAATTTACAGACAGACAACACATATCAGTAAAAGGCACAGATATTTGCATTTAAAAAAGTATTGCAAACTAAGATATTTGTAAAACATAGAATTTAAGTAGTGCAAATGACATGAGTAGTGCAAATGACATGAAAGATAAATATCGTGGGATAAATACTGTGAAAAATAAATAATATGAGATATTCAGATCTCTGATTCTGATTTTGATTCTGATATGGGCAAACACATGTGTATAGAAGTAAATCTGTGTCATCAGATTTTGAATTATAAAAGCCATTGAATTTCTAGCACTGATTTTTTTTTTGCACTGAAATGAAGTATCTGAATTTTTTGCATCTGAATTTTTGCACCCGAATGTTTGCATCTGAGTTTATTTAATTCTAAATAAATGAACATAGTTGAATTCAGGGACAAACAATTCAGATACTTAATTTCAGTGCAAAAAAAAAAAATCCAGATACTTAATTTCAGTGCAGAAAAAAAAAAAAAAAAATCCAGATACTTCATTTCAGTACAAAAAAAAAAAAAAAAAAAATCAGATACTTAATTTCAGTGCAAAAAATAATTCAGATTCTTAATTTCAGTGCAAAAAACAAAACAAACAAACAAATAAAAAAAATCCAGATACTTAATTTCAGTCCAAAAAGAAAAATTCAGATACTTAATTTCAGTGCAAAAAAAAAACAAATCCAGATACTTAATTTCAGTGCAAAAAAAAAATTCAGATACTTAATTTCAGTGCAAAAAAAAAACAAATCCAGATACTTAATTTCAGTGCAAAAAAAAAAAATTCAGATACTTAATTTCAGTGCAAAAAAAAAAAAAAAAAAAATCCAGATACTTAATTTCAGTCCAAAAACAAATTCAGATACTTCATTTCAGTGGAAAAAAAAATCCAGATACTTAATTTCAGTGCAAAAAACAATTCAGATACTTAATTTCAGTGAAAAAAAAAAAAAAATCCAGATACTTCATTTCAGTACAAAAAAAAAAAAAAAAAAATCAGATACTTAATTTCAGTGCAAAAAATAATTCAGATACTTAATTTCAGTGCAAAAAAACAAAACAAACAAACAAAAAAAATCCAGATACTTAATTTCTGTCCCAAAAAAAATTCAGATACTTCATTTCAGTGGAAAAAAAAATCCAGATACTTAATTTCAGTGCAAAAAATAATTCAGATACTTAATTTCAGTGCAAAAAACAAAACAAACAAACAAACAAAAAAAATCCAGATACTTAATTTCAGTCCAAAAAAAAAATTCAGACACTTAAATTCACTGACAAAAAAAATAAAAAATAAAATAAAATAATAATAATAATCCAGATACTTAATTTCAGTGCAAAAAAAAATCCAGATACTTAATTTCAGTGCAAAAAAAACCTCAGATACTTAATTTTAATGCAAAAAAACAACAAAAAAACAACAACAAAAAATCAGATACTTAATTTCAGTCAAAAAAAAAAAAAAATTCTGATACTTAATTTCAGTGCAAAAAAAATTTCTGTGCTAGAAATTCCATGTCTTTTATAATTCAAAATCTGATGACACAGATTTACTTCCATACATGTGTGTCCACCATGGAAAATGCGGACAAACCCACTTGGGACCCTTATATGCAGCCCAAATGTAAGCCTTCTGGGGCCCACATGGACATGCTGGCTGGGCAGGCCACACATATTATTAATAATTTATAATTGGTTAGGAGAAACTTAAGAAGACAGCTTACAGTAAAGTTATGTAGCACCCTGAAATATTCAACTAAGTCACATAACGGCTAAAATTTACTTAGGGGGTCAAATGAGTGGCCATTTTTGTCCAAAAAAAAAAAAGTTGTAAGAAATGCATAGAACTGTGTTGAAATAATGCTAATACATTTGTGCACAGACTACTAATATTATTTGACAGTGGAAGCTCTATTTTCAGAAATATTGGATTTTGAATATGGTGTAATAGGGTTAGGGTTAATATGGTATAATGACCCTAACACCTGGCAGGGTTGGGGGGGGGGGGCATTGAAATTAATAAATTCAGTATAGAACAGAATATAGCATAGAAGATAAAATAACACAGAACAGAGGAAAATAAATTAGAATAGGATTCTTAAAATAGCATTAGAAAGAGCATAAATAATTGGTGGACGGACGTGACATTACCCATGATGCTCTGGTCAGTACCAGTACTTTATTAGGAATAAACTTATATACTTACTATTGCTAATTCTCCTCTAATTCATAAATGTTAGTATTGTGGATCTAAAACAATAACAGCTGACACAAAAACACAAAATGTGGCAGTGGACGGATGTGACATGGTTGTTCCGGATCCCATCATACTGATGCTCGGCAGCCATGTCACCGTTTCCACAAATGATCCCTGTGCAAAAACTAGGTTCATAATTGTTTATTGTATAGTTTATCATCATACTAAAGAGTAAATAACAATATAGAATTGTTATTTCTTTATAAAAATGCTTATTATTAGAAAACTGTTGATTTAAAAAGTGACGTGTGATATTCTTAATGTATGTATTGGCGTAACATAAGCAGGATGGATCAGCACCATACTCCATATTGAACCTGTAAAAATAAAACATGTGATATGTAGGAGAGAATCTGTAAGAAAAATTGGGGAATCTAAAAGAATAGAATATTTGTCTTTCAGGTAAATTCAGTTCAAATATAACTTGGCCATTTGTGACATGAAAATATAGCATTAATTGTGATGAAATTGGACATTTTTGAGCTGAAAACATAGTTCATATGACCATCAACATGTTGCAACAGAACTGAAATCCTGTAAATTTGCATAACTTGCATTTACCAACACAAAGTTCCTTTGGGGATTCACTTACATTGATTTCTTATGCACAAAGACAGAAATGTGACCTCTAAGCAAATTTTAGCCGATAAGTACCTTGTTTTATAACGTTTTCGGACACGCTAGTAACAATAAACTACATTTCCCACAAAGCCTTGCGTTGTCAATACGGAAATGTCTTAGGTAAGCGACTCTTCCTGCTATTAAATGGTTTGACTGGTTTTACCTGTAAAGCTATAAAGCTCTGCCTTCGACAGTTTAATACTCGTCTTTTTAAATATGTTTTTATCAATAAGGTACACGACTATACGCGTATTGTTCACGTAATTTTCGGATTTTACGCCTGTCGCTAAAGGTCACGCGAGGACTTCGCATGAAGACTTTCTCAGGATGTTGCATTAAATGACGCAAAAAAAGGGGGAAAAAATAAATTAGACAATCGTTCCAATATAAAGTAGGACATTTAAGACAATTTAGAAAGACATTTTATTTCGGTAACACTATATGTTAACTGAAACGCGTTTAATATGTGCGGAAGTCACGTAATAGTTGTATAAGTGTAAGTGTTTTGAAGAATACAGTGAAACTGAGTCAGTGACGCATTAAGTCATGAGGTTTGTGTCTTTGCCCTAAAGGAATGGCTTTTTAATTTTAGTTTTATGTTGACTTTTCAACTTTTTACCCCTTCCAGTCTTCTTCTTCTTCTTCTTCTTCTCCTTCTTCTTCTTCTTCTTCTTCTTCTTCTCTTTCTTATTGTTATTGAATATCTCATTCTCTTCTTTCTTCTCTTTCTTTTTGTTATTGAATATCTCATTCTCTGCTTCTTCTTCATCTCCTCTTTCTTATTGTTATTGAATATCTCATTCACTTTCTTCTCTTTCTTTTTGTTATTGAATATCTCATTCTCTTCTTCTTCTTCTTCTCTTATTGTTATTGAATATCTCATTCACTTTCTTCTTTTTCTTATTGTTACTGAATATCTCATTCTCTTCTTCTTCTCTCTCTTATTGTTATTGAATCTCATTTTCTTCTTCTTTCTTCTTCTCTTTCTTATTGTTATTGAATATCTCATTTTCTTCTTCTTTCTTCTTCTCTTTCTTATTGTTATTGAATATCTCATTCTCTTCTTCTTTCTTCTTCTTTCTTCTTCTCTTTCTTATTGTTATTGAATATCTCATTCTCTTCTTTCTTCTTCTTTCTTCTTCTCATTATTATTATTGAATATCATTCTCTTCTTTCTTCTTCTCTTATTGTTGAATATCTCATTCTCTTCTTTTTCTTCTCTTTTTCACTTCTTTCTTCTTCCTCTCCTTGTTCTCCAACATTATATTTATTATGTTCTATATTTTAATGTGTGTGAGGGTTTAATTCCTGTAAATAGGTACAAACTGAATAACTTGTTCCACTTCCTCCAATTTCTACCATATTTGTAGTGTGCAGCAGAAGCAGAGGGGTGGCCCTTCATCTCCCAGTTGTTCCTCCGCAGACACCCTCCCTCTCAGTCACCTCAATACAGCTGAAAGTGGAAGTGAGAGCCCAGCTGAACTAGAAAAACACGAAGTGAGAGTAAATTCAACAATGAGTATCAGTTAGAAGTTGACCGCAGTGTCATGAGTCAAAACCATTACACCTACATGATGCAGTGTGTAGTTCAGTAAAGTGTGTGTGAGGACATAGAGTCAGTGTTTTAGTGGATCTGGAGAAGGTAAGACAACACTGGTGCGTGTTTGAGATGATATTTATTGTAGTGTTAACAGCTGAAGAGCTGGCGGTGGTGTTTAAATTAAATATAGGTTGTACATTTTACTGCCGTGTTGGTTTCATTATTTAAAATCTGTTCATGTTTTGCACAGTTCTCACCAGTATATTACATAAGGGTGTGCATGGATCCTTAAAAAGTCTAAAGTGTGGTTGTTCTAAACTGAAGCCTTAATTATCCTTTTACATCGATAAATAATCCTTAAATCTGTCACTCTAAGATAATACAATTCCGCAGACACAGTAAATGATATTGCAATGTTTTTGTTTGAAAATTTAATTAATCAAATGTGTGTTTAGTGATGATATTTTATCCTAATAGAGCCACCAACAATCATTCATGAGTGGAGGGGTTCAAGCATGAGCTTTAGCAGCTTGAACAGCAGTAGCAGAAACATTACCCATGAAGAAATGGAAAAATAACATTAACTGGATTTAAACATGGTGAAGACCAGTTCAGTACAATGACTATGAGGCCTGTTGTACTGTTAGTTTTGTGAATGTAAGGTCTTAAATTTAACCAAAGATGTTTTGAGGAAACATTGTAAAATGTCATAAAATTGGCTTCCTCAAACCTGCACGTACCCTGTTATAGGTTATTCAGAAAATAGCTCAAAGAAACATGGGCACACAGGTCAACTTTTGTGAAAAACAAACACCCACCACTTTGAAAAGGTTATTTCCAGAAGAAAAACACTGTTGGCTAATGTGATATCATTTCTCTCTGGAATAGTAGAGAAATGTCAAAAGTTTCTTCATCTTAGATGCTGCACCAAAGTCTTTTTTATGTAGTCTATGGTTTATATAGCCTTCTGAGACCCAGGAAACTAAAGGTTTTGGCTTTTTTACATTAAATAATCATCTTGATTGGAAACACTATAATGCAACAGTTTGTTAAGATACATTTTTTGTTGTTTATGGAATGTCTTTTGCAGCGGACAATGTAAAGCTGTCAAACTCTTACCCCTACAGAGAATAAAAATGCATTGCTGGGTCTCAAGAGGATATAGTATTTATAATGTTAATGAAAACCTAGCGTGCATGTTCATTAGGCCTTTTTACCAATGGGTAAGTGAAGGTTATTTATAGAGGGTGCTTAAACACAGTAGAGGATGACAAAAGGATCGTATAGACAACATTACAACAGACAAGGACAGATAAATACAGTTATTGACATGACAACAGACTAAACAAAAAATGGGCTTTAAAGGTCAATAAGACTGATCTGACCATGGAGAAATTGTAGTATTAACAGCAGTAAAAATACAAAAACAAAGTGCAGATAGACAGGTGGAAACATTCAAGAGTGAACAGGAAATATAAAACAGAAGCTTCTATTTATATGACTGTCTTTTGTCCATATTATTTACAGATTTGTCTCTAGTTGTAGATGATATATGATATTGATGTGATATCTGGGGGGGGGTCACTGCACTGGAAAAAATCAAAATCTTACCAACTGTATTTTTCTCATTTCTAGTCAAAATATCTCATCACACTTAAAACAAGACATAATCACCTAAAGAGTAACTTTTCAGTGAGATATAAGAACTTATTCTTAGACAATAGATCATATTTCAAGAAATCTTACCAAGATAATTTTCACTTGTTCTATTGGCAGATTTATTTTTGCTTGAGTTCAGCTTCAGTTAAGCAAAAAAAAATCTGCCAGTGGAATAAGTGAAAATTATCTTGGTAACATTTCTTGAAATAAGATTTTCAAGATCTGTTGTCTAAAAATAGGTACTTATAGTTGCTCTTCAGCTGATTATGTGTAATTTTAAGTGTGATGAGATATTTTGACTAGAAATGAGAAAAATACACTTGGTAAGATTTTGATTTTTTTTTCCAGTGTGTGAACAGTTGTGTCTAACAGCTGTGTGAAGGAGCACCACCTACACACACCTCTGACACCTCTTCCTTTGTGTCGTTGCTGTTGTAGTCGTCGGCTGTGTCCACCATGAGGTCCGTCGTGCTGTTCTACCTGTGCTTCCTGTTGTGCCTTTGCCTCGGCGTGGCCTGCGTGGTCTGCGTGTCCCTGTGGAACACTCGGTGGCGTGGCGGTTTCGCCTGGAACGGCTCGGCCCTTCAGTTCAACTGGCACCCCGTCCTGATGACAACCGGCCTGGTGGTGCTCTATGGATACGGTGAGTGAGTCTGTTAAATCTGGATCCCACGACAGTTTCATTTCTGTTTTCCACTTCTGCTCTGTCTTTTCGTAGTCGGTCTGCGTTAAGGTAAACTACACATATCCTGTTTTGTGAAGCCCTGCTGTGTCATTTGATGGCTTCACACCAGCGGCTTAGATATGAGGTGTCGTCCAGAGTAACTAATTTGCCTTACCTCAGACATCTTAGTTTGTTCTGCTGTAAAATAAAATGAAAGAAGCTGGTTTTCATGTCACACATCTTATCTTATTCTACAAATAACCGTGGTCTGTTTGTCTGTTGCAAACATAATTATTCGTTGAGAGGGAAGTTCTACATTTGATCAGGTTCACTTCATGTGATTTCAGTTTTGCCTTAACACGGTGATTCTCAATCTTTTTCTGTCGGGCCCCCCTTTGGAGGACCAAAACTCTCCAGGCCCTCCCCGACCCCAGCAACATTGTAACAGTGGTGCAATTATAACTTTTATTGAAAGAAACGTCAATATTGTAACCATACTTTTTGCTTTTCCTTGAATAATTTGTTGCTCAAATTAAAAAGTAACTTAGATTTTTGCTTGAACAATGCAAATAAACTCAACAAGACTGCTCCGAGACAATATTTTTCCAAATAAAAATTGGAAATGCGCAATTATCTTACAACTGTGACAATGAAGTTTCTTTTTTAGAACAACAAACAAATTTTGGTAACAAAGATTAGCATTTTGACCGCATCAGTGGCTGCAATGAGCCTGTTTTCATTGCACATCTCAGAACCTTAAAGTGCAAACTGTACAAACTGTGCAAAAACAGAAACATTCCACATATTTCTTTTCCAGTCCTTGTCCGTTGTCCAAACCTAAACTCTTGGTCTAGTCTAGTGACAGATGACCATGGCAGTAGATTTGTTTGTTGTATGTCCCTAAAATGAGTCCAGGGTGCTCCAACACTAAAATATTAGTTCCACCTGCTACATATTTTAACCGGAAGGAGAAAAAAAAAAACAATCACCCGGGAGAGATCCCATGCCCCCCCCCCCCCCGGCACACCTTTGCGCCCCCCACTTTGAGAAACACTGCCTTAATATAAATATTGGAAATGTAACAAACAACAAAGTAACATTAAATGACAAACTAAAATTTAAATCTCTGAATGCATTAGTTATTTAAAAACTATTCATAGAAAGGGAAGGGGGTTATGAATTAACAAGACGACATAATTTCAAAACTTTAAAAGTGAGAATGACAAGGAGAAGTTTTTGTGTTTCAATTTGTGGAGTAAAAGTATGGAACAGATTGAAGATGGAGCTCAAAGGATGTTGAAACATCAGCCAATTTAAAAAGAGGTTTAAAGAGATGGTTTATACACAGTATGAAACTGAAGAAGGGCTTTGAGTATGAACACATGGGTACTGTGGTGTTTGTTTTTTGGTTTTTTGTGTGTGTGTGCATGTGTGTGTGTTGGTTTGACTGCTGTTGTTCACTTTGTCTTATTGTTTACTTTATTGTGTATTTATTTTGTGTTGCCTTTATAGATGTATGTATATATGTATGTTTTTTTTTTACCTTTCTGGTTTGTCATTATAGGTGTGTATGAATGTGTATGTGAAGATGAGAAGTGAGGTTAGCTGATCCAAGGGACTTGATTTTTCATATATTCTGCTGATACGAAGCTAAACGATAGACTGTTGTGTGGACAAGCGGTGGGATTAAGTAAGTTATACTTTCTCCCACTCCTTTTCGAATGTGCAAAAGAAGCCATACTTTGTTTTCATGTATATGTGTAGGTTTTTGTTTTTTTGTTTGTTTTGTGTCCTTATAATCTTTTTCATTTGTAAGGACTAAGTAGGATTACTTTGTTTTGTTGCATATTAGAAATAAACCAAATAAACTAAACTAAACCAATTAGTTTAACCTTCAAAGACCCAGAACAATTGTTGTGGCAACTTCCAAATGAATCTGTCTCTACATCTAACCTATCTTGAGTAAGTTATCACCATTTTTACCCCCGGCCCTCACCGCAGGGTATTGTCCGTACGTGCAAAAACTTTGGCGTGGACTGAAGGCTGAGGGTTTTCAAGTGCAGGCACATTATGTTTTATTTTAATCCTCTGCATTTATCAGTGAATAGCAGCTATTTTCCTATTATTTACTGATCATATAGGTCAGATGTGTCAAAATAAGGCCTGTGGGCCGAAAGTAGCCCCTTAAAGGTCCAGTTCAGCCAGTGGAATGAATTTGTGAAATGCAAAAATTATCATGAAGATATTAACAGTCAAGGGTGTCTCAAATGGATCAGACCAGTAAATTACTATCATAATAGGAGGATTCTGTTGCGTTTCTGTAAATTGGCTTAGAGTCTGGTTTTGACCAACTCTATGTATAAAGTGTCATGAGATAACTTTTTGTAGTGATCTGGCGCTATATAAATAAAATTTGATTGAGTGATTTGATTGGTTTTCCCCTGTAAGTCGCTTTGGAAAAAAGCATCTGCCAAATGCATAAATGTAAATGTAAATAATAACCTATGAATAATGACAATGGCCAATTTTTTTCTTTTAGTGTAAAAAAGTAAAATTACATGAAATGTTTACATCTACAAACTATCCTTTCACAAAAATGTGAATTGCCTGAAAAAATATGAACAACCTGAAACGTCTTAAGAGAACTAAGTGGAATTGTATCAATATTCTGCCTGATACTAAATGTTTTATGTCTTTGTAGGTCCACTGTGATCTGTAAGTTGTAATGTACATGTGGAAATGATAACGTGATGCAGAATATTTTTAAAATTGCACTTGTTTTTCTTAAAAAAAAAAAAAAAAAAAAGTCAGGTTTATATTTTTAAAGGACAGTTTGTAGATGTAAACATTTTCATAATGTAATTTAACTTTTTAAAAACTCTAAAATAGAGAGAAAAGTTTGGAGTTGTCATTCTTTATGTTATTTTGTGATTATTTTACTGGTCGGACCCACTGCAGACCATATCCGGGTGTATGCGGCGTTTGAACTGAAGGGAGTTTGACACTCCTGGCGTAGATGTTCATAAAAGCTCAGATACAAAAGTGACCTTTTCATCATAATATATCATTAACTGAATGTGAAAATAAGCTTCTGTCAACTGCTGTTATTGATTCAACTCCATGGGTTTCCCTGGTGAACTGATGTTGTAGAAGATGACGGTGTTTCCACAGTAACTATGAAGCTTCTGAATGTTCAAATGGGTCATATCTGATGACCATGAAAAGATGAGAAGCTGCATTTTACCTGAATTATTTCAATGCATTGATCAGATTAGTGACTTAAAAGTTATTAAACATTTCACATCAGTATATGCGTTTGGTCACCGGTGGCTGTTGGGTCTTTTAGGGTTAATACTTGACATTAGTGTTTGTCTTTTATCATGTTATAGTAACTGTGATTCTGCCGGTTTACACCACCATGCATTATTATAAGGTTTCCATTTATTTCTAGTAGATTTATACTGAATTTAAAGAAAGAATAACACAAGTAGTACACGGGGTACTCCCACCCTCACATGCTGTTTTTAGAAACATCAATATACTGTAATAGAAAACATAAATAATGCACACAAAGGAAAGAAAAGACAAAAACAAACAAACCAGAAAACATGGCTTTAATTCTAATGAAACAGTTAAATATGAGTTGGCAACCAAAGCACCACTGACTGAAAGTTAATTACATGCTTCACTTTATTTATGCCACAATGTCAAGTCTTAAAATTAAAAAAAAAAAAAAAAAAAAAAAAGCAAAGAATGAGAGAATAAAATCCAAGAAAACATCAGCCAAAAAAAGAATATCAAAACAACAAACAACAAAATGAAAGAAGAATTGTACTCATGTAGGCATTAAATACCGTTCTATCAGTCGTCTAGTCTGGTCTGGTCTGTCGAGTAGATTTAGAAAATTATAGGTATGTAACAGACGTCATCGAGTCACTCCAACTCCTGCAACAAGGGAGCATTTATCATCATCCTGTAATTGTAACTTGTCAGTAAAAGATGCGCTTCATACACTGTAGATGTTTAAGGTTGATATCCTTTGAAGTACTTCATATACTGCTGGGTTGTTTATTTTACATCACTGCCACATATTCTGTAAAGCAAGTTTATTTATGTAGAGCATTTCATAGAGGAAGGCTCTTCAGTGTGGTTTGTGAAAATAAATGGAAAGTGTCTACATTTGGGTTAAATGTGCTTTCCACTGGCAGTTTGTTGAGATCATACGTTTGTGGTGTTGTTGATCTGTCCAATTCCAAGACGGTTTAGCTTAAGGAGGAACTTTTTCAACTCAACCAATCCTTCAGTTTATCATAAACATTCACAATCATCACGTTTGATGATGCAAGGCTTTCAGTGAAAAGGAAGGAGATGGAAAAGTGTAATCTGAGAAGTAATTAAAGCTGCCAGACGTATGTAGTGGAGGAAAAAGGACAATGTTCACCGCTGAGATGTTGTGGAGTATAAGTATAAAGCGGCTAAAATTTGCTTAGAGGTCTTATTTCTGTCTTTGTGGATAAGAAATCAATAGAAGTGAATTCCCAAAGGAACTTTGTGTTGGTAAATGCAAGTTATGCAAATTTACAGGATTTCAGTTCTGTTGCAACATGTTGATGGTCATATGAACTATGTTTTCAGCTCAAAAATGTCCAATTTCATCACAATTAACGCTATATTTTCATGTCACAAATGGCCAAGTTATATTTGAACTGAATTTACCTGAAAAACAAATATTCTATTCTTTTAGATTCCCCAATTTTTCTTACAGATTCTATCCTACATATCACATGTTTTATTTTTACAGGTTGCAATATGGAGTATGGTGCTGATCCATCCTGCTTATGTTACGCCAATACATACATTAAGAATGTCACACGTCACTTTTTAAATCAACAGTTTTCTAATAATAAGCATTTTTATAAAGAAATAACAATTCTATATTGTTATTTCCTCTTTAGTATGATGATAAACTATACAATAAATAATTCTGATCCTAGTTTTTGCACAGGGATCATTTGTGGAAACGGTGACATGGCTGCTGAGCATCAGTATGATGGGATCTGTAACAACCATGTCACATCCGTCCACTGCCACATTTTGTGTTTTTGTGTCAGCTGTTATTGTTTTAGATCCACAATACTAACATTTAGGAATAAGAGGATGATTAGTAGGGCTGAACGATATGGACAAAATTTCATATCTCGATATTCATGCCAGATATCTCAATGTCGATACGATATGACTACGGGTTCGGTGAAAACCAAGCATTTTTCAGAAAAATACTAACATCATAATACAAAAGAATGTGGAAAGTGCAGTTTTATTTATAAGAACTCACTGCCAGTCATCAACATTAACATAAAGTACAAATAAATTAAATTTGTTGTGACTTCTAGAGCTGTACATGCAGGGCGAGCATGGGGGAAATCTATATCGTTTACATCGTTGCTTTTTCGACATTAATATCTTGAATGTTCATATCTCAATATCGATACGATAACGATATATCTTTCAACCCTAATAATTAGCAATAGTAAGTATATAAGTTTATTACTGATAAAGTACTGGTACTGACCAGATCATCATACGTAATGTCATGTCCGTCCACCAGCAAAAGTTTTCACATACACGTGCTATTCAAAATCCAATATTTCTGAAAATATAGCTTCCACTGTCAAATAATATCAGTAGTCTGTGCACAAATGGATTAGCATTATTTCAACACAGTTCAATGCATTTCTTACAATTTTTTTTTTTTTTTTTTGACAAAAATGGCCACTCATTTGACCCCCTAAATAAATTTTAGCCGAAAGACATATTAAATTTAGATCAGGGGAGTCAAAATGATTTTAGTTCAGGGGCCAGATCAGTAAAATAAGAACATAACAAGTGGTGCAGGCACAACAAACCCCACCCCTTGCACATATTGTAGCTTATTATGGCATCGATCCAGCTAATGTTATCATATCAATTGCCTCTATATATGTGCCAAGTTTGAAGTAAATTGAAACAAATTAGATGTTTTTATAGCCATTTGAAATTTCTCCCATTTTACGAAAATGGGAAAAAGAAAATTTTGAACATTCATAAAAAAATTGGAACTTTGACTTACTTTTCCCAAAATGTAATCACATCTATTCTGGGTCACTGGCAATTTATAAACCTAATTTGGTTTGAATTCAACCAATAGTTTTGCTGTTAAAGTGTTAACAAACAAAGAAACAAACAAACCAAACCAAAAACAATACCCCTTGCTTCCCCTTTTGAGGACGATAATAATGATGTTGCTGTTTTGCCTTTTTGTCAACTGTCTTTCTTTTCATCTGCCTAGGGACTACAGATGGAAATTAGCACTGTTGCAACAATCTGGCATATTTACAGCTGCAATTGTTGTAGATGTTCATTAATATGCACTGTCCCAAATAAATAAATAAATAAACCTGGAAATACTGTCAACTTCAAACATTTCTGGTTTTAGAGTGAAAACAGGAAAATTACATTATGAAAATGTTTACATCTACAAACTATAAAAATTAATAAACATGAACAACCTGAAATTTCTTAAAGGAGTGATATTTAGCTTTTTTAAATGGAATTACGCATTTTCAAACATTTCCCTGTGGTCTACATAAACTGTGAATGCTCTGCTTGGGTCTGAATTCTTCATTAATTCAACTCCACAGGTCCATCTTCAACGCTATTTCTGAGTAAAGACACCAGAAAGGTAGTTTTTAGCACTGGCCCTTTAAATGCAAATGAGCCACTTCATGCCCCACCCCCTCCAGGTTATTGGCTGTGCTGCTCTGTCCCATTCAACCAACAACTGAACATTTTAGGTAATCAGCTCAAAGTCTGGACATATTTTCAGTATGGACTACAACCGCTGCTGCTGATAAACAATTATGTCGTACTCTGAGAAATGTTCGTCGGAAGTCTTGACCTTATATGTGCAAATGCCGTCACATAACTAGTTATAGACGTAACAAATTAAGCAGGAATTAAAACAAGTTGTAAAAATTCACTTGATTTTTTGCCAAAATGAATATAAAGATAGCTTTGCAGCACCTGGAGGGCTCAAATTCAAACTGTATGAACTATTAGGGTCCAAATACACAAATAAATGTACCTGAGACTAATAAAAGTGAGTTTAGCAAAATATGACCCCTTTAAGAAAAATAAGTTCAATTTTACTAATATTATGCCTCGTCTAATAATTTAAGCACATGCGTTATTATTTACAAATCACAGTGAATATACAAGAGCACAAAACATTTTTATTAACAGGCAGAATATTGTTAAAACTGCACTTATTGCTATTAAGACACATCAGGTTGTTTTTATTTTTTATTTGTTCAGGCTATTCATATTTTTTGGGAAAGGATAGTTTGTAAGTGTGAATATTTTCATGTCACTACTTTTTTTACACTAAAATAAAAGGAGAAAATTGAAGTTGTCATTTTTATAGGTTATTATGATAGTATTTTACTGGTCTGACCCACTTCAGATGGACTTGTTCTGTATGTGGAACCTGAACTAAAATGCTTTTGACACCTTTGATTGTTAATAAACTTCAGCTTCATCCTATGGACCAGACTGGAACTTTTGCCGGGCTGGTTTTGGTCCGTGGGCCTTTTGTTTGACACCCCTGACGTACACTACAAACAAAAAGTTAAGGATATTTCTTTTTTTTTGTCTTTTTTTTTTGGTCATTTTTGCCATTTGTAAATAAAACTATGTCTGGTCATTTAAAAAACCTGTTTCAATTCACATACAAAAAAGTAAAAAGCGCTGTGCAAGAATCCCAACTGAAAAAAATAGCCCAAAAATTTAAAATATCCTTAACTTTTTGTTTGTTGTGTAGATGCTCACTGCAGACCCAGTACCTGGATGTTCTTCCGTGCAGTGTTTGAGCAGATGGACTCAGGGTTAAAGTTACTGTCGGTGTGAATTCAGTACATGTTGAAACGTTGTGTGTTCTCTGCAGGAGCTGTGTTGTACCGCGTCCCACTGACCTGGGGTCAGAATAAACTCCCCTGGAAGCTGCTCCACGCCTCCCTCATGCTGCTGGCTTTTATCCTGTCAGTCGTGGGGCTTTGTGCTGTGTTTGACTTCCACAACGCCAAAAACACTCCCAACCTGTACTCTTTGCACAGCTGGATCGGGATCAGCGCCGTTGCTCTTTTTGCTCTACAGGTACTTCATTTTAACTTCAGCAACACTTTCACTTTGCATCAGAGGAAACTGTTGTGTCAAATAAATATTGGGCCTGAAAACTTTGGACATTTACTTTTATGCTTTGTTTAAAATTCTTCTCAAAACTCTTTGGTATGCAAAGAAACTAGTCTGAAAACTATAGAACGTGAAGCAAAAAGGCAAGTGTATTGAACATCAGCAGAATAGAATAGAATAGAATAGAATAGAATAGAATAGAATGAACTTACAAAAAAATTCACCAAAAAATCCAAATTGTTCATTAAGACCTGCTGTCTGAATGCAGTGTTAGTGATTTTGAGTTTTTCGATTGTTATTCTCAGCCCATAAGTAGCTGGGATAGGCTCCAGCGACCCCCATGACCCTAGAAAGGATAAAGCGGGTTCAGAAAATGAATGAATGAATGATTGTCATTCATTTTACTAGCTTAATGAAAATCTGTTTAGCAGCTCTGTTGTTGTTTTAGCAGCAAACACTTAAAGCAGGGGTGTCAAACAAAAAAAGTGGGCCAAAACCAGCCCGCCAAAGAGTCAAATTCGGCCCATGGTGCAAAAACAACATTGAACATATTAAATGTCAAAGGTGCCAAAGTAATTTTAATCCAGGTTCCGCATACTGACCAATGTGATCTCTAGTGAAATAATAAGATAATAATTTATAACTAGAAAAGCACTCGGAGAGCACAGACCTCCGCCAAGGCAGATCACCCCTCCCCCCAATCACCACCAAAATGTAATCATTTGTTCCTTGTGCCAGTATCAACATTTCCTGAAAATTTCATCCAAATCCGTTCATAACTTTTTGAGTTATCTTGCTAACAAACAAACAAACAAACAGACAAACCCCAGTGAAAACATAACCTCTGCCCTTCCTTGACGGAGGTAGGCTAATTAATGACAATTCCAAATTTTCTTCTAGGTGTAATATGAGAAAAGTAAAAGTACATAATGAAAATACAGTGATCCCTTATATTTCGCGGTTAATGGGGACCGGCGCCCCCCGCGAAAATCGAAAATCCGCGAACTGGAGCTGGAGCCCCCGAGCCTATCCTAGACCTAGGTACATGTATGTATGTATCTATAAATAGTGTATAAGTACTGCAAATGTAATAATTATGAAATAAATGAGATATATACATACATATATATATATATATATATATATATATATATATATAAAAGAAAACAATGATTAGTACATGTATACATGCATATATATAGATCGGATACATGTACATGTATGTACTGTAAAACATCTGAAAGAAAAGAATGTAGAAAGTAAACAAAACACACACGTGCATACGTACTAACAGCTGATACGTACTCTCTCCTCTCTTCATTCATGACGCTTATCCATCGTATACGTACACACGAGCACACGCACATCTACTCCCAGCTCTCTTTTCCTCTCATACGCACAAGAAACGAATCAGTTCTCTCTCTCTCTCTCTCTCTCTTTGGTCTCGAGCATCAACACACACAAACACACGTACATGCATGAACTGACATTTCTACATTTTCTCTCTCTCTCTCTCTCTCTCTCTCTCTCTCTCTCTCTCTCTCTCTCTCTCTCTCTCTCTCTCTCCTCTCTCTCTCTCTCTCTCTCTCTCTCTCTCTCTCTCTCTCTCTCTCTCTCTCTCTCTCTCTCTCTCTGGCAGCTGCGGCCTCTCGTCTGCTGTGGGGTGGATTTTCGCGGAATTTCCACGATTTTTTCTTGATTTTTTATTTTTTGATGAATATTTCTGAAAAATCCACGAATAACTAAAACCGCGGAACTTAAAGTGCGAATTGGCAAGGGATCACTGTAGTTACATTTACAAACTATTCATGCACAATAAAATGTGAATAACCTGAACAAATGCGAACAACATGAAATGTCTTAATGCGTAGAATACATAATAAGGACAATAATTTTAACAATATTCTGCCTGTTACTATATGTTTTGTGTATTTGTAAATCCACTGTGGATGAATTAATGATAAACTTAAACATAATATTGTTTAAATTGCACTTATTTTTCTTAAGAATTTTCAGGTTTTACATTGTTGTTCAGGTTATTCACCACAAATGTGTATGAAATTATTATTTATAGGTTATTATGATAACATTTTACAGGTCTGGCCCACTTAAGATCATGTTAGGATGTATACGGTCCCTGAACTAAAATGAGTGTGATACCCCCAACTTAAAATATAAAAAGACTGTACAAAAATATCAATATATATCAATTTACGGCACTCGATATATCATATTGTCTGCAATAACCCCTGAACACTCACTACATTAGTGTTTTGTTTGTTTTTTTTCAGTTCTTACTAGTCCTCCTTCCATTAGAGACCTATCACTGATCACTACTGTGTCTTCTCCCTGCCTTTCCCATGTGTCTCATTTCCAAGCAGACATACATACATACCTTTGGTGTTGTACTGTTTCTGTATGGTTATGATGAACAACATACTTATTTCTCAAGTGTCTTTCTTTCAGATGCACAAAGGAAATATGAGGAATACATGCACAGTATTAAAAAGACGTAAATATCAGAATAAAATGGAATAGAAATAGAATAGAATAGAATAAAACATTCAGTAGATTTGAAATAGAACCATGTATTAGTTTGATGATTTAACACATCAAGAAGTATATATTTTTGGTATATTTATAGTATATTATGGACCTTGTTTTTCTTAATCTTACCTTGTATATATCATATATTACCTGTATATGTCATTATTTGTTGTACATATTTCTTATCTGGAGTATAGAGTTAGCTTTTGTATATTTCAATAGTTTTAATAGTACTTTAGTTGTATTTATATATTTAATATTTTATCCTGTAGCTTTTTACACATGACTACATTTTTCAGTATTTTGTGTGATATTTTTATAAAGTGTTTTCTTACACTAAGTGTTTTGTTCCTGGGACAGTGACAATAAAGATCTATTCTATTCTATTCTATTCTATTCTATTCTATTCTATTCTATTCTATTCTATTCTATTCTATTCTATTCTATTCTATTTCTTTTCTATTCTATTCTATTCCAATTCTATTTCTATTTCTATTCTATTCTATTCTATTCTATTCTAGTTCCTGTTCCTGTTCCTATTTCTATTCTATTCTATTCTATTCTATTCTATTCTATTCTGTTCTGTTCTGTTCTAGTTTCTGTTCCTGTTCCTATTACTATTTCTATTTCTATTTCTATTTCTATTTCTATTTCTATTTCTATTTCTATTTCTATTTCTATTTCTATTCTAGTCTAGTCTAGTCTATTCTAGTTTCTGTTCCTGTTCCTGTTCCTATTTCTATTCTATTCTATTCTATTCTATTCTATTCTATTCTATATTCTAATCATACATGATCCTCTACACATCAGTCAGGGGAGTATTGGTTTTACTCAGCGTTGTGGTTAAAGTTTGGTTTTTCCGTATCCATGCATTGGTCCGTCCAGTGGGTAGGGGGCATGGCTGGTTTCCTCCTGCCCTGGACCCCCGTGTCCTTTCGTAAACTACTCAAACCCACCCACGTGTGGTTCGGAGGCAGCATCCTGACCCTCAGCATCGCCGCCTGCATCTCTGGGATCAACGAGAAACTGTTTTTTGTTCTGTGAGTACAAACCTTTAGTTTCTTTATGCAGGTTCTTTAACTTGACCTGAAGTGTTAAATCTGTCTTTTTTTTTAAACGTCTTTTCACAGGAAAGGAAACACCAGTGCGTCGTACGGACAACTCCCACCCGAGGCTTTGTTGGCAAATTCTCTGGGAGTTTTGATCGTAGCTTTCGGTTTGGTCGTCTTAAAGATTTTATCCAATCCTAAATGGCAGCGACCGGATTCTCGTCCGGAGAATACGGCGTACTCGGTGAGAACATCGGTGCAATCGATTATACGTTAACGGAGACTGTTTCAAATCACATGTTTCTTACTCGTCCTTGTCTTCCACAGCCTTTGCTTCAAGAAGATAATGAATGACAGACACGTCAAAGTGACTCCGTGAACCGTCCATTCAACGCAGTAAATGAAATAAGAGTTCGATGAATGTACAGGCAGAAGCCAATTAATACGGGTGTAAATATTTGTAAAGTTATATTTAAGATTGCTTTTACTGAAGAAAATAAAAGTGTTTTCAATCAAACCATGACAGGCTTCACTTACATGCTTTGTAAAACCTTCCCATCATGCACTGCAGTATTTATATCCTACAGTAACTATTCAAGCTCTAAACAGTGTCATTCAGCGGAGTAATATTCTCTTATACTGAACTGAGCAAACGGTAAATATAAGTTCAGTTTCACGTTTTTTTATTTTCAAATAGTGACTTGGTTTGGTATGGAAGTAAATCTGTGTCATCAGATTTTGAATTATAAAAGACGTTGAATTTCTAGCACTGAATTTTTTTTGCACTGAAATTAAGTATCTGTTGGATTTTTTTTGGGACTGAAATTAAGTATTTGGATTTTTTTTGCACTGAAACTAAGTATCAGAATTTTTTTTTTGGGACTGAAATTAAGTATCTGATTTTTTTTTTGCACTGAAATTAAGTATCTGGATTTTTTTTTTTTGCACTGAAACTAAGTATCAGAATTTTTAGGGGGGGGGGGACTGAAATTAAGTTTCTGAATTTTTTTGCACTGAAATTAAGTATCTGAATTTTTTTTGCACTGAAATTAAGTGTCTGAATTTTTTTTGCACTGAAATTAAGTATCTGATTTTTTTTTTTTTTTTGCCCTGAAATTAAGTATCTGGATTTTTTTTTTTGCACTGAAATTAAGTGTCTGAATTTTTTTTTGCACTGAAGTTAAGTATCTGAATTTTTTTTTGCACTGAAATTAAGTATCAGAATTTTTTTTGGAGGGGGGGGACTGAAAATAGGTATCTGATTTTTTTTTTTTTTTTTTGCACTGAAATTAAGTATCTGAATTGTTTGTCTCTGAATTCAACTATGTTCCTAAATTTAGAATTAAATAACCTCAGAAGGCAACATTCAGGTGCAAAAATTCAGATGCAAAAAATTCAGATACTTAATTTCAGTGCAAAAAAAAAAAAAAAAAAAAAAAATCAGTGCTAGAAGTTCAGTGGCTTTTATAATTCAAAATCTGATGACACAGATTTACTTCCATACATTGTCTCTACGTTATCCCACTAGACCAAAGAAAAGATTCATTTCCTAAAAAAAAAAAAGGTATGAAAATTATTTTACTGCTTCTGCTAAACCAGAGGTGTCAAACATGTGTCCCGTGGGCCAAATCCAGCCCGTCAAAGGGTCCAATCTGGCCCATGGGATGAATTTGTGAAATGCAAAAATTACGCTGATATAAGATATTAACAGATGCCACATACAGACCAGTTTGATCTCAAGTGGGTCGGACTGGAAAAATTCTAGCACAATAACTAATAAATAATGACAACTCCAAATTTTTCTTTTTGTTTTACTGTGAAAAAAAGTAAGATTACATTACGAACATTTTTTACAGTAATGAAGTATCACAAAAAATGTGAATAACATGAATGTGAGCTAAAGCATAATATGGTTAAAACTGTGCTTTGGAAATTTGAAGTTTTTTTTTTTTTTTTTATTCAGATTTTTTTTTTTTTTTTGAATATGTTCAGAAGCTGGACTTCCCTGCAAACTCCGATTGAATTTATTTATTTTTTCTTCCAATCTTGTGTTAACAACCCAATACCGCTTCACTAGCAGCTTATAATACATATATCATGTTTTGTGTTTTTTTTATATGTCTTTTATTTTTTGTGTATGTTTTTTCTGTGTTATTTTATTTTAATAGCTTTATGGTGTTATTGATCCTTAAACATTCTTGTCGTAAGCTCTTGTCTGTGATTTTGTGCTCTTTCTCAAATTATGTATGAAAAGTTTAATAAAGAAATTGAAAGAAAAAAAATAATAATTCAGATTTTTTTGAAACTGTTGTTTACAAATGTAACTTTACATTTTTGAACTCAAACAGAAAATTTGGAGTAAATATTATGTATAGATTATGAAGGTATTATTCAAATCCTAGTTGTATGTGGCACCTGAAGTAGAATAATATTTGCTGTTTGATTTAACATGTTAGAACTGTGTAAGTGTAGTAATATCCAACTGTAACAAAATTCAACAAATCCATGGAATAAATCAACCTCCGCTGATAGGTAGGGAAATTTAATTTGCAGAAGAGCAGTCATGAATTAAGGAAGTGTGAAGAAAATAGCAGAAATGACCCTTTGAAGGTTCATGTTCCCTAAACAGAGCGTTGAATTTCAGTGGAAGTCAAAGCGTAACTTGCCCCCCCCCCCCCCCCCCCCCCCCCAAACACACACACACTGATCTCAGGGACTGTTCCTGCCACTTTATTTTACTTTAGTCACTTTACTGCATATATTACACATATAGCATATCATCACTTTTGGGCGGAAACCTTGTAAGTCCATTTTTGGTCTTTTTTTTTTTTGTTTTTTGTCATAAAACGATTTTCTTGGTCTGTCTTCACATTGGCCTGACAGTTTTAGAAATATTTAACCGATGAAAAGTGTTGAAAACAGCTTATACCTACATCTCTTAATTCCATTCATTTATTTAGAATATACACCATATTTACAGTTTTATGAAAAAAAATAACCATTTTGGACATAAGAGGTTTCTACCCGACAGTGACGATATGTCACTTTAACCCATAAAGACTCAGTGTGACTTTTGTGGCAGTTGCCAAATGAATTTTTCTCTGTTTAACCTTTCTTAATTGATTTATCACCATTTACTGGAATATTATCCTCTGTATTATGTGTTTTTTTTAATGAAAATCATGTATTTTCCCATATTTAATGTACTGATCATGTAGATTCCCTCAGTCATCAGGCTACTTCATGCTGGGAAGTGACTGAAGTAGAGCCTGACCGATATGGAATTTTTGGGGCCGATACCGGTATTGGGGGCTAAAAAAAGCCGATATCTGATATATCGGCCGATATCCAATATTGGCCGATAACCGATATATTAGCCGATATATGAAATAAGAACACTGATCTCCACAGGATATAATAATCTTTTATCAGATAATTGTGGACAGGTGGATAAACAGTTGCATAATAATAATAATAATTTACACAACTTTCAAATGTAAACTATGCAATCATAAAAATAATTAGAGCAAAAAAATATGACTGACCACAAAATTATGTTTTCACTCACAAATTTGGATGTGTCTGCCTCATGGCACTACAACTTCTTATGTGGACTAAGGACTAAACTGAGCATGTGCAGAGTGAATTAGGTGAGTCCTAAGTTGTTCCTGACTGGAGCAAGTGCAAGAGTTCCAACTGACCTGTGTTACAACTGTCCCCAGTCTCCCCTACAGTATTAACACCCAGGCCTGCTGGCAGAATGAAACTGTTAGGTAGACAGGAAGTGCACAGACATGGGTGTGTGTGGGGGGGTGAATACTTCATAAGCCAAGGGGGGGGGGGGGGGGGGGGCAGTTCGGAGCGGGTGGGGGATAAGCAGTCCATCCTTGTCAGAGAGCGGGGAGGGGGGGGCGGGGGGGGGGCTAAGGAGGCTCCGTGATTGTGTGTGGGGTGGTGATAGCGTCATTGTCCGAGCAGGAGTGAAAGTGAAACTAACTCGCTTTAAAGTTCCTCTTATTCTCCAGGCAGCACAGACACACACACACACACACACACACACACACACAGGAGCAGCAAGCAACAGAATCTCCGCGCAGCAAAAAAAGTTCATATATCAGCTACATCGGCTACATATTGGCCGATGTTGATTAATTGGTGATACGCTATAATCGGCCCGATTAATCGGTCGGGCTCTAGACTCAAGGTGATTTGATTTGCTATTTATTGTGTTTTTGTTCTTTTTTAGCATCTTTGTCATTTCACTGTTGAATTTATTGCCCTGTTGCTGTTCTATGAGCACTGACAGGTGAATGTGTGTGTATGTGGCTGTCATATGCTGCTATGAATGTTTTGCATGTGTTTATTTGGCTTTAATTGTTCAGACGTCTAACAAGGCTGGGTAACTGTGAACTGAATTGGCCTTCGGGGATTAATGAAGTAATCTGAATGTGAATCTTATATTTTTGGGACCTGATTAACCTGTTTTTTTTATCTTATAATTTAATCATGCTTTTAGATGTAAAGCACTTTGGGCTTCGCTATGTTGTTGTCAAGTGCTATCGAAATAAACTTTGATTTGATTTTGATTTTGGATCTGATGTTCATAAAAGCTCAGATTACAGTTGATTGTCATAATGTCATAATGTCAGAAACAGAGAAAAATGAAGAAAACATGACTTTTTTTTAAAACAAAATATATCTTTAATATATTTTTACTGGTGAATCAATGTTGTAGAAGATGATGGTGTTTCCACGGTAACTATGGCTCTGAACTTCCAAATGCGTCATATCTGATGACCATGAAAAGATGAAAAACTGCATTTTACACCAATTATTTACATGTATTGATTGGATTAATGGATCAGCAGGTATTAAACAGTTTAGATCAGTAGATGGTTTTGGTCACCAGTGGCTGTTTGGGGTCTTGATGGGTTAACTCAATTAGTGCTGCCACTAACGACTAATTTTCTAATGATTAATTTTTTGACAAATTTTTCAATTTGTCGACTAAATGACTAATTTAAAAAAAAAATCAAGTGTTTGTTATTTTGTTGGGTCTCTCTCTCTCTCTCTCTGAGGTACTGTTGCAGGCACCAATGCCGCCATACTTCCCTAGGTGCCGCAACCAAAAATAAGTAGGTGGTCAATAGTAACACAACTCATCAACTAAAAAATTTTTTTTCATGATCGATTACGTCAACTCACTCGACTAATTGCAGCAGGACTAAACTCAATAACTCATTTATTTAACTTCACTGTTTGCACCTTTATTGTCTATTTATTGCCGAGTGACGTGACATCCACAAACGAATCGAATCTTTTGAACGGCTCTCTGAAATGAACGATGGGAACCGAGTCTTTGTAAAGAGCTGTTCATTTTTTTTTTTTTTTTTTTTAAGGAGGGAGAGTCCAATTGTCTGTCAGTCTAGCGTCACTGGGTAGGCATTGGGCCGGAGGAGAATGTTCAAGCAGAAAAAAAAAAAAGAGTCCTTGCATGTGTCGCATGTCTCATGGCAAGAAGTTCGCAAAAAAACAACAGTTTGAAGTGTGAGGTGAGCATACTGGAGGAGGCGGAGCTGGAAGACTGGTCGAAACTGGAGAGAAGTTTGAGAATGAGTGAGTGACCACCTGTGAGTAATGAGCCAAAGAAAAAGGAGAAGTATTTATAGTTTTATCCACTCTAAGGTTTTATAGTTATATTTAATATATGTATCTTAAGATTCTTTTAACCAGTGCTTCTGTTTTATCATTTTAATGTTTAATATTTGTATTTTATTATATTTATATATGTCTGACATTTAGCTTCTTTTAATCAATTCTTTTATATCTTTTTAATGTTTCTTATCTATATCCTCCAGTGTTTCATCAGAGGGAGCCCTCTGTGCTGGGGGGCGGCTGTGGACTCCGGTGGCTGTGGCGCCTTCTTTCACTGGGGTCTGCTCCTTTCTTGTGGGTGGGGGTCCCAGTTGGCCCTCTCCCACTGGTTGGGATGCGGCGCTGTGTCGCTGGTGCCTGGTTGCCGGGGTCGGCGGCTGCCTCCCGGTGCGGATGGCTCCCTGAGACGGCGCCTCCTCTTTTACTTTTTCTTTCTGGTCCTCCTGTGCTCAGTTAGTCTTTTTAAGTATGTGTGAGCTTCTGTGTGTGTGTGGGGGGTGGTACTGATTTTTAAACTTATATGTAAGGCACTTTGTGCTACAGCCTTAATGTATGAAAAGTGCTATATAAATAAAGATTGATTGATTTGGATACACTTTTCAGAAAGAAAAGATGGGAATGCAACTTGCAATATTTGCAAAAAATATACAGGGTGGGGAAGCAAAATTTACAATGAACATTTAGTTGTTTTTTCTCAGCAGGCACTACGTCAATTGTTTTGAAACCAAACATATATTGATGTCATAATCATACCTAACACTATTATCCATACCTTTTCAGAAACTTTTGCCCATATGAGTAATCAGGAAAGCAAACGTCAAAGAGTGTGTGATTAGTTGAATGCACTCGTCACACCAAAGGAGATTTCAAAAATAGTTGGAGTGTCCATAAAGACTGTTTATAATGGAAAGAAGAGAATGACTATGAGCAAAACTATTACGAGAAAGTCTGGAAGATACTATTAAAGAAGAATGGGAGAAGTTGTCACCCGAATATTTGAGGAACACTTGCGCAAGTTTCAGGAAGCGTGTGAAGGCAGTTATTGAGAAAGAAGGACACATAGAATAAAAACATTTTCTATTATGTCACTTTTCTTGTGGCAAATAAATTCTCATGACTTTCAATAAACTAACTGGTCATACACTCTTTCAATCCCTGCCTCAAAATATTGTAAATTTTGCTTCCCCACCCTGTATATCTACACACATTTATTATTCTTGTTTTAAGGACAAAAAAATGTTATTTCATAAGAAAATATTCTATTTTCTTCTTCATTTTTAGGCTACAGACTAGTCCACATAATGTACCGTGATGTTTTTTGTCCAATTCCAGCATTTGCCTAATGTCACCTCTCATGTCATGTATTTAGCCCACACATTTGAACTAACTATTCTTTTTTACGGTAAGATAATATTTACTGCCGCGCCAATTAAACACCTTTAAAATGTAATGTCAATCATCACATGTAGCCTATTTAGTCATTAAAACATTGGTGTTTCAAAATAATGCAAAAAACATAAAAGAGCCAGTCTTTTGAACGGCTCCTGATTGAACGACTCCCTTCAAAGAACCAGAAGTCCCATCGCTACAACCCCCTGCTCTTGTAGTTATAGTCTATTATTTTTTTTTTTTTTTTTTCTACTATGTTCATTTTGCACAGTAGGGCCTCAGAGTTTTGCCATTTCAGTTTTCTATATGTGATGTACATATGGTAAAGCTGGCTTTGACTTTGACCAAATAACACACAAAAATGAAACACAGAAGTAGACAAAGACAAAAAAAAAAAAAAAAAACCCTGGGGGAAGTTCAGCAGTGACTGTGCACACTACAGAATCCAAAATAGAACTGACTAAACCCACCGAAACGCATCAGACGTTTCACTGTGACGTTGACTCTGTGGAGATATGAGGTTACAACGTGATGAGAACAAAAGCGGCAAAATGCAGACAGAGACCGATTGAAACCTTGGGGGAGGTCTGACGCACGACTGTAACCTCGCAACCCTGGGGTTTGGCTCGTATCGTATGGAAATGATGTAAACGTCTTCAGACAAATATGCTGCGTTAATATAGTGACAGGCCACTCCATCATATAATGTGTGTGTTATAGAGCAGGGGTGTCAAACTCATTTTTTTCAGGGGCTATATTCAGCTAAATTTGATCTGAAGTGGGCCGGACCTGAAAAATAACGTAATAACCTATAAATAATGACAACTCCAAATTTTTGTCTTTGTTTTGAGTGTAAAAAACCCATTAAATTATGAAAATACTTACTTTTATAAACTATCTAAAAAAAAAAAAAAAAACCCTGAAAAAACTGAAATTTAAATTAAAAAAACGTAAGAAAATTTAGTGCAATTTTAACAATATTGTTTCTCAACTTCTCATTTCTGCATGTGCATTATGGATCAGATCTACAAAGACACTAAACACTGAGGAACAGGCAGAAAAACTGTTAAAACTGTGCTTAATTTTCTTTAGACATTTCAGGTTCTTCATATTTGTTCAGGTTATTCACATTTTGGTGTTACAGGATAGTATGTAAATGTAAATATTTTCATAATTTAATGTTATTTTTTGCACTAAAACAAAGGGAAAAAAATGTAAGTTGTTAATTCTAGATTTTTTTTTGGCTTAATTCAAGATTTTGGTTCTTAATTGAAGATTTTTTTTTTTTTTTTTTTTTTTGGCTTAATTCAAGTTTTTTTTAATTAATTGAAGAGTTTTTTGGCTTAATTCAAGATTTTTTGCTCAATTGGAGATTTTGTTTGGCTTAATTGAAGATTTTTTGCTAAATTTGCGATTTTTTTTGTCTTAATTCAAGATTTTTTTTACTTAATTGAAGATTTTTCTTTTTGGCTTAATTCAAGATTTTTTTTAACTTAATTGAAGATTTTTTTGGCTTAATTGAAGATTTTTTGCTAAATTTGAGATTTTTTTTTGGCTTAATTGAAGATTTTTTTTTTGCTTAATTGAAGATTTTTTTTTACTTAATTGAAGATTTTTTTTTTTTTTGGCTTAATTCAAGATTTTTTTTTTTTACTTAATTGAAGATTTTTCTTTTTGGCTTAATTCAAGATTTTTTTTTTTACTTAATTGAAGATTTTTTGCTAAATTTGAGATTTTTTTTGGCTTAATTGAAGATTTTTTTTTGGCTTAATTGAAATTTTTTTTTTTACTTAATTGAAGATTTTTTTTTTTTTTGGCTTAATTCAAGATTTTGTTTTTTACTTAATTGAAGATTTTTCTTTTTGGCTTAATTCAAGATTTTTTTTTACTTAATTGAAGATTTTTTTGGCTTAATTGAAGATGTTTTGCTAAATTTGAGATTTTTTTTGGCTTAAATGAAGATTTTTTTTTGGCTTAATTGAAGATTTTTTTTTTACTTAATTGAAGATTTTTTTTTTTTTTGGCTTAATTAAAGATTTTTTCCTTGATTAAAGCTTTTTTTTTTTTTTCTTAATTCAATTCAAAACTGTGGAGTTGTTGCACTTGGCAAAAACATCCCAGGGGCCGAACTGGACCCTTTGGCGGGCCGCATTTAGCCCCTGGGCCACATGTTTGACACCTGTGTTATAGAGAAACAAGTCAAAGGCCTTCTGCCAGTCTCATGACAATAAGTATTTTTACTAAATGACTTTGGATCAGCCCGGGTTGATTTGTGTCGTTCCCACCTCCTGTGACTCACATTTTGTCAATTCAGCTGCACATATTTGATGTTTCGTCTTATTTTTTCAAACAACTTACTTCCATTCAGTGATATAAAAGACTTTTGTTGTTGGAATCTAGTGAGTTTTGCTGTGATGATGGCTTTTAAAGTCGAGCTACTTCCTTGGTGATTTTTTTCTGTGTGATTTAAAACCTAAAAGTGTATTCCACTCCATTTCACCAAGGTCTTATGTTTCAAATCCAATGATAGGATTTTCAGTTTCAATCGCCGCCACTTTAGGGTCAAAACATGGTATTTCGAAATCTCTGACGGGACGTTTTAGAGACAGTTTGACAGATTAATGTTGCTAAATGACCCACATTTTTACTTTTAAATTAGTTTTTGCTTTAGTTGGACCATATATATCCATAACCATATTATCTAAAACAAGGAGCTTTTTTATGTTGAAATACATGTTGGAATGGCAATCAATTAAAGTCAGCTCTCTGACGGGACATTTTTGTGTTTTGACCCTTTAGCACAGTGTTTTTCAACCTTGGGGTCGGGACCCTACGTGGGGTCGCCTGGAATTCAAATGGGGTCGCCTGAAATTTCTAGTAATTGATAAAAATAAGAAAAACTTACTAATAAAAAATATATAGTGAGTTAAAAGAGACATTCCCAATCCATAAAAGAAATGACAAACTGTGAAACTGAAGCACTGTGGTTCTGTTTATCTGTCAAATGTTCATTGTGGTCAGTTTCAGATGCTGCAGCTCTTTCATAATTCATAGTTTGAGTTCTTGTTTGTTCAGTATTAATTGTCAGCCTTGTAAATCCAAGATGGACTGACTGTACATATCCTGACCAAGGAAAATCAAATTCTCACTTTGTGCAGTAATCTACACCTGGCTTTTCTGCCTTTGTCCATAATAATATACATTATATAGACTAAATGTGTCTAAAATTAATGCTTATTTGCAACATATTCTACATATATATATTCTATTCTATTCTATTCTATTCTATTCTATTCTATTCTATTCTATTCTATTCTATTCTATTCTAATCTGGACATTCTATTCTATTCTATTCTATTCTATTCTATTCTATTCTATTCTATTCTATTCTATTCTAATCTGGACATTCTATTCTATTCTATTCTATTGCATAACATTCTATTCTATTCTACTCTATTGTATTCTATCACATTGCATTCTATTCTATTCTATTCTATTCTATCACATTGCATTCTATTCTATTCTAATCTGGACATTCTATTCTATTCTATTCTATTGCATAACATTCTATTGTATTCTATTGTATTCTATTCTATTCTGGACATTGCATTCTATTCTATTCTATTCTATTCTATTCTATTCTATTCTATCACATTGCATTCTATTCTATTCTATTCTAATCTGGACATTGTATTCTATTCTATTCTACTCTATTGTATTCTATTCTATTCTATTCTATTCTATTCTATTCTATTCTATCACATCGCATTCTATTCTATTCTATTCTATTCTATTCTATTCTATTCTATTCTATTCTATTGTATCACATTCTATTCTATTCTATTCTATCACATCGCATTCTATTCTATTCTATTCTATTCTATTCTATCACATCGCATTCTATTCTATTCTATTCTATTCTATTCTATTGTATCACATTCTATTCTATTCTATTCTATTCTATTCTATTCTATTCTATTCTATTGTATCACATTCTATTCTATTCTATTCTACTCTATTCTATTCTATCACATTGCATTCTATTCTATTTTATAACATTCTATTCTATTCTACATGGGTTTTAATGTGTTGCAGATGATGCTTTTTCCAGTTTTATTACAGATAGGTCATATCTGATGATCATGAAAAGCAGAGAAAGTGCCTTTTCCTTGGAATCTTCACGTGTATTGCTGGTATTATTGGTTCAAAGGTCAGTAAACGCCTCACATCAGTAGAGGCTTTGGTTTGCTGCCAGTAGCTGTTGAGGTCTTTGAAGGCTGAAGCTGCTCTGAAGGCTGTTTTCGTGCCTCCTCACTCCTCACACTTCAAATACGATCTAATTTCCTCTGTGTTTCCCCATGACATTTCTTTTCTTCGCTATTGGATGACACGACTGTGTAACGATCGGTGAAGTTTAAAGGCAAAGATGCAATAAAAGCATGCATGACATGATGTCCTTGAGCAACACTGTGAAGTTCACTGCCACCTGGTGCTTTGTACGCACTCGACTGTACACAAGGAACAAAAGGGAAGATCAAGACGCCTTATGCAACAGTGAGTGTGATCAGATGGAGCTGGAAGTGTCAGGAATGAAAGGACTGGCACTGGTGTGGTTACAACACCACCAACACTTCCACTGAGACTCAAACCAGTACACAAACTGGTCTTATCTGAAGTATGGAAAGCATGTGAGACGCCACACAACAAAGACTAAACTGTGACCACAACAGACTGAACAGAAGAGCCCACCACCACCACCACCACCCCCCAACATGTCTTTCATCTGTCGTTGCCGTGGCTTCGAACATGACTGTGATGAGGTCCAGATTTCACAGAAGGAACCTTTGATAATGTCTGCAGTGAAGAGCCATGTAGTTGAACTGGAGAAACTGATTGAAATTGATTGACTGATTGATTGATTGATGTATTTAGACTATTAATTAATCAATTCATTTCTGTTTTCTTATTAATTTGTTTATTTATTTATTTTTTATTAATTCATTTGTTTGTTTAATTTATATTTTATTAATTTATTCATTCATTCATTCATTTATTTATGTTTTATCAATTCATTCATTTATTTATTTGTATATTTATAATTAATGAACTAATTATTTAATGTATTCATTTATTTTGTTATACTTTATTTATTTATGTACTTGTTTGTGTATTTATTTAGGTTTTATTTATTTGTTACATATATATATATATATATATATATATATATATATATATATATATATATATATATATATATATATATATATATATATATATAAGTCTAATGTATTTCATTGGAATTTTCTTTACGGTTTAGTATTATTACGTCAACCAACCTATTCTATACAATCTTGAACCAAAACAACTGTATTATTTAACTGTATAGAATTTTTTTTTCCTTTTTTGTCAGATTTTAATTGAAGGTCATGTGATAACCTGTGCTTTTCATTGAAAAGAAAGTTACAAAAAAAATTTATAATAATTTAATTTTACTTCAGACGACGACAACTCAACCATTTGTTTTCTTCTGTGCATAAAAAAGAACCCACAGTCAAAGCCAGATCAGAGTCACCACTGATGTCTGGACTGATTGATTGATTGACTGATTGATCTTTATGTATGTATTTAGACTATTAATTAATTAATTAATTAGTTAATTAATTAATTAATTAACATTTTATTAATTAATTTATTTGTTTGTTTATTCATATTTTATTAATTTGTTTGTTTCATTTATATTTTGTGAAATTTATTAATTCATTCATTTGTTTATTCATATTTTATTAATTCATTTATTTATTTATGATTCATAAATTAATGTATTTATTTATTTAGTTATACTTAATTAATTAAATACTTATAATAATTAAATGCTTAAGTATAACTTACTTGTTTGTGTGTTTATTTATATTTGGTCTATTTATTTGTTTATATTTAATTTAATTTATTTATTTTTAAGTCTAATGTATTTCATTGGAATTTTCTTTACGGCTTAGTGTTGTTACATCAACCAACCTATTCTATGTACAATGTTGAACCAAAACAACTGTATCATGTAACTGTATATAATTTTTTTTTTTTTTTTTCCCTTTTTTGTCAGATTTTAATTGAAGGTCAAGTGATAACCTGTGCTTTTCATTAAAAAGAAAGTTACTGGAAAAAAAGATATTAGTTTTACTTCAGACGACCACAACTCGACCATTTGTTTTCTTCTGTGCATAAAAAAGAACCCACAGTCAAAGCCGGATCAGAGTCACCACTGATGTCTGGACTGATTGATTGATTGATTGATCTGTATGTATGTTTGTATGTATGTATGTATGTATGTATGTATGTATGTATGTTTGTTTGTATGTATGTATGTATGTATGTATGTATGTATGTATGTATGTATGTATGTATGTATGTATGTATGTATGTATGTATGTATGTATGTTTGTATGTATGTATGTATGTATGTATGTATGTATGTATGTATGTATGTATGTATGTATGTATGTATGTATGTATGTATGTATGTATGTATGTATGTATGTATGTATGTATGTATGTATGTATGTATGTATGTATGTACCACACTATTAAAAGTGTCTAGTGACATCCTGATGGCGGCTGACTCCGGGAAATCCACGGTCTTGGTCCTGCTAGATCTCTCCTCGGCCTTTGACACAGTGGACCATACCATAATGATTGAGAGACTGAGGGACCTGGTAGGGATGTCAGGTCCTGTGCTAGACTGGTTCTCCTCTTACCTGACCGGCAGAAGCTTCACTGTGTCAATAAACAACTTCCAATCTGACTCAGTGGATCTACTGTGTGGTGTGCCCCAAGGCTCTGTCCTGGGACCAGTGCTATTCTTACTCTACGTCCTCCCACTTGGCCACATTATCCAACACTATAGTGATGTCTCCTATCATCTATTCGCGGATGACATCCAGATATACTGCTCCTTTAACTCCTCTGAGCCCCACAAACTGAGTTCCTTAATCAACTGCTTGTCAGAGCTGAAGCAGTGGCTAAATGATAACAGCCTCCAGCTGAACTCCAGCAAAACTGAGACCCTCATCATTGCCCCGGATAGTGCAATCCCAGGGATCAAACATCACCTTGGAGACCTGAGTTCCTCGGTAAAGACCAAACTGAGGAATCTGGGTGTCATCTTTGACCAGGACATGTCTTTAGAATTCTACTCCAAACACCTAGTCAAAAACTGTTTCTTCCACCTACGCAACATCTCCAAACTCAGATCTATGGTGTCCACAAATGAGCTCGAGATGATCGTTCACGCTTTCGTATCTTCTCGCTTAGACTACTGCAACAGCCTGTTTACATGCTTAAACAAGAAGGAGCTGGCCCGTCTACAGTTTGTCCAGAACTCTGCTGCCAGGCTCCTGACCCGCACAAACAGGAGAACCCACATCACTCCCATCCTTAAATCTCTCCACTGGCTCCCTGTTCTATATCGTCTTCATTTCAAAATTCTTGTGCTAACTTTCCGGGCCCTACATGGCCAGGCCCCTGCATACATTGCTTCCCTGATCCAGCCCTACAGCTCGACTCGTAGCTTGAGGTCTTCAGGACAGCACCTGCTGATGGTTCCACGCACCTGTTTTAGCACACGCGGTGACAGGTCTTTTAAAGCTGTGGCACCACGTCTATGGAATGACCTGCCTCTACACCTACGGTCCATGGACTCTGTAGAGAGCTTTAAGAAACACCTCAAAACCCTCCTGTTCAAAAAGGCTTTTTAGTCTCCCACCTGACCCAGGACCACCACAGACTGATTACACTCTATGTATTCATCATAACGTACTCCATGTGTCACCTCCCCCCCGCCCCAGTCTCTCTATATCTCTATCGCTCTCTCTTTTCTCCTCCTTTACTCTCTCTCTCTCTCTTTAACCCCAACTGGTCAAGGCAGACAGCCATCCTTCAGGAGTCTGGGTCTGCTCCAGGTTTCTGCCCGTTAAAGGGAAGTTTTTCCTCGCCACTGTCACCAATCACAAGTGTTTGCTCCTGAAGGATTCTGTTGGGTCTCTGTAAACTTAATTTGATTCTGATTTGAATTGGTAAAGCACTTTGTGACTCTGTCTGTGAAAAGTGCTCTATAAATAAAATTTACTTTACTTACTTACTTTACTTTACTATTTAGACTATTGATTAATTTCTTTTTTATTAATTAATTTGTTTATTTATATTTTATTAATTCATCTGTTTGTTTCATTTATATCTTATTAATTTATTCATTCATTCATTTGTTTATTTGTATTTTATTAATTCATTTCTTTATTTATTCATTCATTTATTTGTTTATTTACAATGAATGAATGAATGAATGTATTTATTTATTTATACTTAATTAATTAATTAATTAATTAATTAATTAATTAATTAATTAACTTACTTGTTTGTGTGTTTATTTTTATTTTGTTTGTTTATATTTAATTTTGTTTACTTATTTTTAAGTCTAATGTATTTCATTGGAATTTTCTTCACAGCTTAGGGTTATTACGTCAACCAACCTATTCTATGTACAATCTCGAACCAAAACAACTGTATTATGTAACTGTGTATAATTTTTTTCATTTTTTTGTCAGATTTTAATTGAAGATCATGTGATAACCTGTGCTTTTCCTCAAAAAGAAAGTTACAAAAAAAAAAAAAAAAAGTATAATCATTTAGTTTTACTTCAGACGACCACAACTCAACCATTTGTTTCCTTCGGTGCATAAATTAGAACCCACAGTAAAAGCCGGATCAGAGTCACCGGTTTGTGTTGAGAGGAAAAGGTGACTCCAGCAAATCACCGTCTGGATGAAGTGGAACATGAGCTGACACTGCTCTTCTTGGCCTAAGCTCTTCTGTCGGTACTGTATGAGTTTGACCCATTATTAGAAATAAAAACACTCTTTCATGTGTAACACAAGGTGGCAGCAGAGTGGAGTTCTGCAGCAGGAAGTGACAAAACAGCCCCAGCTCAGTCAAATACTTCCTACTGTTGAACTATTATCCACTTCATGCTGATTCCACATGTAAAACTATGACAGAATAACAGTGTACCTAACCTCTCACATGTTTCCTTTTGTACCGTCTAAATGCATCCAAAGATAAATAAAGAGCACACAGAGGAGTGTGTGATGAAGTAAGTGTGTTTTAACCTGTGACATACAGAGATGGACTGTAGGAGTTTACATCAGGCAGACATTAAACCATGCTGTCTGCAGATTTAGACGCCCTTCATCTGGTGTTTACGCAAGATTTTCACTAAACATGTGGCTAGTGCTGCAGCTTATTGTTCCTTTTGCATTATTTTATACGGTGGCCCAGAGGTGCAACAGCCCAAAAAATTATCCACCATAAGAAAAAAAAAGAGAACAGCCCCAAAAAATTATCCACTTTAAGAAAAAAAAGAGAACAGCTCCAAAAAATTATCCACTATAAGAAAAAAAAGAGAACAGCCCAAAAAAATGATCCACTATAAGAAAAAAAAGAGAACAGCCCAAAAAAATTATCCACTATAAGAAAAAAAAGAGAACAGCCCAAAAAATTATCCACCATAAGAAAAAAAAGAGAACAGCTCCAAAAAATTATCCATATTAAGAAAAAAAAGAGAACAGCCCAAAAAAATTATCCACTATAAGAAAAAAAAAGAGAACAGCCCCCCAAAATTACCCATTATAAGAAAAAAAAGAGAACAGCCCAAAAAAATTATCCGCTATTAGAAAAAAAGAGAACAGTCCAAAAAAAGATCCACTATAAGAAAAAAAAGAGAGAACAGCCCCAAAAAATTATCCACTATAAGAAAAAAAAGAGAACAGCTCAAAAAATTATCCACTATAAGAAAAAAAAGAGAACAGCCCCAAAAATTATCCAGTATAAGAAAAAAAAGACAACAGCTACAAAAAAATTATCCACTATAAGAAAAAAAAGAGAACAGCCCAAAAAAATGATCCACTATAAGAAAAAAAAGAGAACAGCCCAAAAAATTATCCGCTATAAGAAAAAAAAAGAGAACAGCCCCAAAAAATTATCCGCTATAAGAAAAAAAAGAGAACAACCCAAAAAATTATCCACCATAAGAAAAAAAAAGAACTGCCCCCCAAAATTTTCCATTATAAGAAAAAAAAGAGAACAGCCCAAAAAATTATCCACTATAAGAAAAAAAAAGAGAACAGCCCAAAAAAACTATCCGCTATAAGTAAAGAAAAAGAGAACAGCCCCAAAAATTATCCACTATAAGAAAAAAAAAGAGAACAGCCCAAAAAAACTATCCGCTATAAGTAAAAAAAAAAGGGAACAGCCCCAAAAATTATCCACTATAAGAAAAAAAAGAGAACAGCCCAAAAAATTATCCACTATAAGAAAAAAAAGAGAACAGCCAAAAAAAAAAAAAAAAATCTACTATAAGAAAAAAAGAGAACAGTCCAAAAAAAGATCCACTATAAGAAAAAAAAAGAGAACAGCCCAGTAAATTATCCATGAAAAGAAAAAAAAGAGAACAGCCCCAAAAAAATTATCCATGAAAAAAAGAGAACAGCCCAAAAAATTATCCACTATAAGAAGTATAAGTTATAGCGGATAATTTTTGGGGGGCTCTTCATTTTTTTTTTTTTTTTTTTTTTTTTTTTTTTTTTTTTTCTTATAGTGGATAATTTTTGGGGCTGTTGCATCTCTGGGCCACTGTATAAAGTCAAGGATTGATGTAGTTGCATTTCTTTCTATTATTCTTAAACGGTGATGTGTTTTTTGCAGACGGTCCTTGAATGCAGCATTATTGCTCCAAACGCCACCGCCGCTCCGGTCCGTTCTTATCGGACATCCACGTCCCGCACGTCCCGGTCCGTGGACGGTGAGGTCACTGTGAAAGTGGGCGGGGCCACAGCAGCACAGATGATGATGATGATGGTGATGGAGGAGGGAGTGAAAGTTGAGGAGAGAGAGAGAGAGAGAGAGAGAGAGAGAGAGAGAGAGGAGCAGAGGTTTCCAAACTGTAGCGGCTCTGATCCGGATCCTGCAGGAGGGACTAGAGGAAAAGTAAGTCCAACATGAAATTATGCGACTTCTGCAAATATCTGTTTACTTTTTGAACCGTGATGTGTTTGTGGGACTGTTTTATAGGATGGAACTAATCAAACTTACTTATGATGTTGCGTTTAGGGTCCTATAATCCTTCTAGTAGGTGTTTCATTATGGTTGAAGTTTGGCTTTAACCCTTTCATGCACAGTGGTCACTACAGTGGACAGTTATTCTCCAGCTGTTCTCTTGTATATTCATAGATTTGTTGTTTTAGTTCCATATCAGCCAACACAGTGGACATTTAAATGCACCATCCCATAATAATACATTGACATTCATTCCATTACTGTAACTTTGCTGTTCTAGATAAACCTGATCTACAGTGACATGTTTGACTGTGGAAAAAAAAAAAAAAAAAAAAAAAAAGCGAATTGTTATTAAACTGTAATTAACAGTTTTGTTTTGTTTTTAACCCTGTCATGCACGAATTATGAGAACCGTAGTCAATATTTTTTTCTTGAGTGTTTTTGTTCCTCTTTAGGCATGAAAAAAACAATGCAATTGATTTTATTTTTATTTTTATTTTTATGAACCTATTTTTATGAACCATGCATTTAAGTGTTGAAGCACAGAAACATTTATTTAAAAATCATCATCCGAAAGTGATATACTGTGTGAAAACTATGAAATAAAAACATTTTTAATGCCGCTAATTGCTAAATTGTTACTGTTTTCTCACATTTTCTCACACTCTAATATTAGTTATTATTCATTTCATGGAGATAATATCCTCCTGAGACACAGGAAATGAACAGTTTTAGCTTTTTTACATTAAAAAATTGTCTTGATTGAAAACTGCATAATGCAACAGTTTTTTCAGATACATTTTTAAAACTATTTTTATTTATTGATTGATTTATTTAATGGAATGTCCTTTGTAATGGACAGCATTATTAACCCTTTCATGCACGAATTATGAGAACCTTAGTCAGTATTTTTTTCTTGAGTGTTTTTGTTCCTCTTTAGGCATGAAAAAAACAATGTAATTGATTTTTTTTTTTTTTTTAATGAACCTATTTTTCATGGAGTTACAAAAATGTCCACTCAGCTGGACAGCATGCATTTAAGTTTTGAAGCAAAGAAACATTTATTTAAAAATCATCATCAGAAAGTGATATACTGTGTGAAAACTATGAAATAAAAACATTTTTAATGCCGCTAATTGCTAAATTGTTACTGTTTTCTCACATTTTATCCTACTCTAATATTAGTTATTATTCATTTCATGGAGATAATATCCTCCTGAGACGCAGGAAATTGACAGTTTTAGCTTTTTTACATTAAAAAATTGTCTTGATTGAAAACTGCATAATGCAACAGTTTTTCCAGATACATTTTTAAAACTATTTTTATTTATTGATTGATTTTTTTAATGGAATGTCCTTTGTAATGGACAGCATTTTTAAAGTAAAACTGTCAAACTTTTGTCCCCTACAGAGGACAAAATGCATTGCTGGGTCTCAGGAGGATATGCAAACAAACAAAAGAAAATTGTTTGTTAATCATAGTCTAATAACAATTAGCAATTGATTTACACTAAAACATGTCACTGCAGATCAGGTTTATCATGTATGAATTGCAGTGTTTTGGATGATGCATAAGAGTCCTGATATGGAACTAAAACAACAAAACCCATGAATAAACAATAGAACAGCCGTAGAATAACTGTCCACTGGAGTGACCAGTATGCATGAAAGGGTTAAACAAAAAGGTTTTTTGTTTGTTTTGTTTTTGCATATTATCTCCATGTAGGTATTGTTAAAATGTGAGAAAACATCAGATTAACATCATTAAAAATGTTTTTATCTCATAGTTTTCACACAGTATATCAGTAAATACATGTTTCTTTGCTTCTAAAATTAAACGCATGATTTTGTATCTCCATGAAAAATAGGTTCATAGGAAAAACTCAGTCACATTGTTTTTTTTTTTAATGCTTACAGAGGAATAAAAAACATCTTGATTAAAGTTCTCATAATTCATGCATGAAAGGGTTAATAACCACTGATTGCATTCTGTTAAAACTGTTCCTTTACAATTGCATTATATTTATGTGATATAATTACCTAAAACATTGATTTTCAGGTCATCTTATTAAGTGAGTTACACAGTTTAGTCACTGAAGCTCCTTTAGAGCGAGGATTTGATGCATGTTATTGCTTTACATCACTGCATTTTGGATTCTTTTGGATTTTATATTAAGAAAACGATCTTAAAAGGGGTTCTTGAGTGGAGTTTTTCAGTATTTTCAAGATGTAACTTAACCCATAAAGACTCAAACCGACCGTCTACTGATCTAAAATCATTAATAACTATTGATCCATTTATCCTATCAATACATGTAAAAAATTGGTGTAAAATACAGTTTTTTGTCTTTTCATGTTCATTGGATATGACCCATTTGGACATTCAGAGGCTCCGTAGTTACCGTGGAAACAGTCATCTTCTACAGCATTGATTCACCAGTAAAACCCATAAAGTTGGATCAATGACAGTGAATGGAGACACTGGGTTTATGTTCAGTTAATGATATTTTTTGCTTAAAAAGTCACTTTTTCTTCCGTTTTCTCTGTTTCTGATATAATAATCTGTAGTTTTAATCTGATCTTTTATGAACATCTACATAATCAGTGAGTTAAATATAGGAAAATACATGAAAAAACACTGATTTACACTAAAAAAAAAAAAAAAACACAAAATACAGAAGATAATGTCATATTAAATGGTGAGAAATCACTAAAGAAATGTTAAGTAGAGAGAAAAATTCATTTGGGAACCAACGAACGAAAACTAACGAAATGATAAAAACTAGAATTGAAAAAACATTTTCATTAACTGAAATAAAAACTATAATCAAAAGAAAAAAAAACATTAATTAACTGAAAATGTATTGTGTGCTTACAAAACTAGCTAAAACAGATAAAAATTATGGATAAAATTCCCTTTGTTTTCGTCTTTGTCAACGTCGGATTGATACGAAAGCGATTTATTTCGCTCAAGCAATTTTAGCTAGCGGCACCATATGATATTTAACCGTCCGTCACGTCTCGTCACTTGTGGTTTCCAGTCGTCTTCTTGTCCCCGCTCTACTGGAAACATGGAGACAAAAGTTGGGAGAAAGCAGCAAGAAGATAAAAGATATGAAAAAACTAAAATTAATACTAAAATGAAACTAAAACTAAGCATTTAGAAAAAAAATGAAAACTAATAAAAACTAGCAAACCTGCTCTAAAAACAAATTAAAACTAACTGAATTAGAGAAAAAAAAGTCAAAACTAAATAAAACTAAACTATAATGAAAAATCCAAAACTATTAGAACCTTGTTGGGAACTGACACAAAAGTAGTTCTGGGTCTTTATGGGTTAATAAGTCAACAAAACAACAAAGAAAACCCATAATTATGACCCCAGTTGCTCATATAAAACTATACGTACTGTATTATAATTACATATTTAAAATGCTGTTGCAGTGTTTATGATAAAGGAATAAAAAAACATCATGGAATAGACAAAACACCAAAAACCAAGCCTCTTAGTTGCATGTAAGTCTGCTCATTTTCCTCTTCATTACATGTAACCTGGAGGGAAACTCTTCCACTAGTGCAGGGGTGTCAAACTCATTTTAGTTCAGGGGCCACATTCAGCTAAGTTTCATCTGCAGTGGGCCGAACCGGTAAAATAATAACATAATAATATATAAATAATGTCAACTCCAAACTTTTCTCTATGTTTTAGAGCGAAAAAAGTAAATTTACATTATGAAAAGGTTTACATCTACAAACTGTCCTTTCAAAAGATGTGAATAACATGAACAAACTGAAAAAATAAGTGTAATTTTAACAATATTCTGCCTCAGTTTATCATTTAAACATTTACATTATAACATACAGATCACAGTGGATCTACAAATGCACAAAACATTTAGTTATAGGTAGAATCTTGTTAAAATTGTACTTATTTCTCTTAAGACATTTCAAGTTCATATTTGTTCAGAAATTCCCTTTTTTTTTTTTTTTTTTTTTTGCAAAATTATGCTTAATTTTAGTGTAATTACTAGGGCTGGGCAAGTTACCACGTTATTTCCGCGTTAACACATTCATTAAATAACGCCGACAATTTTTTAAATCTCCCGTTAATGCCGTTCTGCCTTTCAAGCAAGTCTTAGTTCATTTATGCATACAGACTCTTATTTTGAAACTCATGCTTTTATTTTGGCGCTCCACATGCACTGTAGAACCAAGCGCCGGTGTCTGAGAGGAGAAAAGTGAGCGAACTTTCCGAGTAATGTTGAATCAAACTTTGTGTAACTCCTGCAGAAGCAACGCCTGTATGTATCAGTCATTCTGTCGTTTGCTAAATAATTTCACATGCAAACGTGCCGTTAGGAACATGTTTATGGCGTTATTTTGGATGTGTTATCAGCATGTTTAAGCTAATTTATTTATGCTAGCAGTCGGAGATGGGTTGCTAATTCTTTATGCAGGCTCATGCTAAGTTTATGTAAATTCATTGGTTGTGTTTAGGTATAATATGCCAGCCTTTGAACTAACCTTTACTTATTTACGATGTGATTAGCTCGATGCTAACTTGAATGGGAAAATCCATAGACATGCTAACGATTAGCCTTTACAGATTAATTTAAGAAAGGTTCACATCAGAGATATTTTATACTATTCATTCTTACAACAACTGAACATAAAATACTTACAGGCCATAAAAATAGAGTGAAAGAAACGTGTCTGTTAGTTCCTTCTTATGTCTGAACTGACTACCGTAACACCGCAAGTACAAAACATACGTTAGTGGAACTTATTCTGACCACTAGAGGGCCCCCTTTACTTGCTTTGAACAACCGAACATCACATATTATTGGGCTTATTAGTATTAGTACTCATTAGTGGGTTTAAGACTCCTGTCAATCACTCACAACCGGAAATAAACTGGTGGGGACATAAACATGGAGAAAGGTAGTGGTCTGTTCCGTGGACATTTTCATTTTAAATGTCTTCAGATGGTGGGGTTGAGAAGGACACAGTTGTTTGGACGCACTGCAATGTGGAATTATTTTTATCACCGGAGTACTTCAAGTCTGAAATATCACTTAAAGGCAATACACGCTGTTGATGCCGCACCCCCCCCCCCCAAATATAACTATGCGATTAATTGTGATTAATCGCAGAAATCCATGCAATTAATTGCGATTAAAAATTTTAATCACTGCCCAGCACTAGTAATAACATGAAAATATTTACATTTACAAAGAGAAAAATCTGGAGTTGTCATTATTTCTATGTTATTATGATATTATTTGACTGGTCCCGCCCACTTGAGATTGAATTGTTCTGAATGTGGAACCTGAACTAAAAGGATTGTTAATATCTTAGTGTAATTTTTGTATTTCACAAATTCATACCAAGGCTGGACTAGACCCTTTGGTGGGCCGGATTTGGCCCCCGGGCCGCATGTTTGACACCTGTGCACTAGTGCTTTAAAAAAAAAAAAAAGACAGACATCTGAAAAACAACTGACATGTGACTTTTCAACCTTTTCTGACCTTTTCACCCAATACACAGACCCCCTCCAGCAGCAGGTGGGACACGTGTATGAATTCCACCAAGGTGTGTCTATATTTAGTCCTCAAACACCTTTCAGATGTTACAAAGTTAACATCGTTTGCATTCCCAAAACACGATTGTTGAATAGAAAGTGTTTGTCTCACTACAGAGCGTTATGTCCTGACGTCTGTGGACATGTACCAGTGTATGAAGCAGAAAGGAGCAGAGGGTTCAGATTTCAAGGTTTATGGTTCAGTGCATTCCCGGCATTCGGATCGCTGCTTAAAGCAAAGCGGAGCGAGGACGTCCTGGATATGTTCCTCTGTGTGATTAGATGTTGTGAAGTGGCTGCAGCTAGGCCTGTGTATCGGCAAAAATCTGGCGGTACGATACAAATTACAATACTAGGATCACGATACGATATATCGCGATATATCATGATACTGTTAAAAAGGCAATTTTTTTTTGTTTCGTTTTTGGCTAAATGTTTATTTCCGTGAAGAATTAAATTACACCAGAAATATACACAAATACTAAACACATTTTTATTGGATCCAAACAGGATCTCATGTTATATCACAAAATGTTTCTGTGTTCAAACTGAAATTCTGTTTTACAGACAGAACAGTTTGAGATCCTGTTCAAATGTTCATATTCTATTAGTTCAAAATAGGGATGTAACGATTACCAGTGTAACGATAAACCGTGGTACAATTGCCAACGGTTAGTATTGCCATTTAAATTGTAATTATCGTGATAACCGTGTTTGATTACCGCACTTTTCTGGAGAAAACGCCTATGTAAAGATCTGCTTTTATGTCAAATATTTGAGTATAATTTTAATTTATTACAATTTTAATTGTATATACCAAATATTTAGAACCAATATTCACTTGTAAAGTCTTTGAAAAGGTTCGTTAAGTTAGTTTGTGTTATTTATGCAATAAATTATATACATTTTTCAAATTGGATTTTATATTTTTTTGTGTTTTTTGTTCTTTTATGTTGATATAGTAGGTTAAAGTGAAAAAATAATAGGCAGTTGATATAAATGAAGTTGTGCTGAAAAAAAAAAGATACCAAACGTGGGTATAATAAAATATTATATATATTTATATATAGTCTATAAAGGCAAAATCAAAAGTACTGAAATACAGCCAAAATAGGCTCAGACCACTAAGGGTTAAAATTTGAATGTTTCTGCAACAGAAGGTACATTGTGCCAATTGTTTTATTTGTTGTTTTTTTTTTTTTGTTGTGTTTTTTTTTTTTTTTTTTTTAAATACAACTTTGTTAAATTGAGCACAGTTTCAACAATACCACAATAATAATGATAACTGTGATAATTTTGGTCACAATAGCTGTGATATGAAATTTTCATATCATTACATCCCTAATCATAAGCATTGCAACAAATTCTTAACCCTTTCGTGCATGAATTATAAGAACCTTAATCAAGATTTATTTCTTGAGGGTCTTTTTACTTTGTTAGTTTAAGTTACATTTTCTTATGAATGTATTTTTTCATGGAGTTCCAAAAATATCCACTCAGCTTGACACCATGCGTTTAATTTTTGAAGCAAAGAAACATGTATTTACTGCTATAGTGTGAGAAAACTATGAAATACAAACATTTTTAATGCTGTTAATCTGCGGTTTTCTCACATTTTAACATGCTCTAATAGTAGTCATTACTTCATGGAGATGATATTAAAAAAACAACTTTTTGTTAAAAAAAAAAATTAATTGCAGTTTAGTACCAACAACAAGCAATTGATTTACTCTCAAACATATTAGTGCAGATCAGATTTATCAAGAACAGCAAAGTTACAGTAATGGTATGAATTGCAGTGCATGAGATGATGCACAAGTGTCCAATGTGCTGGCTGATATTGAACTAAAACAACAAAATCCATGAATATATAATAGAACAGCTGCACAATTAGCTGTCCACTGGAGTGACCAGAATGCATGAAAGGGTTCAATATGTAATTATAATGTAGTACATATTGTTCTTCGATGACCAAATGGGGGTCACAATTATGGGGTTTGTTTGCTGTTTTGTCGACTGATTAACCCATAAAGACCCAGCGCTACTTTTTTGTCAGTTCCCAGATGAATTTTTCTCTCTATTTAACCTTTCTTTAGTGATTTCCCACCATTTATTATGACATTATCTTGTATATTTTGTGCTTTTTCAGTGTAAATCAGTGTCGTTTTTTCATCCTATATTTAATTCACTGATCATGTAGATCAGGGGTGACCAACCCTGGTCCTAGAGAGCTACTATCCTGCATGTTTTACATGTTTCCCTCTTCCAGCACACCTGACGGTTATCAGGCTTCTGCAGAGCTTGATGATAGGCTTATCATTTGGATCAGGTGTGTTGGAAGAGGGATACATCTAAAACATGCAGGATAGTGGCTCTCCAGGACCAGGGTTGGCCACCTCTGATGTAGATGTTCATAAAAGCTCTGATTAAAGTTAAGGGTTATATCAGAAACAGAGAAAACTAAAAAAAGTGACTTTTTCTGCAAAAATATCATCTTTACACAGTATGGAGATCGTTGGGTGACCATTGAGCGATCAAAACTTGTCCTGATCTCTCAATGATCTCCTAAGCCTTGAAAAAGCCGTTTTTTTGTAAATGTTTGGGAGATCCTTGTGCGCTCGTTGTGCCTGTGTCTGGTGAGCCAGATCAGGCGGGGGGGGGGGGGGGGGGGGGGGTCATTGAGATAGTTGTATCCATTCCCTTATTGATCTCTCAGCCATCTCTACCTTCTGGGTGGAAACATTTGGTGTTCATTGAAAAATTGCTGAGATATCATTGGGAGATCGTTGAGGGTTCCTTGAGTGATCGTCGAGAGATTGTTGTGGACTGAGTCAAAACTTTCAGGAGACCATGGCGACCGTGGAGATCACTGGAATATCATTAAGAGATCATTGAGAGATCTTGATGATCCCTGGGCACTCATTAAAAGACTGTTGAGAGATCTGGCCATTTTTTCATCGCTCAAAGATCTCTCAGCGATCGCCAAACCTGTGTAAAGAGGGTTTAACTGAACATAAACCCAGTGTGTCCATCCACTGTCATTGATCCAACTCCATGGGTTTTACTGGTGAATCAGTGTTGTAGAAGATGACGGTGTTTCCATGGTAACTACGGAGCCTCTGAACGTCCAAATGGGTCATATCTGATGACCATGAAAAGATGACAAACTGTATTTTACACCAATTATTGACATGGCTTGATAGGATTAGTGGTTCAGAAGTTATTATACATTTTAGATCAGCAGATGGTTTTGGTCATCAGTGGCTGCTTAGGTCTTTATAGGTTAACCTGCCCCCAAAAGGCCAAAATATAAATAACATGAACAACATTTATGTAGGTTTAAGATACATGTCTTGTATTTGTAGCACATGATTATTATATCAAAAGAGAAAAAGTGACTTTTTCAGTAAAATCGATCATTAACTGAACATAAACCAAGTGTGTCCATCCACTGTAACTGATCCAACTCCATGGGCTTTACTGGTGAATTAATGTTGTAGAAGATGATGGTGTTTCCACGTTCACTACGGAGCCTCTGAACGTCCAAATGGTTCATATCTGATCACCATGAAAAGATGACAAACTGCATTTTTCACCAATTATGTACATCTATTGATAGGATTAGTGGATCAGTAGTTATTAATCATTTTAGATCAGTAGATGGTCTGTTTGGGTCTTTATGGGTTAAGTTACGTCTTAGAAATACCAAAAAACTCCACAAAAGATCCCGTTTTAAGATCATTTTCTTCATGTAAAATCCAAAAGAACACAAATTGCAGTGATGTAAAGCAATGGCATGCATCAAATCTTTGCTATAATGGAGCTTAATTGGGCGCTCATTGAAAGATTTTTGAGAGATCTGGCCATTTTTTCATCGCTCAAAGATCTCTCAGCGATCGCCAAACCTGTGTAAAGAGGGTTTAACTGAACATAAACCCAGTGTGTCCATCCACTGTCATTGATCCGACTCCATGGGTTTTACTGGCGAATCAATGTTTTAGAAGATGATGGTGTTTCCATGGCAACTATGGAGCCTCTGAATATCCAAATGGGTCATATCTGATGACCATGGAAAGATGACAAACTGTATTTTACACCAATTATTGACATGGATTGATAGGATTAGTGGTTCAGAAGTTATTAATCATTTTAGATCAGTAGATGATCTGTTTGGGTCTTTATGGGTTAAGTTACGTCTTAGAAATACCGAAAAACTCCACAAAAGACCCCGTTTTAAGATCATTTTCTTCATGTAAAATCCAAAAGAACACAAATTGCAGTGATGTAAAGCAATGACATGCATCAAATCTTTGCTATAAAGGAGCTTAAGTGACTAAAGTGTGTAACTAACTTTCACATATATGGCTTAAAAAAAAATCTTCCAATGGACTGAAAATTGATGCTTTAGGTAATATCAAATGAATGCAATGTAAACCCCAAAATAAACCCATAAAGACCCAGTGCTACTTTTCTGGCAGTTCCCAAATGAATTTTTTTCTCTATTTAAACTTTTTTAAGTGTTTATCACCATTTTCTTATAATATTATCCTCTGAATTTAGCATTTTTTCCACTTTAAATCATGTATTTTCCTATATTTAACTTCCTATACTTTATTTAGATGGTCATGAAAACTCATTGTAAATTCAAAGGTTATTATATCAAAAGACAAAAGCCAAGTGTTTCCATCCACTGTCACTGATCCAACTCCATGGGTTTTACTGATGAATTGATGCTGTAGAAGATGACAGTGTTTCTACATTCACTATATGGAGCCTCTGAACATCCAAATGGGTCATAACTGATGACCATGAAAAGATGACAAACTGTATTTTACACCAATTATTATTACATGTATCGATAGGATGAGTGGTTTTACAGGTATTAACCCTTTCATGCATGAATTATGAGAACCTTCGTCAATATTTTTTTCTTGATTTCTTGTTTTTCTTCCTCTTTAGGCATGAAAAAAACAATGCAATTGAATTTCTTTTATAAACCTATTTTTCATGCAGTTACAAAAATGTCCACTCAACTGGACAACATGCATTTAATTTTTGAACTCATCAACAGAAAGTGATATACTGTGTGAAAACTGAAATAAAAACATTTTTAATGCTGCTAATTGCTAAATCGCTAATGTTTTCTCTCATTTTATCATACTCTCATATTAGTTATTGCTCATTTCATGGAGATAATAAGGGCTGCTGTAGGCTGCTGCTCAGTTGGTAGAGCGGGTCGTCCTTTGACCGAAGGGTCGGCAGTTCGAATCCTGGCTCCAACTGTCCACATGCCGAAGTGTCCTTGGGCAAGACACTGAAAAATTGCTCCCAGTAGGGCATGGCAGCAGTCGCCCGCTGGTGTATGAATGTGTGTGTGAATGGATGAATGTGAGGAAGCGCTTTGGGCACCAGTAAGGTGTATAAAATGCGTTATATAAATTCAGTTAAAAAAATTGTCTTGATTGGAAACTGCATAATGCAACAGTTTTTTCACATACATTTTTAAAATCATTTTTAGCTTACCGGCCGACAGGCTGTAAGCTACTGTCGTCATATGAATATACTATTTTCTTTTGTTCAGACAAGGAATAGTTTTTTAGATGTTACCTGCTTAAAAAACTATTCCTTGTCTGAACAAAAGAAAATAGTATATTTACATAAACAGAAGACAAAATGAACGTCTTTAGCCTATTGTCGTCATGCGGCGTCCATCGTCGTCTGTCGTCCGTTACAAAAATTTCAATCGTCTTCTTCTCCGAAGCTACAATTCCGATTGACTTCAAACTTGGTATACAGCTTCTTTATGATGATGTCAACAAAAGTTGAAGTTAGTAAAGTGAAATTATTTGGATCCGGATCTGATTCTGGATTTGGTGCCACTTTGAAAAATTTCCCCATTATAAGAGATAGGAAGTGGATCTATGCAATAACTCAGTAAATATAAATGATATCCAGTGTAAATTTCTACAGTCCAGCCTTGATGAGGAGATGACCAAAACATAATGTCCACATGCTGATCAGGATCTTTTTCTGGATCCGGGAACTTACGGAAAATTTCACATGGGCTCTTATGGGGAAAAAATTTCAATCGTCTTTTTCTCCCAAACTTCAGTTCTGATTGACTTCAGACTTGGTATACAGCTTCTGTATGATGATGTCAACACAAGGTATTAAAATTATTTCCATTCAGATCTCATTCTGGATTTGGTGCGACTTTGACAAATGTTCCCATTATAACAGATAGGAAGTGGATAGATACAATAAATCAGTATTAATGATATCAAATTGGAATTTGAATTTTTTACAGATCGGATTGGAATATGACCAAAACATGGGCTATTTCTGTAATAGAATAAATACACAGAACTGGGTGATAATAAACGGCATCTGGATACATTTCCCAAAGCTTTTAATTTGGCCGGTAAGCTACAGGGCCATTGGTCCTATTTTTATTTATTGATTGATTGATTTTTTAATGGAATGTCCTTTGCAGTGGACAGCATTTTTAAAGTAAAACTGCCAAACTTTTGGCCCCTACAGAGGACTAAATGCATTTGCTGGGTTTCAGGAGGATATGCACAAAAAAAAAAACAACAAAAAAACAAAAAAAACCCTTTTTTGTTCCAGAAAACTGTTAATTACAGTCTAATAACAATTACCAATTGACTTACACTCAGACTTGTTACTGCAGATCAGGTTTATCTAGAACAGCAAAGTTACAGTAATGGTATGAATGTCAGTGTATTATTATGGGATGGTGCATAAGTGTCCACTGTGTTGGCTGATATGGAACTAAAACAACTAAACTCATGAATATACAAAGGAACAGCTGGAGAAGAACTGTCCACTGGAGTGAACACTGTGCATGAGAGGGTTAAACATTTTAGATCAGTAGATACTTTTGGTCACCAGTGGATGTTTGGGTCTTCATGGGTTAACGTACATATTCGTCATGTTTTTCTAATGACACCATCGCCGCTCAGACAGACACATTGTAAGCAGACCCGGACGCTGTGGGCTCGGTTCCATCTGTTCAATATGTAATGTGTGCGTGATGTTTCCAGCTTGTGTAACCACTGCCACGTTACAATGAGGAAAGCAGAAGCGCTGTAGCTGGGACATCCTCCGTCTTCTGTCAGATTCTTTTACACAAAACCAGAAGATTTCCAGCTTTCGGCGCTTGTCTTTTTGCGTTGATGAGTTCATTGGTGATTTCATTTGTGTACATGTTTGAGCTGTACTTAGTCTGGCTGGGACCTGTCGGCTGATGCGATTCTGTGATTTATTCTTTCAGCTTAAAGGACTAAAGAACCCGGGGCCTCCCCATATATGAGTATTTTCCTGTGGGAGTACAGTATTACATCAACATGCAGGTGTCTGTTCAGGCTGGAGTTCAGTTTTTCTTTAACCTGTTATCTAAACCTCAGATAGAAGTGTTACGTGATCGTTTCCAACCACTAAACAGCAACAGTTTTACATCAATTAGCAGCTCTCTACAGCCTGTTTATATACTGCAGTCATTCTCCACATCAGTGCTATTTAATAAACATTTCTCCATTTGCAGTTCTAATCATCTGAGGGTGTTTTTCTGACCTTGGACTAAACAGGATCAGTGTATTTACTGAAACATGATGTACAGTTTATTAAGAAGATATAGAATGAAATACTTATAACACTGACCGTAACAACAAAACAGACGCCAAATAATAGTAGATTATTACTTTAAAGATGATTAACCCTTTCATGCATGAATTATGAAAAAAGTATCTAGATTTTTGTATAGATTGATTTTATTACACAAAATTAGGCTAAAGTTGAAATGCATTTTGAATTTTTTATTTTTAATATGGTTTTATTAAGAAAATATAGAGTTTTGGCTTTTTTTTTTTTTTTTTTTTATAAATTAAATAAATGCCTATTTTGGAAACATCATGACACAACTTTTTTTTTTCAGATGCATTTTTTTTAGGCTTTTTATGGAATTTCCTTTGCAGCAGACAGTGACCGTAACAACAAAACAGACACCAAATAATAGTAGATTATTACTTTAAAGATAATTAACCCTTTCATGCATGAATTATGAAAAAAGTATCTAGATTTTTGTATAGATTGATTTTATTACTCAAAATTAGGCTAAAGTTGAAATGCATTTTGAATTTTTTTATTTTTAATATGGTTTTATTAAGAAAATATAGAGTTTTGGCTTTTTTTTTTTTTTTTTAATTAAATAAATGCCTATTTTGGAAACATCATGACACAACTTTTTTTTTTCAGATGCATTTTTTTTTTTAGACTTTTTATGGAATTTCCTTTGCAGCAGACAGTGACCGTAACAACAAAACAGACACCAAATAATAGTAGATTATTACTTTAAAGATGATTAACCCTTTCATGCATGAATTATGAAAAAAGCATCTAGATTTTTGTATAGATTGATTTTATTACTCAAAATTAGGCTAAAGTTGAGGTGCATTTTGAATTTTTTATTTTTATTTTTAATATGGTTTTATTAAGAAAATATAGAGTTTTAGCTTTTTTTTTTTTTTTAATTAAATAAATGCCTATTTTGGAAACATCATGACACAACTTTTTTTTTTCAGATGCATTTTTTTTTTAGACTTTTTATGGAATTTCCTTTGCAGCAGACAGTGACCGTAACAACAAAACAGACACCAAATAATAGTAGATTATTACTTTAAAGATAATTAACCCTTTCATGCATGAATTATGAAAAAAGTATCTAGATTTTTGTATAGATTGATTTTATTACTCAAAATTAGGCTAAAGTTGAAATGCATTTTGAATTTTTTTATTTTTAATATGGTTTTATTAAGAAAATATAGAGTTTTGGCTTTTTTTTTTTTAAATTAAATAAATGCCTATTTTGGAAACATCATGACACAACTTTTTTTTTTCAGATGCATTTTTTTTTAGACTTTTTATGGAATTTCCTTTGCAGCAGACAGTGACCGTAACAACAAAACAGACACCAAATAATAGTAAATTATTATTTTAAAGATGCTTAACCCTTTCATGCATGAATTATGAAAAAAAAAAGTATCTAAATTTTTGTATAGATTGATTTTATTACTCAAAATTAGGCTAAAGTTGAAATGCATTTTGAATTTTTTATTTTTATTTTTAATATGGATTTGTTAAGAAAATATAGAGTTTTAGCTTTTTTAAAATTAAATAAATGCCTGTATTGGAAACATCATGACACAACATTTTTTTCAGATGCATTTTTTTTTTTTTTTTTTTTGACTTTTTATTGAATATCCTTTGCAGCAGACAGTGACTGTAACAACAAAACAGACACCAAATAATAGTAGATTATTACTTTAAAGATGCTTAACCCTTTCATGCATGAATTATGAAAAAAGTATCTAGATTTTTGTATAGATTGATTTTATTACTCAAAATTCGGCTAAAGTTGAAATGCATTTTGAATTTTTTTATTTTTAATATGGTTTTATTAAGAAAATATAGTTTTGGCTTTTTAAAAATTAAATAAATGGAAACATCATGACACAACATTTTTTTCAGATGCATTTTTTTTTAGACTTTTTATTGAATGTCCTTTGCGGTGGACAGTGACTGTAACAACAAAATAGGCACCAAATAATAGTAAATTATTATTTTAAAGATGCTTAACCCTTTCATGCATGAATTATGAAAAAAAGTATCTAGATTTTCATATAGATTGATTTTATTACACAAAATTAGGCTAAAGTTGAAATGCATTTTGAATTTTTTATTTTTATTTTTAATATGGTTTTATTAAGAAATTATACAGTTTTGGCTTTTTTAAAAAAAAAAAATTAAATAAATGCCTGTATTGGAAACATCACACAACATTTTTTTCAGATGCATTTTTTTTTTTAGACTTTTTATGGAATTTCCTTTGTGGCGGACAGTTTGTTTTTTTTGTTTTGTTTTTCGTTATAAAGCTGTGAAGCTCTTATCTAGCTGGGTCTTAGGAGGTTTACTTTCGGAGATCACAGATCAGTCCACATTCTAAAACTAAGATGATCTTTTTTTCCATTGTGTAGCTGAGGGTGTAGACAGACTGCCCCCATGTGGTTTGGAGAATATTACCTTTATAACCCTTTGGAAAGTGAGCTTCAACTATGTGTCCAAAAATGTGGACGTCATGCATAAAAGGGTTAAAATAGATTTTTAAAAAATTATGACCTGTAATGGCAATATGATCATAATATCACCAGTATGACAATTATGTTAGTAAACTGTTTTTTTTCTCATATTTGGCGAAAAAAAACAGGTTAGCACCAGCGAGCAGTCCTTTGGAGTTCGTCTGTTTGATTTAAAGGGGTCATATTTTGCTAAACCCACTTTTATTATTAGTCTTCGGTTCGTTTATTTGTGTATTTGGACCCTAATGGTTGAAAAAGTTTGAATTTGAACCCCCCATGTGCTGTAAAGCTATCTTTATATTCATTTTGGCAAAAATCAAATGAATTTCTACAACCTGTTTTTTTTTTTTATTCCTGCTTAATTTGTTACGTCTATAACTAGTTGCGTCACACATAAGGTCAAGACTTTCGATGAACATTTCTCCGAATACGACTTAATTGTTTATCAGCGGCAGCGGTTGTAGTCCATACTGAAAATATGTCCAAACTTGGAGCTGATTACCTAAAATGTTCAGTTGTTCGTTGTATTGACAAACACAAGTGGCTTAACGGGACAGAGCTGCACAACCAACAACCTGGAGGGGGCGGGGTCATATGCATTTAAAGGGCCAGCGCTCCAAACAACCTTTCTAGTGTCAATACTCAGAAGTAGGGTTGAAGATGGACCTGTGGAGTTGAATTAATGAAGAATTCAGACCCAAGCAGAGCATTTACAGTTTATGTAGACCACAGCGAAATGTTTTAACCCTTTCATGCATGAATTATGAGAATCTTAATCAACATTTATTTCCTGAGTGTTTTTATTCCTCTTTAGGCATGAAAAAAAAACAATGCGATTGAAAATTTTTCTTATGAACCTATTTTTCATGGAGTTCCAAAAATGTCAGCTTGACACCATGGGTTTAATTTTTGAAGAAAAGAAACAAGGATTTACTGATATATTGTGTGAAAACTATGAAATAAAAACATTTTTAATGCTGCTAATCTGCTGTTTTCTCACATTTTAACAAACTGTAATACTAGTCATTATTCACTTCATGGAGATAATATGCAAAAAAAACCCAATTTTTTTGTAAAAAAAAAAAAAAGTTAATTGCAGTTTAGTAACAATAAGAAGCAATTGATTTTTTGGTTTGTTGTTTTTTTTTTTTTTTGGTTTAGTTTATTTCAAATATGCAACAAGACAAAGTAATCTTACTTAGTCTTTAGAAATAAAACAGGTAGTAAGAGGTCATTGAAGGAAACAAAAAAACAAAAACAAAACTTATACGTCTACATGACTTCATTTGCACATTCGAAAAGGAGTGGGAAGAAGTATGATTTATTTAATCCCACCCCTTCAACACTCAAACATGTTAGTGCAGATCAGGTTTACCTAGAACAGCAAAGTTACACTAATGGTATGAATTACAGTGTATAGGATGAAGCATAAGCACCCACTCTGTTGGCTGATATGGAACTAAAACAACAAAACCCATGAATATACAAGAGAAGAGCTTTGAATAACTGTCCACTGTAGTGACCAGTGTGCATGAAAGGGTTAAAATGCTGAATTCCATTTAAAAAAGCAAAATATCACTCCTTTAAGGCCAATATTCTTCCACTGTCTCTCTGTTGTGTCCACACCAATCCCTGTGGGAAATATAAAGCTCTTTAACAGCTAAATACTGGTATTAATGTTAATTGTTCAGCAGCTGCTACAGCAGAATTAGGGCTGTTCAATGTCATGTGACCATAGAAAGTGGACATTGTTTTAAAATTTGGTGTATCATTCATACTGTGTCACAAATTATACTCTTTGTGGCAATTTTTTTCATAATTTGGACAATGTGTTTTGTACTTCTCAAGGGACAAGGGCCTCAGCTCCAAGATGAAGCAACTGCAGGAGTATCTCTAAGTTGTAATACCACTGATGGCCACTAGGGTTGGCTCCAAAAAGCCAGGATGCCCACAGACTAATGCCGCGTTTCCACTACATGGAACCAGCTCGACTCGACTCGGCTTGACTCGGTATTCCTGGACACCGTTTCCATTACACGATACTACTGACTTTAGAGTACCTGGTCGTCATAGCGATGCGGCGTGTTATTTCCGTGTCGTCTGCTCAGAGAGTTGCTGAAAACTCGCTCGGTGCATGTTGTCTCGTCTGAATTTTTACGTCGGCCACCAAAGACTGAATCTCCTTGACCGACTATGGCACAGGTGTCAAACATGTGGCCCGGGGGCCAAATGTGGCCCGCCAAAGGGTCCAATTTGGCCCCTGGGATGTTTTTGCCAAGTGCAAAAATTCCACAGTCTTGAATTAAATTAAGCAAAAAAAAAAAAAGAAAAAGAAAAAGAAATTAGCTTGAATTAAGGAAAAAATCTTGAATTAAGCCAAAAAAACAAACAAAAAAAAAAAAACAAATTTTCAATTAGGTAAAAAAAAATCTTAAATTAAGCCAAAAAAAAAAAAAAAAAAAAATTTCAATTAAGCTAAAAAAAATATTTCAAATTGAGCAAAAAATCTTGAATTAAGCTAAGAAAACTCTTCAATTAAGTTTTAAAAAAAATCTTGAATTAAGACCAAAAAAAATCTCAAATTTAGCAAAAAAATCTTCAATTAAACCAAAAAAATCTTCAGTTAAGTTAAAAAAAATCTTGAATTAAGCCAAAAAGAAAAATCTTCAATTAAGTAAAAAAAAAAATCTTGAATTAAGCCAAAAAAAATCTTCAATTAATTAAAAAAAATCTTGAATTAAGCAAAAAAAAAAAAAAAAAAAAAATTAATTAAGAACCAAAATCTTGGATTAAGCAAAAAAAAAAATCTAGAATTAACAACTTACATTTTTTTGTTTGTTTTAGTGCAAAAAATAACATTAAATTATGAAAATATTTCCATTTACAAACTATCCTGTAACACTAAAATGTGAATAACCTGAACAAATATGAAGAACCTGAAATGTCTAAAGAAAATTAAGCACAATTTTAACAATTTCTCAGCCTGTTCCTCAGTGTTTAGTGTATTTGTAGATCCGATCCATAATGCACATGGAGAAATGAGAAGTTGAGGAATAATATTGTTAAAATTGCACTAAATTTTCTTACGTTTTTTTTATTTAAATTTAATTTTTTCCTTTTTTTTTTTTTTTTTAGATAGTTTATAAAAGTAAGTATTTTCATAATTTAATGGGTTTTTTTTACACTAAAACAAAGACAAAAATTTGGAGTTGTCATTATTTATAGGTTATTATGTTATTATTTTTCTGGTCCGGCCCACTTTAGATCAAATTTAGCTGAATATAGCCCCTGAAAAAAATGAGTTTGACACCCCTGCTCTATATGGATGCAGGCAGGATATTGACTTGAAGGCAACACAAACTGACGTAGAGTTCGGTGAATGTGATATAAAACAGGAATTTTTAATATGGAAATTCTTAGTAGGACCTCCCGGACTAGTACTGCATCATGATATAAAATTTTATATATGACTCTATTGCTCACACTGAATGATAAGCTGAATGATATTCTGTGATGATATTGACAGATGAGCCTTAATTTTAGTAGAAACTATAATTTTTGCGTTTAGTTTTCCGTGAAATTCTAAATATGATTTGATTTTTGCTGGAGCCTCATGCGCCTTTTCATATGTCGACTATAATAAACAGCCCAGCACATATCTGTAGCATAGTTACACCTCGTATATACTGTATTTAACGGTATAAAGGCATGTGACATATTTTACCCTCATCAAAATATTGCCGTTGCAGCTGTTTGGAGATTATACCAGGCCACATTCAATGTTAATTCTTCAGCCCTAGTTGTTACAAAGTTTTTGCTTATCAGCTTTGAACACACAGTTAATTTATGTGAGCATTTCTGCTGATGGAAATTTAATTAATTACACACTTAAGTCGATAGCCCTCAAACTAGACATATCATTTTTGCAGTAAAATCCAGTAAAACAGCTGAGTTGGGAGATAATGTTCTGTGGATGTACTACTATAAGCAACACTGTTCAGATTGCACACAATAGTTATGTCAGCTGTTGGCATAAAAATTAATAGTGCAGCTGTTGTTATTGCACATCCCATAAAGTTGCAGGACTTACAAGGGACAGATTAAAGAGGGAAGGGTCAAAATGTATGCTGCAAATGCATGAATCCCTGACCTTTATTTCCCTGGTAAAAAGTACACCTTTACTTATGCTTTACTCTTTTTTTCAATATCACAATCAAATAGTGTATTTTTGTTTTAACCCTCCGGTATCCGGGTGCGCCTTTTAGGCACACTTTGCACTTCGTTTTAAAAAACTTCACATTATTTTTCACAATTTACATAAGGTTAGAATTCAAAAGTTGCTCATTTTTACATGATCTTTAAAATTCTGGCCACCAATTAAAATTTGCACATTGTAAACAAAAGAAAATTACCAGACTAGCATCTGTCTGCCAAGTGTGCCTAAAACGCACTATTTCTTCCATTTGATATGTATGATTAGGGCTGACCTTGATTTACAAAAATAAAATCAAATTAGAGCAGAAAAATAAATAAATATATCATATTTAATAGTTTGATTTATAGGTGTGCATTTTACGCACACTTGGTGACAGATGCTAGTATTTTTGAACATTTGACCTAGCGACAAAAATAATAATGCAAATTAACCAATGTTGGAGTTAATCACTGACATATGCCAGGATGAAAAAAATCAAATAATATGTGATCCACTTTTTATGTAGTATATTGAAAAAAAAATTTTTTTTGTTTTGTTTTTTGCATCCAAAAAAAAAAATGGTTTGTTTACATTACAAACACAGCATTTAAAGGGTTAAAAAAATGGGACAATTATTGAGTATTTGGTATTTTTATTTACGGCTCAAGTTGATGAAATAGAAAAAAAATTGTAAAAGAATTAAAAACAGAGTGTATGAAATTTTTTTTTTTACATTATTCCACAAGTGTGCCAAAAAGGCACACTTGGTGCTTAGTAAGGGCCTTGCTAGATGGGATACCGGAGGGTTAACCCTGTAAAGCACAAGTGTCAAGCATGCAGCCTAGGGGCCAAAACCGGCCCGCCAAAGGTTCCAATCCGGCCCGTGAGATGAATTTGCAAAGTGCAAATCAGGGCATCAAACTCAAAAATAATATCATAATAACCTATAAATAATAACACCATTTTTTCCCTTTGATTTAGTGCAAAAAACATTGAATTATGAAAATATTTACATTTACAAACTATCCTTTAACAATAAAATGTGAATAACCTGAACAAATATGAACAACCTGAAATGTCTAAAGAGAATTAAGTGCAATTTTAACAATATTCTTCCTGTTACTAAGTGTTTTGTGTCTTTGTACATCTGCTCTGTAATGCATATGTATAAATGATAAGTCAGGACGTAATATTGATAAAAATTTACTTATATTTCTTAACAAATTTCATTTTTTCAGGTTATTCACATCATTTTTGTTTGGATAGTTTGTAAATGTAAATATTGGCATAACTGAATGTTATTTTTGCACTAAAACAATTTGGAGTTGTCATTATTTATTGGCGGTCATGCTATTATTTTACTGGTCCGGCCCACTTCAGATTAAATTTGGCTGGATGTGGCCCCCGGAAGAAAAGGAGTTTGACACCCCTGCTGTAAAGCCTGAACCTAGGGATGTCCGATATTGGCTTTTTTGCCAAAAACCGATATGCCGATATTGTCCAACGCTTAATTTCCAATTCCGATATCTACCGATATATGTGGGATATTAAACTAATTTTAGGTGACATCACATATCTCCTGTCATGGAATTAACACATCATGCCTAATTTTATTGTGATGCCCCATTGGATGCATTCTCAAATGCAACAAGTCTTTCAAAATGTAAACACTGTCTGTGCAAAGAATACATACTTCAACTTAAGTTGTGGAAAAAAATGCCATATTTATTTATTTTCTCTCCCTCCCTCCATGAGTCTATTACAGTGTGGTAACTCTACTGAACAATTTTGAAAACTGCACATTTCTTTCAGCTACAAACAATGCTTCATTTACGTGTCGGTAAATGCCGGTGAAATCAAGGCATTATTTTATCGGTTTTAATGATAGGCAAAAAAAACGATAACGATATTCACCGATATTACATTTTTAAGCCAATATCGGGCCGATAATATCGGTGGGCCGATATTATCGGACATCCCTACCTGAACCATTAAATCATTGACAGAAAATTCCAGTTCTTTGAAACTGGAGCCTTTATTGGTCCTTCTGAACAACCCAAAAATGTTTTTTTTTTTAACTATCAGTTTTCATGTATGAGTTTCAATTTTGTATCATATTTGATACATCAGGTCTCAAATGCTCAAATATTATTATTTATGAACAAACAAAAACATAAAATAACACAACCATGTCTAACAAACTGGTAATTCCTTTTCAAAATCTGCAAAGTTCTGCCTCCTTCCTCATTAATTTAATCTTGTAGTGTCACTGGAAAGGCCTCTGGTGAGTCAATTCCTCCCCCTGGTGGATTATCTGTGTATTGCATGTGTCTAATTGTATACATCAGGTTTTTCAAGAAACAAAATATCACACTGATCATGTAGAGGGCTTCAAAACTCATGTATCAAATATGATACATTTGGCGTTATAGGGTTAACCTTTATTTCTTCTGTTGGGTGTACATTTCTAAATATGTAGTCTAGAAGCCCTCCTACGCCACAGATGACATTATACAGTGTTTTCACAGGTTGGGTTGATATTAGTGTGAAGGTTAAGTTTTGTTTGCCACTTTAACCTGTTTTAGGTTACTCAGTGAAATACTCTGAAATTCCAAATTTCAACCTTGGTCTGTTATTGGACATGGTCATCTACCTCCTTGTCGGTTGGTGTGACAAAAATATCCCTCCTCTTACCATAGAGCATCTGAGCAGCACTTGCTAAAAAGTAAACACATGCAATAAAACAACTGTTATAAGGTCATAAACAGACAAAAATCACTCATATTCATTATTTACAGCTTCAAAATTTCTATATAATCTCTCTGAAACACTGTATCGTGTTATAAAACCAACATGCTTCTTGACCTCACTGAAGCATGGATTTGGGCCCATATTTAACCCCTAAGTGACTATTTTTGGTAATTTCTGCACACATTACAAGACAGTGACAGCAACAGTTATGCCACGTTATACCGCCCACCAAGGTCAGAAATGTCTGAACCTCCTCGATCGACCATGATGTCGTTTTGCGGGCTGTTAACATGGATTAGCCTACTGGTATATTTACTGTAAACTTTCGAATCTGTTTTTTTTTTTTTTAAATGGCGGGTTGCACGTTGATGACACAATAATACAGAGACAACTCTCTGGCCAATCAGTGGTCTGCAAGACAAGTTGAGTCGAGTACCATGTAGTGGAAACTAGGGATGTAACGATATGAAAATTTCATATCACGGTTATTGTGACCAAAATTATCCCCGTTATCATTATTATCATGGTATTGTTGAAATTATGCTCAAAATGTTCAAAAAGTACTAATACACACTGAAATAATTTGACCAAGTTTTATTTTGAAAACAAAACAAAAAAAAAAAACAAGCAAAATAATTGGCACAATGTACTTTCCGTTGGCAGAAACATTCAAATATTAACCCTTAGTGGTCTGAGCCTATTTTGTCCATTTTTCAGATTTTGCCTTTATATACTATATAAACAAATGTTTACTATACCCATGTTTGGAATCGTTTTTTCTATCTCACCTGTCTATTATTTTGTCACTTTAACCTACTATATCAACACAAAAGGACAAAAAACACACAAAATATATAAAATCTGATTTGAAAAATGTATATAATTTATTGCATAAATAACACAAAGATGCTTAACGAACCTTTTCAAAGACTTTAAAAGTGAATATTGGTCCCAAATATTAGGTATAGAAAATGAAAATTGTAATAGATTAAAACTATACTCAAATATTTGACATAAAAGCAGATCTTTACATAAGCGTTTTCTCCGGAAAAGTGCGGTAATCAAACACGGTTATCATGATAATTAGAATTTAAACGGTCATACTAACCATTGGCAATTTTACCGCAGTTTATCATTATACCGGGAATTGCTACATCCCTAGTGGAAACACAGCATTACAGTGAGGACAGTGAGTCAACAATCTCAGGTCCAATGTGGTCTACAGGGTCTGTTAGGTCCACCTCTGCATGAACAGGGAGTGTACCTGCTTTGTTCGGTACCATGAAGTCATGGTACTAATGTAAGGAATGATGTTCAAAGGGGTAATGTGGATGTGGATCAGCACTTATGTTGGTCTAATCTTCTAAAATGCATATTCCTTTCATCTTACATGCCTTTTTCTTGCATTTCTAATATAAACTTCTTGGATTTTTTTTTTTTTTTTTGCCCACATATGGGCAAGGAACCAAATAGGGTAACTTCATTGACCTTGATTTCCTACGACAATAAAAAAACTGACAAAATTTTAACAAAAGTTATAAAGTCTTGTTATGTCCTCCGATAACACACTAAGTTTTAAATTTTGAATTTCAGAGTATTTCTATGAGTGAACTATAAAGGGTTAATGTTTGGGGAAATTACCAAAAATAGTCACATGCCCAATAAAGGGTTAAATGTCCTTTCTGTTCGTATACCACAGTTTCCACACTAGTGTCTCTGGAATAAACTGCATGTATTTCAGCAACAAACAATCTGAATCAGTGGCCAAAGAATTTTAATGAGTGTTTTTCTTCTTGTCTGTTTTTTATCAGTTCTCATCATGATGCTGGCCACCCAGTACCTGCCCCACTGCTCCCTCATTCTTCTAGTGCTATTAGAGTTGGTCGTCGGCCAGTATGAACACTTTGGCTATCCGCCAGGTTACCCTGAACCGGTGCAGGAGCAGTACACGCCACCGCAGCTGTCTCCAGACACACCGAGGATCCAGCTACGACTGGCAGGAGATAAACGGAAACACAACGAAGGCCGCGTAGAGGTCTTCTACAACGGCGAGTGGGGAACCGTCTGTGATGATGACTTCACTCTCCACGCTGCTCAGGTGGTCTGCAGGGAGCTGGGGTACGTAGAAGCCATCTCGTGGTCACCGTCCTCAAAATACGGGAAAGGACAAGGTACGTATACGTCTGCAATCGTTAAATCTGCAGTATGACTTGTTTGTACCATGAGTAAGTGGAAACTGGCTCATGGTAAACACTTCACAGTTTTTTGGAAGAACAGTATAGCCTTCATGAGCCCGCTACGGTTGTTTCCACTACGAGAAGGAAAAAGTCGTTCTCATGGAAGCACTGATGAGTCTCTCTTTTGTTTCGGCAGGACCCATCTGGTTTGACAATCTCCACTGCACTGGGAAAGAGAAGACTCTGGCGTTGTGTCCGTCCAATGGGATCGGCGTTTCAGACTGCAAACACACTGAAGATGTGGGAGTGGTGTGCAGCGACAGGAGGATCCCAGGGTTTAAGTTTATCAACACCATGGCCAACCACATTGAGGTAAACGCTCCATGAGCACGATGCAACTTCCAAACTGTAGAATATTTTTGGAATATTGTCCGGGAAGCCAAAAAAGTCTGTCGAGTATTTATTGGTTCTTTTTTTTTTTTTGACATTAGAAACCAGGATTTGATCATTGAGCATGTTTACAAGCACACTGGGGCACCGATAACGGGGGGTAAACATGACAAATTCATGGGGCCCAGCATTTGTGGGGGGCCCATAGAGCAGTGGAGGGGGTCCAGTGGATACAGACTAGAAGTTGTGGAAATTTCATGTAAGATCTATTGTATAAGAGAGGCACAGAAGTCAGGAATTAGACGTTGAAAATATGTAAAGTTTCAGTTTCGTTTTCACGCTAGTGTAAATGATGTTATGTATGGACCACCCCCCGGTATTTTATGAAAGGGTCCACAATGTTTACCTTTCATGGGGCCCATAATTGATAGCGGTGCCCCTGCATCTACACCAATACTCCATCATTATCTAATTTCTGGAGTTACCATATTATTCAGGTCACAGGTGTCAAACATGCGGCTCGGGGGCTAAATCCGGCCCACCAAAGGGTCCAATCCGGCCCGCGGGACGAATTTGTGAAATGCAAAAATTACACTAAGATATTAACAATCAATGGTGTCAAAATCATTTTAATTCAGGTTCCACATACAGACACATACAGTTTAATTCGATTTCAAGTTGGTTAGAGCAGTAAAATATTATCATAACTAGAAGCACTCGGAGAGTGCAGACCTCCGCCAAGGCTGATCAGTGCCCCCCCCCCACCCCCGATCACCACCGAAATTTAATCATTTCTTCCTTATCCCATTTCCAACAAACCCTGAAAATTTCATCCAAATCTGTCCATAACTTTTTCAGTAATGTTGCACACTAACGGACAGACAAACAAACAGACAAACAAACAAACAGACAAACAAACAGACAAACAAACAGACAAACAGACAAACAGACAAACAAACCCAGCAACAAACCCTGGCAAAAATATAACCTCCTTGGCGGAGGTAATAACCTATAAATAATGACAACCCCACATTTTCTCTTTTTTTTTTGGTGTAAAAAAGTAAAATTACATGAAAAATATTTACATTACCAAACTATACTTTTACAAAACATGTGAATAACCTGAACAAATATGAACAATGGAAATGTCTTAAGAAAAGTAAATGCAGTTTTACCAATATTCTGTGATTGTAATGCACATGTGTAAATGTTAAACTGATAAACTGAGGCATAATACTGTTAAAATTCCACTTGTTTTTCTTAAGACAATTCAAGTCGTTCATGTTATTCAGATTTTTAAGGAAACTTTGTAGATGTAAACCTGATAATAATCTAATTTTACTTTTTGCCCTGTTATTATTTTACTGGTCTGGCCCATTGGAGATCAAATTGGGCTGAATGTGGCCCCTGAACTAAAATGAGTTTGACACCCCTGATTTAAGTGTAAACAGGATAATCTGATAACAGCAGTTATCTGATTATGAGAAATCGGATTAACACGCCTAGATTTCTCCCCAATACTCTGATGTCTGCACGTATGTGTACAGGTTTATCTGATTTCTTTCGTTTTTTCCCATGTGCGCATGTGTAAAAAAAAAATAAAAAAAATCTATATAAACGGAAGTTATGCAGCAACAACATGAGTCTAAGGAAAAAGGTAAACAAATAATGAAATTAAATGAAGGATAGCAGCAACATGTAACCTATTTTGTAGTCTTATTAGCTCCTCCCACATTCGGACAGCTAACGCTGACACTGTAGCCATTGCCATAGTCAACAAGACAAGACTGAATATTTTGAAAATGACAGGAAATGTACGTCTTACATCATAATGTATGTATGTACTTTGAAAGAAACCAAATAATGGACTGACAACATGAAAACCAGGATTTTTTGATTATTGCATTTCTCAAGTGCATGTAAACGTGTCATATCCGATTTTGGCAATTATCGGATTACTCCCAGTTATCGGATTTTTATGTTCATGTAAACATTCTCACTAATATCTTCTGCACAAATGCAATGTTAGCCAAGAAAATAATCGATTATTATTGTAAACTGTCCATAACACTGAAAAAAAATCAAGATTGTGCTTTCTGAGCGTATCACTCAGCTCTAATTCATGTTATTTCATTTTAATGACAAATGAAGTCTGACTTTCAAACTATGTGTTCTTCTGAATTTCAGTGTTTTTGGAAACATTTAATATAATTTAAGTCATCAAAATCCACAACATATGCCTGAAGTAAGGGTTAAAATGATATTTTTCGGTGGGTAAAATTGCAGCAATTTAATCATTTTGTCTGTCCTGTAGTGTAAAAACAGCTCTGTACTCAATAATTCACCTTCCTGTCTAAATAGCCTGCAGTGAAAGTGTCAGGGAAAGTGTCAGGTAAACTGGTAATTGTTAGGTGTTACACTCGTAACTGTCAAAGTTGTCTGGCTGAACATTTAAAGGCCTGACTGAGCATCGCTTTCCAAATCGGCCAAGAAGCTGGAAACTAATTACCACCAAAAGCAGAATGTTATCTTTCTGCTCACTGTGCAGGCCTCATGAATCCACATTCCAATGTTATGAGCAAACTATAGACCAGAGCTAACTCTGCTTCAGCCTCTCGGACCCACCTCTTATGCTTCTGAGTTTCAAACCTAATACCGTTTTTCTCTACATGCCCTTCAAACATTTGGGAATAACTTAGCCTGGCTTTTATTTCGTTACTCCAAAGCTCTGGCGAGGATCAAATCTTGTTTTAATTGGCTTGAATTAAAAAAACAACAACAAAAAAACTACCCTTTATGAGATTTAGTCTGCAAAAACTTCATTGTGGGAATGGATGCATCTAGCTGGCTTCCCATGCAGCACTTTACAAAGACAATGGTAAAGCTTAAGATTCTTCAGAGAGCGCGGCTGGAGAGGTCTAGACGTCTGGAGTCAAGCTGGGGTAGTAACTGAAAAAAAAAAAAAAACAATCCAAGTCAGCTTTTCCATTCACTAAACGGGTCACGTGGTCGACCTTGAATGTAAAACACAGCTGGGCTTCGCTGCCACACAGCCAGGTCTGGGCTTATCATCTGGAAGTGGTAATCCGGTGACTCACCCAGGCACGCTCTGGTGTGTAATGGCAGCCATGACGACATGCCGCTGGGGGTTCTGTGGTGGGGCGTGATTAGTAGGCTTGCTGTGTTTCGAGGCACCGCAGCCTTTTCAGGTGCTGGTAACCTTAGTACCACGGCCAACCAGTTAACCGCAAAGGAAATACCCAGAGAGTGAGCTAAGACCGAGGTGAAACATAAGTCTTGCGTGCACGTGTCGCTGACCTTTGACATCTGTGCCCAGATTCCAGTCTGTGAGCAGTGTCAGAAGAAAAGAAGTGCTGTTGCATTTGGAGTCTTCTCTGCTCTGTGTCTGGTGTAGCCTCTTAAATCCAGCTGGCCCCGGTGCCGCAGTTCTGTCTGTGTTGCCATGGTAATGCTATGCGACGCTTATAGCAATGTACACATTCTATACATCCATGCAACCAGAACATCAGCTAAAACCTCAACAGAACCATTTTTTAGCTCACCGGCCGATAGAGATGGGAATCGTTAAGAATTTAACGATTCCGATTCCATTATCGATTTTGCTTATCGATTCCCATTGGGTGAGGGAATAAAAGAGTACAAACGGGTGTGTTTGCATTAACTGTCTTATATTTCCATCTGCACAGAAAATATAACATATACAGTATGTACAAATAATAATAACAGATGACGTATGGCCCAGTTTGGGGGGGTGGGGGGGGCATGCAGTGAAAGCAAAACTTAAGACACTTTACTAATTCCTCTATTGTCACATTTCTACTACGTGGAACCGGTTCAACTCAGCTCGGCTTGTCTCCCATTGTTGTGCACCTCATTTCCTTTCCCCTACCTTCAGAAACTTGTATTTGGGTACGACGTTTGTTGCCCACACCGGAACCGGAACTGGGCCCGGCCGTCACTCTGCCGCTACATTCACAAGCGCCGCTAAGTATCAAATACGTGACATTCCTGTAAATGATTCACATACTGTGGACAAATGTTTGAGCATACTAAAGGGATTCCACCCTTTTGAAGACATGGAAGCTTTGACAGTGTTCCAGTGGACCTGGTGTCGTCTTTTTAGACCGTTTCTGCCTCAACACCATGTTGGCTACGTTCTGACCAAAACAATGGAGCGTACGCGTGACGTCATCATGCATGCGCAACTAAGGTGGAATCGATAAGCAGAATCGTTAAGCAGGCAGGCAAACGATTCCAAGGAATCCAGCTACTGGGAACCAGTTCTCAAAAAGAACCGGCTCTCGATTCCCATCCCTACCGGCTGATACGGCATGAGCTATCGTGAAGGCATTATGTCTGGCATCGTGTTTGTTAGCAATTTCTTCAAACATCAGACAAAACTACTGGTTGGTTTTATTTCAAATATTATATGTAGCTTCCTTGGGACAATAGTCGCTTTTCCATTGGATATCTGCACAAAACTTTACCGATATTTATTAAATGTCGAAAAAACAGAAGTGCGTAATGTTTGTTTTTCCATTAAAACAAAGTTCACATTTAGCAACATTATTAATCCACAGTAAGTCAAAGATTGACCAAATGGTCCAGATCAGTGTCCTCAGTACTGGGTCTGTCCTCCCTGAGCCCAAACACAGGCTGTGCACCTTTTGACCATTTGGTCAATCTTTGACTTGCTGTGGATTAATACTGTTGCTTGTTGCTAAATGTGAACTTTGTTGAACTACCTTTTGTCATATTTTACATTATCCTCTGGATACTCATCCACTGTTTTGTTGTTTGTTATATTTTGTTTGTTAATTAAATGTTTTTTTAAGAACAAGAAAGAATTTGTTTTCATATTTAATAAAATGGTGTGAAATGGCATCACATAGAACAGGGGTGTCAAACTCATTTTAGTTCAGGGGCCACATCCAGCCTAATATGATACAAAGTTGGCCGGACTGTAAAATAATAAAAAAAAAAATAATAGGATAATAACTTTTGATAGAAAAAGAGTAAAATTCCGTGATGAAAATGTTTACATCTACAAATTGTACTCAAACAAAACCTGAGCAACCTGAACATTCTTAAGGAAAATGAGTGCAATGTTAACAATATTACACCTTAGTTTATTATTTATCCATATGCATCACAACTTAGAGATCACAGTGGATCTAAAAATACACAAAACATTAAATAACAGACAGAATATTATTAAAATTCCACATACTTCTCTTAAGAGATTTCAGGTTATTCACATTTTTTTTATATAAAGCTAGTCTGTAAAAGTAAACGTGTATAATTTTATGTTTTTCACACTAAAGCAAAGAGAAAAATATACAGTTTTCATTATTTATAGGTTATTATGGTAGTATTTTACTGGTCTGATCATTTTTAGATTGAATTGACCTAAAATGCTTTTAACATCCTTGATTGTTAATATCTTCAGTGTGATTTTTGCATTTCACAAATTCATTCCAGGGGCCGGATTTGGCCCCCGGGCCGCATGTTTGACACCTGTGACATAGAATATGTGATAAGTTTCTTTTGATGTTCAGGGTACTATTATCTCTACCGCTAAAAGTCACTGAACAAGACAGAGGAGCCAAAATCAAGGTCACATAAGGAAGCGATGATGATGAATTGTGTTTTCTGACTTGGTTTTATACGAATGAAGCTTCTGCTAACGGCTAATCCGTTGTTTTATGTTGCGTTAAAATGATTCCGACTGGGAAGTAATGGCCCAGGGATTAACAGGTTAACTGCAGAAAACCAACGTCTTGTTCCATGGGAGCTGTAGAGTTTGTTCTTTTGTGGTCGGCACTGTTCACGGGTTTTGTAAGGCTTCCAGTTACTGTATATTTAGCATTGTGTCTCAGTCTGGTGGACAGTAAACAGCACAGATTGACACCCAGTGTTCAGTTTTGCATCTCTGGAATATTTACCGTGGAGACTTTCCAGTGTTTATTTATATTTCTGTCATGCTTTGAGGAAGTCTGCTGGCTGGCCCTCAACTTTTCAGTTTATACAGAAGTGGATACAGAGGCTTTTTGAGGTCTGACCTTTGAGCATGCGCATACATTCCATTCCATTTTAAACCAGTTTCAACATTTAAGAAATTCCAGGGTTTATGAAATGTGATGTTTGGCAGTGGACGTTTCCATGCCGGTCTAACAGGCCACTCCATTTATTCAAATTATATGAACATTGCTGCCGTTAGATTTCTCAACCTGGTTTTTTTTACTAAGGGACAAAAGCAGCACTGAAAAACAACCTCTGAAGGAGGAATATTCCCTGTCGCTTCACTTTATGGGGTATTATCAGCCGTTTATGGAGACCAGCTACACAATGGAGCATTATGGAAATGTCTTTGAGCGTGGAGAGATGTAATTAGGGCTGAAGATTGTAATTGTTGTGGTCATTTCTGGATAAAGTCTACAATTATGTCATCAAAAGCTTTTCATAGGGGAATAAAAGTAACTTGTCACGTTAGATTTTTTTCTCAACAGGTCTGTGTGCGCATAAAGACACCTTCATATTGAAATGACTATTTTGGGGAAAAGCCTTTAATTTAAAAGTTACACAAATCTACTGTATGTTTTTTTTTTTATTATTATTATTCAGAGTAAGTGAAATGAATACTTCAGGGTTTTTCGTGGCTCAAAGTGAAGAAGAGGTGGTTCCATTCTGATTAGGTGTGATTACTGTGCATTTGCAAATAACACATTTCAGGAGTTTAGGAGAATAATTAGGTGATTAAAAAATAACTGTTATTTTCCTCAATCAGCAAAATCAGGAAGTATATAACAGTGTTTTTTATCTATATGCCAACACTTTAGATAGGCAGCAATATTCGTAGTCCCCTTTCCACAGCTGTAAATACATTTTTCTGTTTGTTAAAATAGAAATTTGGTATGTAACTAATTATTATAATACATTGAAAGCATCACTATCAGTGTAGTTCCACAACTGTGTTCCATAAAGACAACCATCAGGAGTGTTATCAAGAACTGTAGGTGGCACCAGAGGTTACGCTAGACATTTTTATTGTCTGTCATTTTGACGGACAGGGTCGTAAAAATTCCGTCGTAGCATATTATAATCCATCATTTCAAATTTTTTATTTTTTAATGATAATGAGATATATTTAGTAGTATTTAATGTTCAAAAACATCTCAATGATGCAGCAGCTGTAGTTGCTGCTGGCTGATAAACCAACGTAATATCACGACTGGCATAATTATATACACCACTTTTAATTGGTGTGTTATCTGTAGCCATTTTAAGCTTTCCTTGTGTTTGTTCATGCATTGTCAATCCCATACACTGAGGGTTAGGGTTCGAGTTATGTGAACCACAGATCTGGGCACAAATTAACATGCCATCAAATAACACATGAAAGGTAGAAAATGCGTACATATAACACACCAAATGCCATAAGAACTGGTGTATTCCTTGCTTGTCCGTCATCCTTCACCGCATCAGTACCTCTTTTTTTTTTTTTTTGAACTTCTTTTTATTTAGATTTCACACGTGTAGCCATACAGTGCATTGTAACAAATCATTATATAACAGAAATAGAAACATATATATATACAGGGTGGGGAAGCAAAATTTACAATGAACATTTAGTTGTTTTTTCTCAGCAGGCACTACGTCAATTGTTTTGAAACCAAACATATATTGATGTCATAATCATACCTAACACTATTATCCATACCTTTTCAGAAACTTTTGCCCATATGAGTAATCAGGAAAGCAAACGTCAAAGAGTGTGTGATTTGCTGAATGCACTCGTCACACCAAAGGAGATTTCAAAAATAGTCGGAGTGTCCATAAAGACTGTTTATAATGGAAAGAAGAGAATGACTATGAGCAAAACTATTACGAGAAAGTCTGGAAGATACTATTAAAGAAGAATGGGAGAAGTTGTCACCCGAATATTTGAGGAACACTTGCGCAAGTTTCAGGAAGCGTGTGAAGGCAGTTATTGAGAAAGAAGGAGGACACATAGAATAAAAACATTTTCTATTATGTACATTTTCTTGTGGCAAATAAATTCTCATGACTTTCAATAAACTAATTGGTCATACACTGTCTTTCAATCCCTGCCTCAAAATATTGTACATTTTGCTTCCCCACCCTATATACATACATACATATACATATATATATATATATATATATATATATATATATATATATATATATATATATGTATATATATATACATATATATATATATATATATATATATATATATATATATATATATATATATATATATATATATATATATATAATTATTATTATTATTATTATTACCTCCGCCATGGAGGTTATGTTTTTGCCAGGGTTTGTTTGTCTGTTTGTTTGTCTGTTTGTTTGTCTGTCCATTAGTGTGCAACATAACTCAAAAAGTTACAGACAGATTTTGATGAAATTTTCAGGGTTTGTTGGAAATGGGATAAGGAAGAAATGATTAAATTTTGGTGGTGATCGGGGGTGGGGGGGCCCACGGGGGGAGCCACTGATCAGCCTTGGCGGAGGTCTGCGCTCTCCGAGTGCTTCTAGTTATTATGATTATTATTATTATTGTTATTTTTTTTTTTTTTTTTCAGTCTTAATGGGGGTAGTAGTCCATGGTTGTTTCAAGTCCTAGGCCACAGGGACCACAATATTCAGGAGAGATCAACATCAGCCAATAAAATACAACATAGTAGAACCTTGACATTCTTTCAGAATCTGAGATAGAACAAAACAGAAATCCACAACAGCAACAACATTAAAAAGCAACAACACTTACATCAAATTAAAATGTGACTTAATGTGGGTCCAATTGCTCATGAATATTTCTCTTTTCATTTGTGACACTGCAGTGGTATATTCCATGTTGTACACATCCTGAATTCTATCCCTCCATTGGACTATTTTGGGGGGTTGTGGCTTTAACTAGGAGGTTGTTATTACTTTGTTTGCAATTAGTAAAAGTATTCTAAGCAGTTTTGTTTGACTGTTTTCCTGAAGGTTCTCAGGTATTATGCCCAGTATAAAATGTGATGCTTTCATTGGTAGGTCTATGGACAAACATCCTTTTATTTCTCTTTGAATATTTTCCAATATTCTGATAATTTTGGACAATCCCATAATATATGTGTATGGCCTCCTACTAAGCCACAACCCCTCCAACACAAAGATGAGGAGTCCCTCTTTTTTCACCGCGTTTATCAATGCCGTCCCATTTACTGGGCTTTTAAAATAACTAAGGAGACTCGGCTGTCTTCACATTTTGCACTAGCAAAGTAGCGTCTAATTTTGGCTAAAGTCAGCTAAACCATGATTACTCTCAGTATTTTAATCTGTCAAAATGACGGACGGCCTTCAGAATTTTCTGTCATTTTACAAAAAAATCTGTCAATGACAGAATATTTTCGGTTAACGCGACCTCTGGGTGGCACAACATTTGACATGAGTGTTCACTTCCTAATTCTATATAAAAAGCTCTGTATTATAGTATCCTATTAGTACCCTGGCCAGCCATTTGTCTTTGTCAATGAGAAATCTGTCTGGAATCGCGGGGCTTGAATCCAAATCTGAAGGTGGGACTAACAGGTGCCGAGTAAGTCAATCACAGATAAGACGAACGTGACGCTTTTGTCAGAAGAAATGTAAGAATACAGGATGTAATCTGTAATTCAGTCATTATTTTCGAATGAAGTAAACCAGTGTTTCCCAACCAGTGTGCTGTGGCACATAAGTGTGCCGTGAGAAATCATCAGGTGTGCCGTGAAAGATTATCCAATTTCACCTGATTGGTTCTGTAAGCAGCAGCATGATATAGATACATACAACTGCACACACCAGTGCTCCACTCTACAACAAGTCTCCTGGTTCCCTTTGCAAAATGAAAGTGAAAGTAAACTGGCCCCGATGCGGTGCGTTCTGTTAATAAAGCTCCCCTCACTGGTGATGCATGGATTAGCGGGTTACCTGTGAACTCCTGGTATGGGTTGGGGTGGGGGGATATACCTCCCATACTATACCTCAACCCCCCCCCCCCCTCCCCCCCTCAGAAAACAAAACTATTTCAGTTCTGTTCCCTTTCTCCACAACCTACTGTATCTATGCAAGTTGAGCTTTTCAAGCATGACTGATATAAAAACAAAAAATAGGACCAATGGCCCTGTAGCTTACCGGCCAAATTAAAAGCTTTGGGAAATGTATCCAGATGCCATTTATTATCACCCAGCTATGTGTATTTATTATATTACAGAAATAGCCCATGTTTTGGTCATATTCCAATCAGATCTGTAAAAAATTCTAATTCCAACTTGATATCATTGATACTGATTTATTGGATCAGTCCACTTCCTATCTGTTATTATGAGAACATTTTTCAAAGTCACACCAAATCCAGAATCAGATCCGGATGGAAATAATTTCAATACCTTGTGCTGACATCATCATACAGAAGCTGTATACCAAGTGTGAAATCAATCAGAACTGGAGTTTGGGAGAAAAAGACGATTTAAATTTTTTCCCCATAAGAGCCCATGTTAAATTTTCTGTCAGTTCCCAGATCCAGAAGAAGATCCTGATCAGCATGTGGACATTATGTTTTGCTCATCTCCCCATCAGGGCTGGACTGTAGAAATTTACACTTGATATCATTTATATTTACTGAGTTATTGCATCGATCCACTTCCGATCTCTTATAATGGGGAAATTTTTCAAAGTTGCACCAAATCCAGGATCAGATCCGGATCCAAATAATTTCACTAACTTTTGTTGACATCATCATAAAGAAGCTGTATACCAAGTTTGAAGTAAATCGGAATTGTAGTTTCGGAGAAGAAGAGAATTGAAATTTTTGTAATGTTTTCAATAAAGTCGGGAAAAAAAATACAAAAAAAAAAAAAAAAATCAGCTGAATCGATGCCAAAATCAGCTACAATACGTGCAAGGGGCGGGGTTTGTTTGTTGTTAATACTCTGACAGTAGTCTAAATAAAAACAGCTTCACATCCTCTTTTAGCTCTTGACCATAAGTTTGGAAAATACAGGTTAAAAGAAAGTCCAACATCGTATATTTTTATCAGGTTTCAGTCCACCGTGTACTTGTACAACAGCCCGTCTGCACCTGGACATTGATTTTCCAAGTCTCTGAACTCTGTTGGAGGAATGGAGCTCAATGTTCTGAAGTGTAAATATGTAACCATCAGTAGCAGAAGAGCATCGTAGTGATGAAAGATGCCTCCGGGCCACATCTCCTCCTTTCTTGCTCAGGTCACGTCTATTAAGCTGTGTTTTTGTTCTGACAGATCTTTTCTGGTTGTCATGCTAGAACAGGTAGTGATAACATCTGGCTGTGGGGATTAACACAACCAGAGCTCTTATATCATTTTATTCCCTCTGATTTTTCCTCTCCTTTTGCTTCGTCCTTGTCCAGCTTTGCTCTCGTAAGTAGATTAGAAGCAGCCAAGAAGAAACCCCAAGCAGGGTTTAGGACTCATACTTTCCTTTCTTTAGTCATTTTTTCCCTTCTGAGGCTAAAAGGTCAAACGTTGTTGTGGTCGGGGCTCCATAAATGGTTTGTTAGCCCCCCCTCCCTCCCCCCCGGCACGTTCGAACCGTGAACTTAGATTAATACACAGCTGCCGTTTGTCTCAGGATCTTAAATTAGATTGAACCACGTAATTATTTTTTCACCCGACTGTTAGATATCCCGCCCCGTCGGCCATCACATTCCCACAGTGCAGCGCAGGCGGATGTTTAGTCTCTGGAGGTTTACTTTCTTAAATTAAGTCCTCAGGCTCACATTAGATTGAATGCAGAATACATTGTGGTTTGGAAATTTTCTGCTTCAGAGATAAAATGTGCTAAATCATAGATAATTGGAAAACAAATGACAAAAGCGCTGTCTGGCTAATGTTTCTGAGGTGATGATAAAGAGTTGTTACACATAAAATATATATATATATATATATATATGTCAGGGTAGAGACTGCGATCTGGTAGGATCGGCAATTCTACCGGTAGAAACTCCAATCAGAGTCTCTACTGGTAGAAACTCTGATCCTACCTAACCCTAACCCTAACCCCTAACCCACATCTGGACTTTTTAGTTAGTCTCAGCACGCTCACATAATATATAAATAATTTATGGAAAGCACCAAATATTAAAACCATTTGTGAAATATAAAATGACAACAATTTCTCAAAACCTTTGGAATTTCAACATTAACTTTGCATTTGGCAATTCTATTGGTAAGATCGGAGTTTCTATCAGTAGAGACTCCGATAGGAGTTTCTACCAGTAGGATCGGAGTTTCTACCAGTAGAGACTCTGATCGGAGTTTCTACTGGTAGAGACAACGATTGGAGTCTCTACTGGTAGAATCGCCAATCCTACCAGATCGCAGTCTCTACCCTGACATATATATATATATATATATATATATATATATATATATATATGTATATATATATATATGTAGTATTATGCCCATTAATATAATAAAGTTATGAATCTGAAAATGAATGTTTTCTAATGTGCAGACAGTGGAGTAAAATGCTAGCTTAGACAAATATGCCTTTTAATGTTCTGTCTACACTAAAGCAGATATTTTTCAGAACAGATATTTCTCCCTGTATTTAGCTTACCGGCCGATAGGCTGTAAGCTATTGTCGTCATGCGGCGGAGTCGTCTGTCGTCGTCTGTTACAAAAATTTCAATCGTCTTCTTCTCTGAAACTACAATTCCAATTGACTTCAAACTTGGTATACAGCTTCTTTATGATGATGTCAACAAAAGTTAGTGAAATTATTTGGATCCGGATCTGATTCTGGATTTGGTGCCACTTTGAAAAATTTCCCCATTATAAGAGATAGGAAGTGGATCGACGCAATAACTCAGTAAATATAAATGATATCCAGTGTAAATTTCTACAGTCCAGCCCTGATGGGGAGATGAGCAAAACATAATGTCCACATGCTGATCAGGATCTTCTTCTGGATCCGGGAACTTACGGAAAATTTAACATGGGCTCTTATGGGGAGAACATTACTATTGTCTCTTTCTCCGAAACTACAGTTCTGATTGACTTCAAACTTGGTATACAGCTTCTGTATGATGATGTCAAGCACAAGGTATTGAAATTATTTGGATCCGGATCTGATTCTGGATTTGGTGCCACTTTGAAAAATGTTCCCATTATAACAGATAGGAAGTGGATTGATCCAATAAATCAGTAAGTATCAATGATATCAAGTTGGAATTTGATTTTTTTAACAGATCTGATTGGAATATGACCAAAGCATGGACTATTTCTGGAATATAATAAATACACAGAACTGGTTGATAATAAATGGCATCTGGATACATTTCACAAAGCTTTTAATTTGGCTGGTAAGCTACAGGGTCATTGGTCTTATTTTACAAAACACGACTATAAAAACACTTGGACAAACCATCGTTAGTGTTGGGCATGTGGACAAGACTGGACGTATCAGGTGCAGAGGCTTTAATGTAGTGTTTTTCAACCTTGGAGTCGCCTGAAATTTCTAGTAATTGATAAAAAAAATTAAAAACTTACTAATAAAAAATATATGATGAGTTGAGAAAGACAATCTCAATCAATAACAGACATGACAAACTGTGAAGCTGAAACTGAAGCACTGTGGTACTGTTTATCTTTCAAATGTTCATTGTGGTCAGTTTCAGATGCTGCAGCTCTTTCATAATTCATAGTTTGAGTTCTTGTTTGTTCAGTATTAATTGTCAGCCTTGTAAATCCAAGCTGGACTGACTGTACATATCCTGACCAAGGAAAATCAAATTCTCACTTTGTGCAGTAATCTACACCTGGCTTTTCTGCCTCCATCCATAATAATATACATTATATAGACTAAATGTCATCTAGAATTAACATTTATTTGCAGCATATTATAGCAAACTATTAGGCTACATGATCAAAAATGAATTAATTTTAGCAAAAATAAAAAAGTCTCTGCTTTGAATGTCTGGGGTTGCCAGAAATTTGTGATGTTAAAATGGAGTCATGAACCAAAAAAGGTTGGAAACCATTGCTTTAATCTGTCATGAAGGTAAAACAGTGAAAAAAAGTTCAGTTTTAACTTGTCTGTGGATTAGAATCAACCAGGTTTTTCTGTTTGGAAATAGGACAAAAAATGATGAAGATATGGTAAAAAAATATAACGCCCGCCCAACCTCATTTTCATTTTGTTTGATGTTTTCAAATTGACATATCTCTGGTTGTATTCGCTCTATCACACTGAAATAAAAAGTGGGACAGTGTGTCAAGTCTGCACTTTCAAAGGCACTTGTCCCCAGTGGTCTATGTGACCGACTTCTGACGCAACAACATGTTGAAGATGTCATGTGATTCAGTCATGGAGCCATGACCATGGACCCGTAAGGGTTAAAGAACTGAATTCTGACAAAAAGGCATTAGTGTCAGTGAAGCTTGTAGGTATTTCTATGTTGTGGGTTTTGTATGTTTTGGCACCGATTAGTCACGTCTTTTACACTCATTTGTCAAAGATGCGTAAAACATTTTCATTTACCTTTCTTTTCTTTTCTTTTTTCTTTTCTTCTGTGCTCTTTTTTGCAACTAAGTGTAATACGTTCCACTGATAGAAAAATATATTTATGTATGTAATTTAGAAATTATATTTTAAAGGATGCAATCAACAAAACATGTACTGTACATCATTAAGTAGCAAAGTTTTTTCTTGGCTGAAGAAATTACAATTGGCAGTGTTTTCCTGTAGCTTTCGTGTAGTTTTCATCAATTACTAGATAAATATATGATTTTAGAAAGCGAATTTAGAAGATAAAAACAGAATATGAACATCAAGTTGGGAAAATGGTTTCGTCTGGTCCCAAAGTGCTGAATTTGTTTGTGATATTTTGTATAATAAAGGCTACATGTTCAAGTGTTGCCATACAACTTGCAAATACAGTGTTAAAGTGGTGTGCACTGTTACAAAGGACTTGTTAAAGGGCAAATAGAACAGAAAGAACACATTGAAAACAGCTGTTCTTTGTGTTGCTTTGTAGATTCTTTTGTGTGCACAGATGTTTTGCGTTGCAGTTATGCTGCATCAGCAGTACGTCGATTTTGTAATATTCTTACGTCAGTTTCTGTTTCTTACAAAATTGAGCATTTTTGATGCCGGCGAAACATAATGATGTAAAGAACGTTTACTCTGAAATCTAAAATACATGTGGCAGCACAGCTCGTACACTGACATCATTTCGTTTTCCCCGTCGCTTGATCTTCAATGGCATTTAATTTCCATGTGATCGCTGTCTTTGTAATTCCTGCCGTATTTCAGGGATAAAGCTTTGTGCAACATCTGTTTTCAGTTTGTTAACAAAGGCTCTTTTAATGGATTTTAAAGGAGGAACTGCACACTGCATGCCACATCCTCTATGTTCTGTAAACACAAACCGTGAAAACACATAATCTTCAATTTGTGTCACAGCTGGTGGAATAATCAGCTCTGAGGAAACACTGCCTATTAATTAAACGTATTTTAACAGCGTCGATTGTAAAGAAATACCTAGAATTACAAGAGCTAAACGGAACATCTTAGAAAACGCTTCGGAGACTTTATCCGAACCCTGTGTAGTGTTTAATTCTTGCTGTGGATGTGAGGTGATTTGTGCTGGCAGAGCCCATATTTCAGCATCTCTATTGTAACCATATGTTCCTGAGCTCCGTTCGCTTTGTTTTTGTTGGCGAGTGTAGCCATAACTGTACTGTGGACCGTGGAGGAATTCTGCACCACAGTTAGAAACATTAAGATATTCTTCTCTTTTGGTCATCGTGAATGCGATAAAACTTCAAAAAGTCTGAGCTGCTTTTTGGTTGGACGCAGTTGTCCGATGACTTTATTTATTCCTTTATCCGTTTTCCAAAAACATTAGTCATTTACTAACTGGCCTTCCAGTGTTCGGAACATCTTGCAGAGTGATAAAACAGAAATATGCACAGACTCCTGTATGTGATTAAACTGTTTCGTGCTGTTTTTGAAAGGAGTGATATTTTGCTTTTTAGCTTAGCGGCTGACAGGCTGTAAGCTATTGTCGTCATGCGGCATCCGGCGGCGGCGTCTGTTATCGTCTGTCATCTGTCACAAAAATGTCAATCGTCTTCTTCTCTGAAACTACAGTTCTGATTGACTTCAAACTTGGTATACAGCTTCTTTATGATGATGTCAACAAAAGTTAGTGAAATTATTTGGATCCGGATCTGATTCTGGATTTGGTGCCACTTTGAAAAATTTCCCCATTGTAAGAGATAGGAAGTGGATCGATGCAATAACTCAGTAAATATAAATGATATCCAGTGTAAATTTCTACAGTCCAGCCCTGATGGGGAGATGACCAAAACATAATGTCCACATGCTGATCAGGATCTTCTTCTGGATCCGGGAACTTACGGAAAATTTAACATGGGCTCTTATTGGGAAAAAAATTCAATTGTCTTCTTCTCCGAAACTACAGTTCTGATTGACTTCAAACTTGGTATACAGCTTCTGTATGATGATGTCAACACAAGGTATTGAAATTATTTCAATCCAGATCTGATTCTGGATTTGGTGTGACTTTGAAAAATTTTCCCATTATAAGAGATAGGAAGTGGATTGATCCAATAAATCTGTAAGTATCAACGATATCAAGTTGGAATTTGAATTTTTTACAGATCTGATTGGAATATGACCAAACCATGGGCTATTTCTGTAATATAATAAATACACAGAACTCAGTGATAATAAATGGCATCTGGATACATTTCCCAAAGCTTTTAATTTGGCCGGTAAGCTACAGGGCCATTGGTCCTATTTTTTGTTTATTTATTCATTTATATTCTTTCCTTAAATGTATCAGAATGTACTGTCTTGACTGTCTTGTTATGTGTGTTTTGTTTCTATTGCCTTTTTTTTTTTCTTTTCTTTTTTTTCTCTATGGGCTCTGTTTGTTTATCATGTCTGTCAATAAAAGTCTTGGAAACATATATGGTGCTTCTAAATGTTCTTTAATGTAACACAGAAAGATGTGGGAAATAAAAACATTTAGGCAGCAAATTTAGCGAAAACAAACCTTTTGTTCGATGTCTTTAGATACACACTGTTAAAACTGAATTATTTATATGCACAGTTTTAAAGAAGAACCTACCATCATATATGTATCCAAAAACTATAAATAAGTGCTTATAAAATGGCTTACACAGTTCATAAAGGCAAGATAAGGTTATCCGCTGTAATCCAGCTGAATCATACACACTGTAAAAGTTCAAACTTCCACACTTTATTTGACCAAATGCTGGACTGCCATGACTAATGGCTGCAAATGGGCTGTACTGAGGTGATTTAACACAAGCTTGTCTAAGAACCACAAACGTAATGAGCTGGAAAAGCAGCTAGGAATCATGAAGTAATTCTCTATTAAGCTGTGTAAAAACATCATACATGCATGTAAATGTGAAAAAAAAAAAAAAAAACATCTGTAAGTGTATCTAAACTCTAAATGGGAACCATAACTGTAAGAAGTAAAACATCTGTAAATGAAAACACTACTTAAAAACAGTAAAATGTAAATTTATAACCACCACTGCAGTAATGTGAGCACTTCTGTTCTTATTATTGAATTTAAAGGGGCCATATTTTACTAAACCCACTTTTATTAGTCTTTGGTTCATTTATTTGTGTATTTGGACCCCAATAGTTGGAACCCTCCAGGTGCTGCAAAGCTATCTTTATATTCATTTTGGCAAAAATTGAGTGGATTTCTACAACCTGTTTGAATTCTTTCTTAATTTGTTACATCTGTAACTCGTCATGACATTTGCACATATAAGGTCAGGACTTCCGAAGAACATTTCCCATAATTGGTTGACAGCAGCGGTTAGGGGTGGGAATCTTTTACTACACAGGTGTCAAACATGCGGCCCAGGGGCCAAATCTGGCCCACCAAAGGGTCCAGTCTGGCCCTTGGGATGAATTTGAGAAATGCAAAAATTACACTAAGACATTAACAATCCTTTTAGTTGAGGTTCCACATTTAGACCAATTCAATCTCAAGTGGGTCAGACCTGTCAAATACTATCATAATAACATGTAAATACTCACAACTTCAAATTTCTCTTTTAGTAAATGTAAATGTTTTCATGTATTTACACTAAAACAAAGTATAATTTCACAAAAAATGTGAATAACCTGAACAAATATGAACAACCTGAGATGTTTTGAGAGAAGTAAGTACAAATTTAACAATATTCTGCTTGATATTAAATGTTTTGTGTATCTGTAGATCTACTGTGATCTGTAAGTTATAATAAACATGTGGAAATGATAAAGTGAGGCAGAATATTGCTAAAATTACACTTATTTTTTTTCAGTTTGTTTATGTTATTCACATTGTTTGAAAGGATAGTTGGTAGATGTAAACATTTTCATTGTTTAATTTGACTTTTTTCACTCTAAAACATAAAGAACATTTTTAAGTTGACATTATTTCTAGATTATTATGTTATTATTTTACCAGTTCGGCCCACTGCAGATCAAATTTAGCTGAATGTGGCCCATGAACTAAAATGAGTTTGACGCTCTCACATTCTCCCTCTGGTGGTGGTAAACTACATTTGTAGCCACAGCTGCCCTGGGGCAGACTGACAGAAGTGTGGCTGCCAATTTGCGCCTATGGCCCCTCCGACCACCACCGAACATTCATACACATTTATACACCAGTGTGAGTGGCAGCACTGGAGGCAAGGAGGGTGAAGTGTCTTGCCCAAGGACACAACAGCACATGGACTGAGCAGGATTGGAACCGCCAACCCTTCGATTATTGGATGACCTGCTCTAACATCTGAGCCATGGCCGCCCCAAACACTCCAGTTTTAACATACGAATCTCCTTTAATAACTCCTCATTCTAAACTCATTCTGTCTTGTAAAACTAATAGTTATTTCGTTGAAAGGTTCAGTGTTCGTTGTAATAGATCCATGTCCAGATAAAGCAATAAAGGACCTTTTGAATTAGAGACTGTACACCGGGCAGCCAGCGTAGCCTCTGTGAATAGGGGCTGAATCACAACAATCAAGGGCCCCTGACCTCGTCTTATCCCACTAATGTCTTTTCCATCTGTGCCACTTTTCTCCGAGACAGCCCCCTTCCTCCTCCTCCTCCTCCTCCTCCTCCTGCCTTTTCTGCACTGTGCTTGAAACAAGTTACAAAACAAGTTACATACGTTAGAAATCTCTTCTGTTCTCCAGACAAAGTGGCCTCTCTAGTCCTCAAACAGACACATGAGGACCATCTGATCCATCTGAACCCTAAACAGGAAGTTAATTAAGAGAAATTAAACGGATGGGAAGGGAAAGAGGGAAGCTGAGAGGAACAAACTGAGCCCACGTGTGCTGAACAAACACAGAAAGTAGCTGCATTTTTTTTTTTTTTTTTTTTCATCATTCTTACATAAGAGTCCTCAGAGTATATACGGAGAAAAGGTCGTTTATCCAGACAGTTTGTTTACAGTATGGTCTATGTGTTTACCAGTCAGCCAATCTCTGTAACACAGGCAATTACTATCATAGCTCTGGTCGGAGGTCGGATGCTAAGTTGTGCTGTGTTCATGTTTTTTTGCGTACAGACATAGAGTCACGTACAGTATATGCAGTAAATCCACACAAGGTCACATTACCACATTTCCAGTCATTATCATGTTCCATGATTTCAGCCGTTATACAGTTTTATACCCAGGCCCGGTCGCCTCTGACCAGAATGATTAATGTGGTTATCTTCAGGAGAAAATAGCAGAGGACAGAGACTGATGATTTGTAGCTTTCACTCCTGTGGCATCAACCCTTCCTTGGAGGCAAATGGCAATTTAGAAAAACCCAGCTTTTTCATTATTTGATGTCTCGGCCTTTTTTTTTCGGGCGGTATATGAGAAGACTCTGTCCCATCTGTCGAGCAAAGCGATGGATTTCCCCCCACAGCCGGGCTGAGTTCCCTCCCCTCGGCTTACACTGTCACGTAGAACAAGAATGTGGGTTTGGTCGATGGGAGAGGAAAATGTTTATTTAATGCCTGTGAAAAGCCAAAGAGGAAAAAGGCTATGAGTTAATTTTTTGACAGCGCTGAACTTCTCATGCTGCTCTCAACTTACTCAGGTTTAGTTGAGATGTTTTAACCCTTTGATGCATGAATTATAAGAACCTTAATCAAGATTTTTTTTCCTGAGTGTTTTTATCTTACCAGCTGACGGGCCGCAAGCTATTGTCGTCATGCGGCGTCCAGCGTCTGTCGTCCTTTACAAAAATTTCAATCGTCTTCTTCTCCGAAACTACAATTCCGATTGACTTCAAACTTGGTATACAGCTTCTTTATGATGATGTCAACAAAAGTTAGTGAAATGATTTGGATCTGGATCTGATTCTGGATTTGGTGCGACTTTGAAAAATTTCCCCATTATAACTGATCCAATAAATCAGTAAGTATCAATGATATCAAGTTGGAATTTGAATTTTTTACAGATCTGATTGGAATATGACCAAAACATGGGCTATTTCTGTAATAGAATAAATACACAGAACTGGGTGATAACATTAAATCACTGACAGAAAATTCCAGTTCTTTGAAACTGGAGCCTTTATTGCAGTGTTTTTCAACCTGGAGTCCGGACCCCAAGTGGGGTCGCCTGGAATTCAAATGGGGTCGCCTGAAATTTTTAGTAATTGATAAAACTAAATATAAAATTACTATTAAAAAATATATGGTGAGTTGACAGAGATAATCCCAATCCATAAAATACATGACAAACTGAAGCTGAAACTGAAGCACTGTGGTACTGTTTATCTGTCAAATGTTCATTGTGGTCAGTTTCAGATGCTGCAGCTCTTTCATAACACTGGTCAACAACAAATTTATTGTTTAAGTTTTTTGAGCTGATTTAGGATCATTTTGGTGTGCTGAATCCAAAAATCACATTCATTTTGCTCAATCAGGTCAACTTCCTGAACTATGCTAAATATTGATTTTTTAACATTTTTGCTTACATTTATGGGCATTTTCACATCATACATACATGATACAAAATTCTTTCATATTTCTTGCAATAAATGAGTTCTGAAGATTTTACTTTTGCCAATTTATGATGAATGGTTTTTTTTTAATATTACAGGTGAATGAAATGGCTTCGACTAGAAGATGTTGCAAAAATAAGCCTGACGTATTCTGCTACATCTGCGGTGAATACACCATTGTACCTAACAGGAATCAAGTCACAAGTTTCATAAAGTGTGCTTACCAATCTTATTTTGGTATTAATTATTATATTTTGTGAGAAGATCAAATTTTTCAAAATCAAATTAGCAAAAAAACCTGACCTGATTCAGAAAAACAGATGTCATTTTTGGATTTAGCGCTGCAAAATGGTCCTAATTCAGTTGAAAAAACCTAGACAACTTGCAAAAAACATTTTTTTGTAACCCAGTGTAATAAATGGCATCTGGATACATTTCCCAAAGCTTTTCATTTGGCCGGTAAGCTACAGGGCCATGGGTCCTATTTTTATTCCTCTTTAGGCATGAAAATAACAATTTGATTCATTCTTTTTTTAACCTATTATTTATGGAGTTACAAAAACGTCCACTCAGCTGGACACCATGCGTTTAGTTTTAGAAGCAAAGAAACATGTATTTACTGATCTACTGTGTGAAAACTATGAAATAAAAACATTTCTAATGCTGCTAATTCTCACATTTTAACATACCTGCATGGAGATAATATGCACAAAAAACTGTTAATCATAGTCTAATAACAATTAGCAGTTTTTTCACTCTCAAACATGTTACTGCAGATCAGGTTGATGATCTAGAACAGCAAAGTTACAGTAATGGTGTGAATTGCAGTGTATGGGATGGTGCATAAGTGTCCACTGTGTTGGCTGATATGGAACTAAAACAACAAAATCCATGAAAATACAAGAGAACAACTTTGGACAGCTGTCCACTGTAGTGACCACTGTGCATGAAAGGGTTAAAGACTTTAAAAGGAAATAATATACTTTCAGTGAACATTTTTGATAGTGAACTAAGCAGATTAATGTGAGAACTGAACATGCATGTCGTTAGCCTCATAACATAATTACCTAAGTCATACACTATATCAGGGGTCTCAACACTGTTTTTTTCATTCAGTTATTGATATTTTTACTTAACCCTCCGGTATCCGGGTGCGCCTTTTAGGCACACTTTGCACTTCGTGTTAAAAAACTTCATATTATTTTTCACAATTTAAATAAGGTTAGAATTCAAAAGTTGTTCATTTTTGCATGATCTTTAAAATTCTGGCCACCAACTAAAATGTGCACATTGTAAACAAAAGAAAATTACAAGACTAGCATCTGTCTCCCAAGTGTGCCTAAAACGCACTATTTCTTCCATTTGATATGTATGATTAGGGCTGACCTGGATTTACTAAAATAAAATCAAATTACAGCAGAAAAATTAATCAATATATAATATTTAATGGTTTGATTTATAGGTGTGCATTTTACGCACACTTGGTGACAGATGCTAGTAGTTTTGAACATTTGACCTAGCGCCAAAAATAATAATGCAAATTAACCAGTGTTGGAGTTAATCATTGACATATGCCAGGATGAAAAAATCAAATAATATGTGATCCACTTTTTATGTAGTATATTGAAAAAAAAATACTTTTTTGTGTTTTTTGCATCCAAAAAAATGGTTTGTTTACATTACAAACACAGCATCTAAAGGGTTAAAAAATGTGACAATTATTGAGTATTTGGTATTTTTATTTACGGCTCAAGTTGATGAAATAGAAACAAGTGTAAAAGAATTAAAAACAAACTGTATGAATTTTTTTTTTTTTTACATTATTCCACAAGTGTGCAAAAAAGGCACACTTGGTGCTTAGTAAGGGCCTTACTGGACGGGATACCAGAGGGTTAAAAAGTCATTTTTTCTTCAGTTTTCTCTTTTTTGATATAACCCTCAACTTTTGTCTGAACTTTTATGAACATCTCCATGATCAGTAAATTAAATAAAATGAAAAGCCAAAGAGGAAACAGCCTATGAGTTCATTTTTGACAGTACTGAACTTCTCAAGATGCTCTCAATTTACTCAGGTTTAGGTGAGATGTTTTAAAGACTTTAAAAGGAAATAATATACTTTCAGTGAACATTTGTGATTGTGAACTAAGCAGATTGAATCAGTCATTGAACCTGGTCGTTAAATAGAAACCAATATTTCCATACCCCGATAGGGCTACGCTTCATCGACACTTGAACCTGAGGGGCTGTAAGTGAACGCTCCACATGCATTAGATTTGGGACTAAGTCAAAGGCTCAGAAGTGGAAGGGGCCCACTCTAACATAAGCTGTTTTGAGTGACAGAAAACCCCATTCTCACACTTGAGCATCTGCTTGTAATTTAGTGTAAGCCACTACCATTTAGTTGAATGATCAGCCTAGTGGTGGAACTCATCTCAACAAGAAAAAGTGGAAAGCTACTAGATTTTGAGGCTGTTTTGGTAAAAACTAGTGTCTCATTTTTTTTTGTCACGACGAATGTCAGCTAGGGCAACATCGAGGTTCAGTGATGTGATCTGTGCTTGTTTTTAGATTTGTTACCTCATACCCCGAAAGGGAGGCAAGGGGTATTGTTTTTGGTTTGGTTTGTCTCTTTGTTAACACTTTAGCAGCAAAACTATTGGTTGAATTCATACCAAATTGGGTTTATAGATTACCAGTGACCCAGAATAGATGTGATTACAGTTTGGGAAAAGTAGGTCAAAGTTCAAATTTTTGATGAATTTTTTTAAAATCGTTTTTTTTTCCCCATTTACTGATAATGGGTGAAATTTGTCTATACTGACATCAACATAGGCATAGACATGATCAGGGTGTAAGTTGTTGGGGGGGGTGGGGGTGATCAACCCCCCCCTCTGGTTTTTACATCCCTACTTCTGCTCAATGAATTTCATAATGCAATAATTTGAAGCACTTTATTGCACTTTAGTTTTTAGTCTTTTAAATTTTTATACATATACATTTAAAATGTGTACAATATTTTAGGCTATTTTTATATTTTGTGAGGTGTGTTTTTATTTATTTTTCACATTTACACCCCCCTCCTCCCCTTTATGGCACCCCAGTGCATGGGGACGTTTATGAATTCTGAGCTTGCCGACAGTTCGGTTGAGGTGAACGTTAGTACGAGTAATGTAGGATATAGGTGGACGAAAACTGTCACAACCTGCTGTTATTTACATTGACTGGTTGCCCCCCCCCCCCCAAGGATGAAGAGACTTCAGACTTGCTTTATTATCATTCAGTAAATGCACTATCAGTACCTTATTAAACGAAATGTATGTGTTTGGCTCACCACAGTGTCAGTTTAATGTAATAAATTTGCCATTTTTAAAATGGAATAAGTACAGTTCAGTTCATTTTCATGCCTTTTAGTATTTTCTTTTTTGTGGCATACTTGTTAAAGCAGCATATGACTTTCATTACAATTTTTTTTTTTAATTTGTCAAAACCCCAGTGATATCCTAATTATCACTAATCCATTGGGCAAGGCAAATTTATTTAAATAGCATTTAGAAGCCAATAATGTAATAACAACCGATAACATAATAAATTTGCCAGTTTTAAAATGTAATGAGCCAATAACGTAATATCTGGCCAAAAACGTAATAAAAGTCCTGAACCGATAACGTAATAACTTTTAGCCAATAACATTATAACTTATTGGCTGGTTATTACGTTATTGGCCTGGTAAAAAAAAATTCTTTGCAAATGTAATAACTGAGTCAATAACATAAGACGTTATAACATTATTTATGGTTTCTGTTTTTGATTTTCTTTTATGTTTTTCCTTATTTTTTATTTATTTATTTGGCCTGTGGGTTGGGTGGGTGGGAAGGAATGAGTGCTGACAGTCAGATATGTCATTCTTGATTGCGCATTGACTGTTACGAATTGATATAATGTCTGTTGTGTTCATTGAAAATGTTCATTAAATACAGTTGGGGAAAAAAAAAAAAAAACGTAACAAGTTATAACATTACTGGCCAAAAGCTATTACGTTATCGGTTCAGGACTTTTATTACGTTATTAGCCAGATATTACATTATTGGCTCATTACATTTTAAAACTGGCAAATTTATTATGTTATCGGCTGTTATTATGTTATCGGTTGTTATTACATTATTGGCTTCTACATGCTATATAAATAAATTTGCCTTGCCTAATGGATTAGTGATAATTAGGATATCACTGGGGTTTGACACATTTGGAAAAAAATTGTAATGAAAGTCATATGCTGCTTTAATGAGTATGCCAAAAAAAAGAAAATATTAAAAGGCATGAAAATGAACTGAACTGTACATTTTCATGTGTAGATTATACATGCTTTGACCTTATATTCTGAGCTCCAGACCTGGCACATGTACATCCATCTGTGCATTTCATAATGTTAGAGGTTAAAGATGTCGTTGCTTATGTCTGTGATGTCAACGTATGTGTACATATGCATGTGTGAACCTGTGAAGGCCAACGTCTGTCCACCATGTTCACACTGTGAAACTGTAACAGGCAAAAAGAGAAGCTGTTGTGTTGTGTTGTGTTGTACCGTACGTTCCAGACGTGATCGGACTGCCAGATCTCATCCTGCGGTGTTCTTTCTGTCTTTACAAACCTGGCAGACTGAACATGCATATGGGAACACTGACTGCAGCTTTCTCACAGATGTTTTTTTTTTTTTTTTTTTTTTTTTTTTATCAGTTTGAATAATACCAACAGCTGTAATGATAGAAAGACTGAGGATATGCTGTACTTTAAACCCTCAAAAACCCAAACAGCCACTGACAACCAAAACATCTACTGATCTAAAATGTTTAATAACTTTTGATCCATTAAACCAATCAATGCATTGAAATAATTCAGGCTAAAACACAATTTGTCATCTTTTCACAGTCATCAGATATGACCCGTTTGGATGTTCAGAGGCTCTGTAGTGAACATAGAAATAATGTTATCTTTGATTATTAATTCATCAGTAAAATGCATGTAGTTTGACAATTGACACTGGTTGTAGACACTTACAGGGGTTGGACAAAATAATGGAAACACCTTAAAAAATCAACAAAATATAATTTAATATGGTGTAGGTCCGCCTTTTGCGGCAATTACAGCCTCAATTCTCCGAGGTATTGATTCATACAACTTGTGAATTGTTTCCAAAGGAATTTTAAGCCATTCTTCAGTTAGAATACCCTCCAACTCTTTTAGAGACGATGGCGGTGGAAATCGACGTCTTACTTGAATCTCTAAAACTGACCATAAATGCTCAATAATGTTGAGGTCTGGGGACTGTGCCGGCCATACGAGATGCTCAGCTTCATTAGAATGTTCCTCATGCCATTCTTTAACAATTCTAGCTGTATGGATTGGGGCATTATCATCTTGAGGTGAAGGTGTTTCCATTATTTTGTCCAACCCCTGTACTTTTATGTTCGGTTACTGATGTCACTTATTGTTAAGTTTTCTCTTTTTTGATATAATAACCCTAAACTTCAGTCTGAACTTTTATGAACATCTGCATGATCAGTGGATTAGATATTGGAAAATACCAGATTTTCACTGAAAAAATACAAAATACAGAGGATAATATTATAATAAATGGTAATAAATCACTTAAAGGGGTCATATTTTGCTAAACCCACTTTTATTAGTCTTTGGTTCATTTATTTGTGCATTTGGACCCTAATAGTTCATAAAGTTTGAATTGGAACCCTCCAGGTGCTGCAAAGCTATCTTTATATTCATTTTGGCAAAAGTCGAGTCGATTTCTACAACATGTTTAATTCCTGCTTAATTTGTTACGCCTATAACTAGTTATGTCACGACTAGTGCTGGGCAGCGATTACATTTTTTAATCGCAATTAATCACGTGGATTTCTGTGATTAATCACGATTAATCGCATAGTTATATTTGGGGTGGGGTGCGGGTGCTGGCATCAACAGCGTGTATTGCCTTTAAGTGATATTTCAGACTGGAAGTACTCCAGTGATAAAAAATAATTTCATATTGCAGTTCTTCCAAACAACTTTGTCCTTCTCAACCCCACCATCTGAAGACATTTAAAATGAAAATGTTCATGTAAAAGACCGGTACTTTTCTCCATGTTTATTGCCACACCAGTTTATTTCCAGTTGTGAGTGATTGACAGTAGTCTTAAGCCCACTAATAAGTACTAATACTAATAAGCCCAACAATATGTGATGTTCAGTTGTTCAAAGCAAGCAAAGGGGGCCCTCTAGTGGTCGGAATAAGTTGCACTAACATATGTTTTGTCCTGCCAGTGTTACCGTAGCTAGTTCAGACATAAGAAGGAACTAACAGACACCTTTCTTTCACTCTGTTTGTATGGCCCCAAAAACGTTTGCCTGTGAGTATTTTATGTTCAGTTGTTGTAAGAATAAATAGTATAAAATATCTCTGATGTGAACCTTTGTTGCTGGATAAAAAGGCGTTGTAAATCTTAAATTAATCTGTAAACGCTAATCATTAGCGTGTCTATGGATTTTCCCATTCAAGTTAGCATCGAGCTAGCAATCTTTTTCCTATTCATTTAAATGTATAATGCCATGTAAATGTACTAAGACAATGAGCATAACTGAGACATATTCTGTACGTATGTTGCAGTTTTACAGTGAGTCTCAAGTAAGAGATTTGTAGAGAAGTTTTGGGCGTCCGGCTTTTCTTGGTAAACCTGTTGTCTATCTGCCAAGCTAATCGCTACACACACACAAGCAGGGGCGGAAGAATATGAGTTAGAATAAAACGGCATTAATGTGAGATAAAAAAAAAAAATTGTCAGAGTTATTTAATGAATGCGTTAACACGGTAGTAACGTGCTAACTTGCCCAGCCCTAGTCACGACATTTGCACATATAAGGTCAAGACATCCGACGAACATTTCTCAGAGTACGACATAATTGTTTGTCAGCAGCAGTGGTTGTAGTCCATACTGAAAATATGTCCAAACTTCGAGCTGATTACCTAAAATGTTCAGTTGTTGGTTGAACGGGACAGAGCAGCACAGCCAACAACCTGGAAGGGGCGGGGCATGAAGTGGCTCATTTGCATTTAAAGGGCCAGCGCTCAAAACCGCCTTTCTGGTGTCATTACTCAGAAATAGGGTTGAAGATGGACCTGTCGAGTTGAATTAATGAAGAATTCAGACCCAAGCAGAGCATTTACAGTTTATGTAGACCACAGGGAAATGTTTGAAAATGCATAATTACATTTAAAAAAAAAAAAAAAAAAAAAAAAAAAGCTAAATATCACTCCTTTAATGAAGGTTAGATGGAGTGGAAATATTCATTTGGAAACTGCCACAAAAGTAGCACTGGTTGTTTATGGGTTAATAAAGTCAGTATTTAAAGCTTGTGTTCTATGGAACTGGTTTCACTGTGGGGAAGGGGAAGCTGACTGACATTGCAAGTGAAAGTGAATCCTTTAGGTTTTTCAACCTTGGGTTCTGGACTCCACGTGGGGTCGCCTGGAATTCAAATGGGGTCACCTGAAATTTCTAGTAATTGATTAAAAAATTAAAAAAACAAAAAACATACTAATAAAAAATATATGGTGAGTTGACAGAGACAATCCCAATATATAAAAGAGATGACAAACTATGAAGCTGAAACTGAAGCACTGTGGTACTGTTTATCTTTCAAATGTTCATTGTGGTCAGTTTCAGATGCTGCAGCTCTTTCATAATTCATAGTTTGAGTTCTTGTTTGTTCAGTATTAATTGTCAGCCTTGTAAATCCAAGTTGGACTGACTGTACATATCCTGACTAGGGATGTAACAATAGGAAAATTTCATATCACGGTAATTGTGACCAAAATTATCACAGTTATCATTACTATCGCGGTATTATTGAAATTGTGCTCAAAATGTTCAAAATGTACTTATGCACACACTGAAATAATTTAACCAAGTTGTATTTAAAAAAAAAAAGCCTATTTTGGCCATTTTTGAGTACTTTTGATTTTGCCTTTATATACTATATAAACAAATGTTTACTATACCCATGTTTGGTATCTTTTTTTTTCAGCACAACTTCATCTATTTCATCTGCCTATTACTTTTTTCACCTTAACCTACTATATCAAAAGAAGGACAAAAAACACACAAAAAAATATAAAATCCGATTTGAAAAAATTATATAATTTATTGCATAAATAACACAAAGATGCTTAACGAACCTTTTCAAAGACTTTAAAAGTGAATATTGGTTCCAAATATTAGGTATATACAATTAAAATTGTAATAAATAAAAACTATACTCTAATATTTGACATAAAAGCATATCTTTACATAGGGTTTTTTCCCCTAAAAGTGTGGTAATCGAACACGGTTATCATGATAATTAGAATTTAAATGGTAATACTAACCGTCTGCAATTTTACCGTTTATCGTTATACCGGTAATGGTTACATCCCTAATCCTGACCAAGGAAAATAAAATTCTCACTTTGTGCAGTAATCTACCCCTGGCTTTTCTGCCTCCATCCATAATAATATACATTATATAGACTAAATGTCCTCTAAAATTAATGTTTATCTGCAACATAGTATAGCAAACCATTACATGATCAAAAACAAATTAATTTTTGCAGATAAAAGTCTCCAGCCAAACAAGGTTGGGAACCACTGGTTTAGGGACAGTATCTGGTCTTCTATGTAAGCATTATAAGACGGTCCAAGTCCTGCACAGCTGTGGTCTGTGGCCAAACATGTAGACACAAGGCGCCTGGAAATAACAGCATCATAATAACCCCCTAATGCACTTTTACTAACATTGTATCTGCATTTTTCCTTTATCAGCAACGCACTCAAATGTGTTTTACATGTGTTACTGCTGCATCTTAGCTTTTAAAGCCAAAAACAGTTGCAGGGCAGCTGGTCATGGTGTTTAACATTAATAAGGTGATTCACTGTAAAAGTGTTTGAGCAATCTGGACAAGATTTACAAGCACAGGAGTGGAGTGGCTGTGGTTGTACTCTTGATGGGAGAGGTGGGGGGTCTTTTATGATGTGTTGTGTAACACAGGAACTGGTGTTTGATGAGATGTGATGTATAGCAAGTCGTCATGTCAGGTTGCAGAGATCTAGCATTTCAGAACATGTAAACATAAGGTGGATTTTGGGTGTTGGGTGACTACTTCCATACTTCTGTTATCCTTTGTTGAAATTAGGGATGTAACGATTACCGGTATAGCGATAAACCGCGGTAAAATTCCTGAAGGTTAGTATTACCGTTTAAATTCTAATTATCATGATAACCGTGTTTGATTACCGCACTTTGAACACAAACTTGATCTGGAAAATGGTCCAACAATGGCTATAAGGTGCCATCTTTAATGCACATTTGTATGTTTGGTGTGGCGCTCACTGTTTTAGACTCATGTTGGTTCAGGTTCCACATTTAGACCAGTATGAGCTAAAGTGGATCAGAACCAGTCAAATAAGAACAGAATAAACTAGAAATAATGACAAATACAAATGTTTCTCACAGCATTACACTGAAAATACACTAAAGTATACAAAAAATATGCAAAAATAAAGTAAAAACTATACTAAACCACACTAAAAAATATGCCAAAATACATTAAAGTATACAAAAATATGCAACAATACACTAAAAATGTTCTAAAGTATACTAAAAAATATGCAAAAATACACTAAAGTATACAAAAATATGCAAAAATACACTAAAAATGTACTAAAGTATATTAAAAAATATGCAAAAATACACTAAAGTATACAAATATATGCAAAAATACACTAAAGTTTACAAAAATATCCAAAAATACACTAAAAACATACTAAAGTATACTAAAAATATGCAAAAATACACTAAAGTATATAAAACATATGCAAAAATACACTAAAAATGTACTAAAGTATACAAAAAATTTAAAAATACACAAAAAATGTACTAAAGTATACTAAAAAATATGCAAAAATACACCGAAGTATACAGAAATATGCAAAATACACTAAAGTATACAAAAATATGCAAAAATACATTTAAAAACATACTAAAGTATACTAAAAATATGCAAAAATACACTAAAGTATACAAAACGTATGCAAAAATACACTATAAATACACTAAAGTACACATAAAAATGCAAAAAAACACTAAAAACATACTAAAGTAGACAAAAGATGTGCAAAAATACACATAAGTACACATCTTTAATGCACATTTGTATGTTTGATGTTTACATGTTAATATTTGAATGTTTCTGCAACAGATAGTACATTGTGCCGATTATTTTATTTATTTATTTATTTTTTGTTTTTTATTTTTATTTATTTTATTTATTTATTTATTTATTTTTTCAAATTTTTTCAGTGTGTGTATTTGTACTTTTTGAACATTTTGACCACATTTCAACAATACCGCGATAATAATGATAACCGTGATAATTCTGGTCACAATAACCGTAATATGAAATTTTCATACCGTTACATCCCTAGTTGAAATGATACAAATGTACCTTTACATATAATGGACCATATTTTAATGGCTTATAAAATGGAAATGGTTACAGATATCAGTATAGTTACTATTGAGCGCTGATAGAAGTCATATATGGACTTTCATTTGGGTCCATGACCTTTGACCTTGAGTGACCTTGAGGGGGCAGACTCAAGGTCACTGATGTTGACATTTCAACAATTTCCTCTGTGAAACCACTGGATGGATTAATTTCAAATTTTTTATGTAACTTCACAGTTCTCAGAAATTCGAATTTTTGATGAATTTTTGAAATATTAAAAGTTTGCCTTTACTTACAGTGGTGTGCAAAATCTGTCTAGTTGTGCATATTTAGTCATAATACTGAAATAACAGGTTCCCATTCTATTATTACAATTAAAGGGCTGTAAAAGAAGGGTTTTCAGAACAAAATGGTTGATTGTCTTAATACTGAAAATAAGAATTGATAATCAAACAGCTGTCCAACAAAAATGATCAATAAATGAAAAGCAATGTGATGTGTGTATTTTGTAATAAAAAAGACACAGGAGTTGAGTAGTAATTATTTATTGTGTTCCAAAACATTATGTACAATAATTTTGCTCTCTTATAATAATAAAATTGTGCACGATTTCACACTTATTTTATCAGTTTTTATCCGATTTTCTTCAAATTTGGAGGATTGCAAGATCTAGTAATAAGATGGCCAAAGAAACATTTTGGGTATGGTTTTGGGGGGATCTTTTTACTATATTGATTAATAACTGATGCAAATATACTCGTACACCTTAATTTATGATCAGGTCATTGATTTTATGGTTGCTCTCTTTCTCTAATATTCTCTATTTCTTCCTCACAGAGTCTTGACATCCAAGTTGAAGACGTCCGCATACGAGCCATCCTGTCATCGTACCGTAAACGTATCCCGGTAACAGAGGGCTACGTGGAGGTGAAGGACGGCGGTAAATGGAAGCAGATCTGTAACGCAGAGTGGACTCAGTTTAACAGCCGAGTTATTTGTGGCATGTTTGGCTTCCCGGGAGAGAGGAGATACAACACCAGAGTCTACAAGTGAGTATCCGGGTATATGAGGCCCAGGTAAACCAGAGATGAGAGGGGGGTTTACAGCTTAATTCACTAGTGGCCACTTTAACTAATAGTCATGGAATTATAGGAGTGGGGGGTGGGTGGGTGGAACAATGTGGCCACTGGGTGAGTACTCTGAGTCAGTTCGCTGTTTCTTAGAAATAGCTTGACTTGCCTCTGGCAGATGGTCAAATATGATCTGTTTTCCCTCATTTCTTTACCGCACACACATACTGGTTGTAACATGTTAACCCTTCAGGTGCTGGTTTAAAAAAAAACAAAAAACAAAAACATTACATTTTGATATAAGCATTTCAAAAAGCTGTAGCTTGGAAATGGTTAGAGATAGTCATTCTGTAAATGAGAAAAATATTGGATATGACCCAAAGTTATGATAAAAGTAAATGTACTTATCTAATTTGCATGTTGTAACATCACAGGGCGGTGGCCATATTGGATTGTGTAACTAGTAGTAGACTGAACTTTGAACTAGGGCTGAGCAAGTTAACGTGTTATTACCACATTAACGCATTCATTAAATAACGCTGACAATTTTTTTTTTATCTCACGTTAATGCCGTTTTATTCTAACTCATATTATTCTGCCCCTGCTTGCATAATTATAATAATATGAGTTAGAATTGTAATTATTGTAGCAATTAGCTCGGCAGATAGACAACAGGTTTCCCAAGAAAAGCTGGCTGCCCAAAACTTCTGTCCAAATCTTTTACTTGAGACTCACTGTAAAACTGCAACATACATACAAAATATGTCTCAGTTATGCTCATTGCCTTAGTATATTTACATGGCATTATACATTTAAATGAATGGGAAAAAGATTGCTAGCTCGATGCTAACTTGAATGGGAAAATCCATAGACAAGCTAACGATTAGCATTTACAGATTAACTTAAGATTTACAACGTCTTTTTATCCAGCAACAAAGGTTCACATCAGAGATATTTTATAATATTCATTCCTACAGCTGAACATAAAATACTCACAGGCCAACGTTTTTGGGGCCATACAAACAGTGAAAGAAACGTGTCTGTTAGTTCCTTCTTATGTCCGGACTGGCTACGGTAACACCGCAAGGACAAAACATACATTAGTGCAACTTATTCTTGCTTGCCCTTTACTTGCTTTGAACAACTGAACATCACATATTATTGGTCTTATTAGTATTAGTACTTATTAGTGGGCTTAAGACTCCTGTCAATCACTCACAAGTGGAAATAAACTGGTGGGGACATAAACATGGAGAAAAGTAGCGGTCTTTTACATGGACATTTTCATTTTAAGTGTCTTCAGATGGTGGGGTTGAGAAGGACAAAGTTGTCTGGAAGCACTGCAATGTGGAATTATTTTTTATCACTGGAGTACTTCCAGTCTGAAATATCACTGAAAGGCCATACACGCTGTTGATGCCAGCAACCCCCCCCCCCCCCCCCCCCCCATATAACTATGCGATTATCATTCATTCATTCGTTTTCTGAACCCGCTTTATCCTCACTAGGGTCACGGGGGTCGCTTGGAGCCTATCCCAGCTACATAGGGGCGAAGGCGGGGTACACCCTGGACAAGTCGCCAGTTCATCGCAGGGCACTATGCGATTAATCATGATTAATCACAGAAATCCACGCGATTAATTGCGATTTTTAATTTTTTTTCTTTTTAATCGCTGCCCAGCACTACTTTGAACATATTTACGTGGATGTTTTCTTGTGTTTTTATTTTTTGTCATTTTATCCTGAAAGCTGCATTATGACTTTCATTACGAATTTTTCATCAAATTTGTAAAACCTAGGTGTCACAAATCCGTAAGCCTTTCTGTGATTACGCACCTGAATCTCCTCCTTCACGGCTTCATTGCCTCTTGCTACTGCAGCTGCGTGGAGCTCCTCTTCTCACAATGCACTTTGCAATGGATTTCTGAAAATGCCTGAGTAACCTACCAACTCTGTTTGTAAACACATGGATTGTTTATGGTGGAGTAACTGCGAAATTGTTGACCGTGAGGGAAGAGATTCAGGTGCATAATTACGGAAAGACTTACAGATTCGTGATACTTAGGCTATGACTCGGATTTGACAGATTTGATGAAAAATTGGTGACGAAAGTCATACGCAGCTTTAATCTGTTAAACCCTGACCATATTTTCAGGGGAAAAACGCCTAAAAAGACATACCCAAAGTAAATGAAGAATTACTCCACAATAATAAGGTTCATATGGATGTTCTTGGTGTCTGTGGACATTTAGAGACCTCACAGAATCTATTCCCATTGTCTAAAATATTGCATCTATTACTATGCCTGAGTAAACTGTAACAAATTAAAAGAGAAATTAGAATTTTTTATCCTCGCCTGTTTTTTTTCGGCTGGATTGACGATGATATGCATAAATTAATTGTTCGTGTTGGAGATTTTTAATAGCGTATATTTCTCCCCACAAAGATTAAAAATCATGTTTGAACATTAAAGTTTGCACTAAAATACACTTTTGATGTACTTTTATTAACATTAGGGTCTAAACTTTGAGCAAAAGTTGAAAAAAACATCCATTGTCCTGATTTATTATATTTTTATAGTACACTCAACAAAAATATAAACGCACCACTTTTGTTTTTGCTCCCATTTGTCATGAGCTGAACTCAAAGATCTAAAACTTTTTCTGTGTACACACAAGGTTTATTTCTCTCAGATATTGTTCACAAATCTGTCTGAATTTGTGTTAGTGAACACTTCTCCTTTGCTGAGATAATCCATCCACCTCACAGGTGTGGCATATCAAGATGCTGATTAGACAGCATGATTTTTGCACAGGTGTGACTTAGGCTGGCCACAATAAAAGGCCACTCCAAAATGTGCAGTTTTATCACACAGCACAATACCACAGATGTCACAAGTTTTGAGGGAATATGCAATTGGCATGCTGACTTCAGGAATCTCCACCAGAGCTTTTGCCTGTGAATTGAATGTTCATTTCTCTACCATAAGCCATCTCCAAAGCTGTTTCAGAGAATTCATGAAGAAGACTGTGCGAGGAAAATGGTGGTCACACCAAATACTGACTGGTTTTCTGACCCCCCCTGGACCACCCACAATACAGTAAAACTGCACATTTTAGAGTGGCCTTTTATTGTGGCCAGCCTAAGTCACACCTGTGCAATAATCCTGCTGTCTAATCAGCATCTTCATATGCCACACCTGTGAGGTGGATGGATTATCTCAGCAAAGGACAAAGGAGAAGTGCTCACTAACACAGATTTAGACAAATTTATGAACAATATTTGAGAGAAATAGGCCTTTTGTGTATATAGAAAAAGTTTTAGATCTTTGAGTTCAGCTCATGAAAAATGGGAGCAAAAACAAAAGTGGTGCGTTTATATTTTTGTTCAGTGTAAAAGAGAAATTAGAATTTTTTTATCCTCGCCTGTTTTTTTTCCGGCTGGATTGACGATGATATGCATAAATTAATTGTTTGTGTCGGAGATTTTTAATAGCGTATATTTCTCCCCACAAAGATTAAAAATCATGTTTGAACATTAAAGTTTGCACAAAAATACACTTTTGATGTACTTTTATTAATATTAGGGTCTAAACTTTGAGCAAAAATTGAAAAAAACATCCATTGTCCTGATTTATTATATTTTTATAGTAGATGAATATTAATATATTTTTTCGGCCTGCAGGTAGGCTGATAGGGCTAAAGGGGTTAAAATAAATGAACTTAAACATTAGTAGAAAGTAAAATGCAGTAAGTTTTGTAGCTTTTTAGCCAAACAGCAGAATAGCCAAATCTGTCCCTAGCTACCCAAACTAAAACGATATAAACTTTACCTTCTTACGAAACCAGCTCAGGACCACAGCTTTCAAACTGGATTTTCTTCTTCACTTTGAACAGTAGAAATGGTGTTAGGATTGAAGGGGCACATGTCTGTCATTTATTGTTTGGAAGGTGGCGGCTCTATCTGGAGCTATGGTCTGTTTCATTCAGTTATGTAGCTTGTAGCAATAGTGTAACTTTGGTGCTTAAAGGGTTAAGTAGCCACTCATAATGGATGCACAGACATGAACATGCAAATGCTGTAAAACAACATGAGTAAAAATGAGAAAAAGCAGCTATGCAGGTAAAATATTTGTTGCTAACAGCCTGAACTGTCATTGGTGTGTGTCAGACAAGGTTGGAGCAGAGGTTAAATTGGATTTATGTGCGTGGAAACCTTTGAAACACACAGGAAACTTCATCATGTCAAAATCCTACAAGTTAGGTTGCTTTTTCAGCTCGGTCAGGTACAACACAACCAACTCATAAATCGTGTGTTTCGGCTCTGATCTGTATTTCATAAGGCAGTTCAGTTATGTGATTAGATTTACACACCATCAGGCTTTGGAACAAAAATGAGCTGTTTGACTCCTGACCGACCTGTGTTTTTTTTTTTTTTTAATTTTATTGAATTTTATTTTTTTATTTAGTGCTTGACAAAATGTTGTGACAGGGGTAACAAAGACAAATAGAAGCTTAGGGGGGAAAAAATAAATAAATAAAAAATTAAATTAAGAAATAAATAATAAACCGCAAAGTCAATAATCCCAAATACTACAGGGTGTATCAAACAAAACTATACATTATATATATACATACATATACAATTTTCTTTTATGGACATCAGTAGATAGGGAATTGGTGGATATTTGTCCAAATTTACAGACCCAGGTTTTCATGCGTTAGTGAGCAGGGGCAAATTGTTCAATCCAAGTTAAAACTGGTTTGCACGAAGTAGCGGTGGGATTTAAATCCAATCAAAGGTCATGGGAGGGGACAATGGGCGTCCATCTTGTTTTCCACAAAATTGCCAGGTTACAGCATTAACACTTTGGCCACCATGTCAGTTTCATTTCTTTACCCATGCAGCGGTCCCTGCCTTTCAAACCCTATCCCTAGGTTAGGGTAACCCTTTAAACCTAACCCTAACCCTAACGTGGCCTGTCCTCAGTGACATTTTCAGGCCTAAGCAAGTTGGATTAACTTTGAAAGGCAGGAACAGCTGCCATGGGTAAAGAAATGAAATTGACATGGTGGCCAAAGTGTTAACGCTGTAATCTGGCAATTTTGTATTTTGGCTAAAATTTGCTTAGAGGTCTTATTTCTGTCTTTGTGCATAAGAAATCAATATAAGTGAATCCCTAAAGGAACTTTGTGTTGGTAAATGCAAGTTCTGCAAATTTACAGGATTTCAGTTCTGTTGCAACATGTTGATGGTCATATGAACTATGTTTTCAGCTCAAAAATGTCCAATTTCATCACAATTAACGCTATATTTTCATGTCACAAATGGCCAAGTTATATTTGAACTGAATTTACCTGAAAAACAAATATTCTATTCTTTTAGATTCCCCAATTTTTCTTACAGATTCTATCCTACATATCACATGTTTTATTTTTACAGGTTGTAATATGGAGTATGGTGCTGATCCATCCTGCTTATGTTACGCCAATACATACATTAAGAATGTCACATGTCACTTTTTAAATCAACAGTTTTCCAATAATAAGCATTTGTATAAAGAAATAACAATTCTATATTGTTATTTACTCTTTAGTATGATGATAAACTACACAATAAATAATTCTGATCCTAGTTTTTGCACAGGGATCATTTGTGGAAACGGTGACATGGCTGCCGAGCATCAGTATGATGGGATCTGGAACAACCATGTCACATCCGTCCACTGCCACATTTTGTGTTTTTGTGTCAGCTGTTATTGTTTTAGATCCACAATACTAATATTTAGGAATAAGAGGAGAATTAGCAATAGTAAGTATATAAGTTTATTCCTAATAAAGTACTGGTACTGACCAGAGCATCATGGGTAATGTCACGTCCGTCTACCAGCAAAAGTTTTCACATACACGTGCTATTCAAAATCCAATATTTCTGAAAATATAGCTTCCACTGTCAAATAATATCAGTAGTCTGTGCACAAATGGATTAGCATTATTTCAACATAGTTCTATGCATTTCTTACACCTTTTTTTTTTTTTTGACAAAAATAGCTACTCATTTGACCCCCTAAGTAAATTTTAGCCGATTTACTAGTTAGGTTTGAGTTCCATTCCATTCCAACAGTTGTCATATTATTAAACCAATCACTATGACCCACTCTTGACTATGACCTTGTGTGGAAAAAGTTTTTGGTGAAGCTTTTTTTACTCTCCATGGCATCCACATCTGGTCATATGCACATCATCACACTACTAAACGTACTCCCTTTCTTCTGTTTTTGTAAATACACCTCAATGTGATGTCTTCCACTCTGGATAAACATGCACTACAGGGTGGGGAAGCAAAATTTACAATATTTTGAGGCAGGGATTGAAAGACAGTGTATGACCAATTAGTTTATTGAAAGTCATTTATTTGCCACAAGAAAATGTACATAATAGAAAATGTTTTTATTCTATGTGTCCTCCTTCTTTCTCAATAACTGCCTTCACACGCTTCCTGAAACTTGCGCAAGCGTTCCTCAAATATTCGGGTGACAACTTCTCCCATTCTTCTTTAATAGTATCTTTAAGAAAGTCGACATTCCTGTGTGATGTTCTATTGGTAGCATGTTCTAAAACGCCCCAAATAGCAGAATCCAGAGGGTTTAGATCTGGGCTAGAAGGCGGCCATAAACATGATTCCCAAAAATTGCTAAAGTTGGATTTGTTGCTGTTGTCAACAAGTGTTTTGGTGTTCTTGTGTAAGATTTTAACTTCAAATCATATTTTACTGCATTTCTAACGCTCTTGTTGTCTACCTCAAGTTCAATTGCCATTTTTCTCATGGATTTGGTTGGATTCTTTAGGATTTTGGATTTGAGAGCTTTAATAAAAGCTTCGGTACGTTTTTTTGTTGCTTCCTCCACTTCCAGACTTTCTCGTAATAGTTTTGCTCATAGTCATTCTCTTCTTTCCATTATAAACAGTCTTTATGGACACTCCAACTATTTTTGAAATCTCCTTTGGTGTGACGAGTGCATTCAGCAAATCACACACTCTTTGACGTTTGCTTTCCTGATTACTCATATTGGCAAAAGTTTCTGAAAAGCAGGCACGTGCATACATAGGGCCCAAAGAGGGCTTGAGCCCCTGCCCTTTTTGCATCGTAGAAAAAGTGCCCTTTTTACTTTTAAAAGAAAACAGCTGTATAAAAACGCCACGGTTATCTACCGTACGCATTTCCTTGTTATAGTGCGTACGTGTGTTGAGTCTGATGACGCTTCTCTGTCCACTGTCTCTGACTGAAGGGCGGGGCTTCCCTATGCTGCACGCGCACATGCAGAGAGAGAGAGAGAGAGAGAGAGAGAGAGAGAGAGAGAGAGAGGAGAGAGAGAGAGAGAGAGAGAGAGAGAGAGAGAGAGAGAGAGAGAGAGAGAGAGAGAGAGAGAGAGAGAGAGAGAGAGAGAGAGAGAGAGAGAGAGAGAGAGAGAGAGAGAGAGAGAGAGAGGAGAGAGAGAGAGAAGCCTTGGTCACATGTCCACTGTGTAGTCCCTGCACAGATCAGACAGGACAGTGGATTGACTTCAACCTTTGTAACTTATCAAGCCCCCCCTCTCTAAAATTACTTGAATGTATTGAATCGGAAACAGGAGGAATCATTCACTCCACTTGATTTTACTGACAATTTACATTTGTTTCCAGATATTCAGTTCATTGTGCCTTTGCTGCTGTGACTGTTTCTCCAGTAGAAACAGAAAACTCCAACAGCAGTCACAGTAGGACTGTTTAATGTGTAGCCTGGACTACTTTTTTAAAAATGAAAGCTGTGTTAATGTGCACCTTGGGAAAAATATCATATTCGCCTTAGCTTACCAGTTTGGAAGTTATGACTCGGTTTTGGGGAGTCGGGAAATTGTTCTAGTTTATTGTGTAGCTAATCTCAGGTCTCAGGCTATGTTAGCTATCAACAACAACAACAACAACAAATCATGTAGATCAACATGTTGACTGCAGTCCTGTAGGCATGCAGGCTGAACTACAGACTAAACAGGACTGTTTTTCTAGTATTTATTTCTATATTTTTGTCAGCGTTTCACAGTTGAATGTTCATGTGGTACAATCTTTATCTTCAACAATATATAGCCTGATAAAAAGCCAATGTTTTATTGCTTTTTAGAATTGCAGCTGAATCGCGTGTCCTCCAAACCTCAGTATTATGACACATTTTGACAATAATTTGATGACACAAGAGAAACAGCGACTGCATCACTCACAGCTACACAATATACACAGCTATGTTGTTGTTGTTATCTATGGCTACTTTATTAATTTTACATTAAGCCACATATTGTGTTATTAAGGCCTGAAAAAAATTTGGCGCACACATACTGCACTTTTGTGACTTTGAGCCCCTGCCCCTCTATAATCCTGTGCACGTCCCTGCTGAAAAGGTATGGATAATAGTGTTAGGTATGATTATGACATCATTATATGTTTGGTTTCAAAACAATTGATGTAGTGCCTGCTGAGAAAAAAACAACTAAATGTTCATTGTAAATTTTGCTTCCCCACCCTGTATCCTCTATTCGACTCATGTTTCCAGCCTGTTTCAGTACCTCAGCTGATAAACTGTTTAGATATGAAGTGAAAGGGCTCTTTTATCCACTCTTTGGTCTCTGTTTGCAACACAGAGCAGACTTAGCATCCCATTCTGGAGTGGGTGGGCTGTAACTCTTGGTACTAGTCATAGAATCGCACACTTTTCATGTCAGTACAGTCAGATGTAAGCTTTGTAACGGCGTAAAGATGATATGAGACGAGTGAACGCAGTAGCAAACGCTCTACATGTGTCATCATCCGACGCGACGCTTCACTGTTTTAGTAAACACCATCCAGTCTTGTTCCTGGTAGATTGATTTCTCCTCTTTGAAGCATCTCTCACTCCTCTGCTGTCACTTTCTTGCCAAGTCTCGCAGCCAAGTCTCACATGAGTATAAATAAAGCGTTAGGCTGTCGCTGAGGTGTGTAATAAAAGTGGAAGTGAAGACAGAACAAGAAAGAATGACGGCTTTTAATGTGAGATCAGCTTAAATTTTACCTTTAATACTTTCAAAATATAAAACACTCCCATACATGCCTCTTTTAAATAGTAGTAATGTGTTTAATGATTACACTGATGAAGGCCACAAGACAAAAACATGTCCATCTAATTATAATAAAATTGTTTCGGATACAACCGGTGCTTCTATTACTCATTTTACCATTTTTCATTGCACGGATTGCATGGATTTGGTATTTTTAAGGTTGTTTTTAGAAGGAAAAAAACAAAAGAGTTGCAATGCTAGAGAAACAATTATGTGACGTAATAACCATTTTGGATGGAACCAAAGATATAAAATCCAACTGTCTGTACCACGTTAAACTTCGAGGTGTCATATGTACTTTTTTTTTTTTTTTCCCGTTGTGTTATGTTTAGTCAAATGATGTAGAATCAGATTATACTGGTATACTTGTTAATCCATTTGCATCTGTAAACATCTGTACTGCATCAGGCTACAGGGATGGAGATACACGTCCTGACTGTGTTTATATTAATTTGTTTTTATTTTCACTGAAGAAACAAACTACAATAGAATAGAATGGAACAGAACAGTTATAGAATAGAATAGAATAGAATAGAATAGAATAGAATAGAACAGACTAGACTAGACTAGAATAGAATAGAATAGAATAGAATAGAATAGAATAGAATTGAATTGAATTGTATTGAACTGAGTAGAATAGAATAGAACAGAGTAGAATAGAATAGAATAGAACAGACTAGACTAGAATAGAATAGAATAGAATAGAATAGAATAGAATAGAATAGAATAGAATAGAATAGAATTGAATTGAATTGTATTGAACAGAGTAGAATAGAATAGAATAGAATAGAATGTATTGGAATATACTAGAATAAAATATACTGGAATGTACTAGAATAGAATAGAATAGAATAGAATAGAATAGAATAGAATAGAATAATAGAAGAGAACAGAATATTTTTTTTTTAAGAATAGAATAGAATAGAATAGAATACATTGAATCCTTACCATCATTGTATACAATGAAGCTGAAAATCAATGTTCTCTTTAACTATAAAAACTGTTATTATTATTATTATTATTATTATTATTATTATTATTATTATTATTATTATTATCATCATTATATTTGCTGTATAATTACTGTAATAAAAGTAGTCATATAAATTAAGTGAAAAGTCTAATAACTCTTTTAAAACTACGAAGTGAAAACCACATAGAAGAACATAGATGTCAAATCACATTCCGTCAGTAACAACATGAAATATTCCTTATTGCACAATTCCCAGCACTGCACAGTATGAAGTATTGCTCCGTATGTGAAGTCATATTTTTGGAATGTTACTGCTGTTGGATATTATTTGTCCATGTTTTTATTTTCCTGTGACGCCTCCCAAAGGCAACATTTCACACGCAGCTTTGGTGTCATTGTCAGAACAGTTGAAAACATGTCGTCCAGCTACTGCAAGTATATGACACTCATAGTAATTCAGAGACGTGGAACCAGGTTTGGCCCCGTTCGGGACCTCATGTCAGTTCAGTGAAGCTAAAACCCTGATACTGATGGAAGTCTGCGTCCATAATAGAGTGAGGTCAAGGGCGTCACAGATGGACAGCCCACTGCTTTTTGATTCAGAACTTTTGAACCAGACAAATATTACTCACAAATGTAAAGGTCTAAATGCCAACTTAAACATACTCAAAGGGCAAAACTTTGTTTCAGATATTTAAATATCAAAAACTACACTGTGTCACAGATGGACAAAAAATTTACACCCATTTTTTGCAAGAATTACAAAGTTCTCAAAAGTGAAGTTCCTTTGACATTTTCATCCTAAAATGTATTCAGTGTATACCTTAAACCAGGGGTGTCAAACTCATTTTGGTTCAGGGGCCATATTTGTTTATGTTTATGTTTATGTTTACGCATTTGGCAGACGCTTTTTTCCAAAGCGACTTACAGGGGAAAACCAATTAAATCACTCAATCAATCAAATTTTATTTATATAGCGCCAGATCACAAAAAAGTTATCTCTTGACATTTTATATATAGAGTTGGTCAAAACCAGACTCTAAGTCAATTCTACAGAAACCCAACAGAATCCTCCAGGAGCAAACACTTGTGACTGGTGACAGTGGCGAGGAAAAACTTCCCTTTAACAGCAGAAACCTGGAGCAGACCCAGACTCCTGGAGGATGGACGTCTGCCTTGACCAGTTGGGGTTAAAGAGAGAGAGTAGAGAAGGGGAAAAAGAGAGAGCGATAGAGATAGGGACTGGGGGAGAGGGGGAGAAGGGGGGAGTAGGGGGAGACACATGGAGGCGGTTGAGGATAAGTGAGTGGTGATGATGAGGGCAGGGAAGAGGCCGGACCACCGCAGCAGGTCCAGAGATAATCGTGAAAGAATCTGTGGTTGTCCTGGGAAAAACCTTATTAGAATATTTAAAATGGAATGTTTGAAAGTGCTAGGACAGGAGGTGCTCTCGGAAGAGCTGGGTCTTCAGGAGCTTCTTGAAGATAGGCAGGGATGACTCTGTTCTTGTAGCACTTGGTAGAGCGTTCCACCAACGTGGAACGACCCATGAAAAGAGCCTGGATTGTCTTGTACAAGGTCTGGGGACCACCAGACTACGTTCCCCAGACAAGCGGAGTGGTCGTGGGGCGACATAAGCTTTTATTAGTGCACCTAAGTAGACAGGAGCAGACCCACTGAGAATTTTGTAGGCTAGGATTAAAGATTTGAATTTGATGCGGGCAGCTATGGGTAGCCAGTGTAACTCAATGAGTAAGGGGGTGACATGTGCCCTTTTAGGCTGATTGAAGACCAGACGCGCTGCTGTATTCTGGACCATCTGTAGTGGTTTGACAACACAAGCTGGGAGGCCCGTTAGATATTTAGCCCAATTTGATCTCAAGCGGGCCAGAGCAGAAAAATAATGACTAAATAACCTATAGATAATGACAAATCCCAGTTTTTCTTTTTGTTTCAGTACAAAAACCCCGACTAAATTATGAAAATATTTACATTTTACAAAAAACAGTTGAATAACCTGAAAAAACAGAAATTTTATTTGAAAAATTAGTACAATTTTAACAATATTATGCCCCAACTTGTTATTTATACATGTACATTTACACACAATGTTACATAAACATTTGGTAACAGGCAGAATATTGTTCACATTTTGGAGTTTGGAACTAAAATTTAAACAATTTCTACAATATTCCATTTCTTATTATTAACGCAACTACAGATCACAGTGGATCCATAAATGCACAAAACATTTAGTAACAGGCAGAATATTGTTCAAATTGCACATTTCGGGTTTTTCATCTGTTTTTATTTATGTATTTATTTGCATTTTATGGTGAAAGAATAGTTTTGTAAATGTAAATATTTTCAGCGTAATGTCATTTTTTTCACTTAAATTTTTTCCACAGAATTTTTCACAAAGAAATTTTGTCGTTGTCATTATTTATGGGTTATTGTGTTGTCATTTTTACTGGAGATCACATTGGTCTGTATGTGGAACCTGAACCAAAATGATTTTGACAACCTGGACTGTTCAGGTTAATTTTTGCACTTTCATCCCGCGGGCCGGAATGGAACCTTTGGTGGGCCAGATTAGGCCCCCGGGCCGCATGTTTGACACCTGTGCCTTAAGCCCTCTATTTTACAACCTAATAATTGGTTAGAGGAAAAAAAAAAATTATCACACCTAAATAGGAAGAGTTTTGACAAATGGCAGCGTCACGGATGGACAACAAAAGTAAAAATCAAATTAAACTTTTTATTTCAATCATCAATATCATGAACTTTTTTTAATACAATATTTATAATATATAAATATTATTGACATTATATTCAAATGTATTTTGCATAAATATATGCATTTATTAATTTTAAACAGTGTGTTTAGAATATGACAAGTAATTCAATAGTCAAATACTAATGTATTTTGAATAAATTTAGTTTATTTATGAGAGTTTATAAAATGAACCCAGAATGATGTCACTTTCCAAACATTCACACTCATAAAACACCTCAAATTTTTTTTCATAAATTTTTTTCTCATTTCAAAATACATTTTCCTGAAAATATAACTAATTACCTACCCAAAAATATAAGTTTGGTGTAGATTATTGTAATTAATTTTTTTTTGACCAGATGTTAACCTTCCCTTGACTTCGCCTAATTGTGGAAATTATGCGATAATATGCTGGAATACTTTTCAGACCTCAAACTGATACTGAAATGATGACATTTCATAGACAGTTCCTCAGGGCTCTGACCTGTGATTTCTTATTATTTTGGTATGTGTGGAATCATTTAGGTTTTGACATTTGGCAGCAAAAGGAACAATGAAGGGATACTGAAAATTTTTGGTTATTTTGATCTCTTTCTGACCCTGTCAAATATGCACTCCGGAATGTACAGCCAGGAAAACAAGTAGGCAGGAAAACAAACCACTGGAGTGTACATTTCAGCTATATTTACTGTAAACCAGTGGCGACTGCTCGTCTTTCAGACAGGGGAAGCTCTTTGTCCGCTTACAAAAAAAAAAAAAAAGTCAAGTTCATTAAACATAAATTTGGCCCTCCATTCCATTTTAAGAAAATGGTCAGTGACCTTATTGTACCAAGTAAACAAGAAAACATTGAAATTATGTTAAATTGAAACAAGGAAGTACAATGAGTGTGTTTTATTTACAGTACAAGAAATGAACAAGTAATTTCGTAGTGGTTTCTTTCTCAATTTCACAGCAGAATGCACGACGGTATTAAACTGAACTCTGGCAGCTATTTTGAGCTATACTCTGTCACTTGTCAATCAAATGGGATTCAGCCTTTCGACTGATCCTCCAATCAGCACGTGGAAGCCCAGCGTCCAGCCCGGCCGAGCTCCACCCACAGCTCTATTCACCCCCAGAAACGCCGAGCGTCCGGGGGCAGGACAACATTGTGGCATTTATCCAATGGGCTCTATGCACAACGGATTACTCCAGGTGTGTCTACTACTTGTTGGGACAACTGATTGATTAGGCACACATGGATTAATCAGTGTGTCCAATAATGAAAGACAGGAAATAAAGGACCCACCTGAAGTTCAGGAAGTAGTGGGGTTGTGCATAGAGCCCATTACTGTCCAGTTTTGAGGCAATGAAAAAAACTGTTCCACTCAGTCCCATTGAAGTGCATGGACGCCGAGCATCTACGGGCAAATGCACTGAGCAGAGATCGAATGAGAAAACAGCGCAACGGGAATGTATGAGAAGTGAACAACATCGAGTCCGTTGATTTGTGATAAAGCTGATTCTGAACGAACTCGTCTGTGAGATGAACGTGTTCTAACACATTTGTAGTCAATGAAATGTCAACACAACCGTACATATTTAACCATTTAATTTTCATAATTTTAGGGGAAACCGAGCTTCCCTTGCAGTCTGTGAGAAATCGCCACTGCACCATGTGTAGATTACACACTTGACACCACAAGCCCTTATAGACGGAGATCCAGCCCTGGCTCCTGCGCATCCATCTGCACATTCCACAAAGCTGTCATAATGTGTTTGCGACTGCCCACGGATCTAAATGTTGCTTACGTGAGGAAACTTGCAGACAAATGGTCACAGGTTAATCACGACGTGCCGTAAAACATCCAGCACTCAGTTTAACCTTGAATTTACTGTGTTCCACCCTGAAAATTTCCCCTGCTTTAGGTAACCACAGCGGCTCTTTAACTTTCCATCTACGTGTCAGCCTGCTTCCACTGCAGACTCATGAAACATGCACTGTGCTTTTATGGGCCGTCACAATCCTGACTCTGTCTCTGGTCGGATACTTCGACTGTAGCCGTCACTTTTATTTTATCCTGATTAAAATATTAGCAATAAAAGTGAGACATATGACAATGACAGTAGTGAAGAAGTACATGTAATCACTAGTATAGTAATGTTTTTTTATGTAATGTTATGAATGCAGTTTTATTTGTATGTTTATTTCAAATTATTGACTCGATTTGTTGTTTCTTTTTAGTTTTTTTTGGCATTTTGGGGGAAAACCATTAAATATAGAAGGTGTCAAGAGGTGTGATGACAGAATGAGTGGCACTAAAATCTGATTTATTAAAAGGCACCTATGTGCAAAGTAGGGATGTAATGATATGAAAATTTCATATCACGGTTATTGGGACCAAAATTATCACGGTTATCATTATTATTGCGGTATTGTTGAAATTGTGCTCAAAATGTTCAAAAAGTATTTATACACACAGTGAAATAATTTAACCAAGTTGTATTTTGGAAAAAACAACAACAAAACAAAATAAAATAATTGGCACAATTCACTTTCTCTTGGCAGAAACATTAGAAAAAATAAAGGAAGGTCCGCACAACCAGTGAGCTCACTTTTGGGAGCTCACTGGTTGTGCGGACCTTCCTTTATTTTTTCTCACGTTCTACTTTTTTGGGATCCAGCACACCTCTAATTTTGGATGTGCGTGTCATTCACCTTTTTTCTTGGCAGAAACATTCAAATATTAACCCTTAGTGGTCTATTTTGGCCGTTTTTCAGTACTTTTGATTTTGCTGAATATACTCTCTCTCTCTCTCTTCACACACACACACACACACACATATATATATATATATAATGTTTAATGTTGGTAGTTATGATGCAATGTAAACAACTTTCACAGGAGACTGAAATTTGAGGCTATAATAAGGGAGATAGCAGGTTTTTATTCCCAACTAAAAATATCACTTAACAGGTTTTATCAGGAAGCCAACGATATAAATATATATAATTTATCACCCTTGTTACCCTCATTGAAAAGTTACCCGCATTTACAGCACATTGAAAAAATTAAAACAAAGAATGGTAATAATACAAATCATAAAGGTAAAATACAGATTAGAATAAAAAAACATGAAATAAAACATTAAATACAGTCATATAAATCAGTTATAAATAGAGGGGAAGAGGTTTATGATCAAATGTTTATAATGGCTTAAAGGTGCATGTGTTAATTATGTGAAGCAGATTCAAAAGGTAGTAACACAGCTTTCCAAGTGACTTTATAAACTGCTTTTTGACACTTAACCTTCCTTTGTCGAGGCATTACGCTGTAGTAATATCTTAAAGGTATATCAGTGTGGACTACTACGCATCAATACCATCAGTAGTGCAGAACAACATAATGATAACACACATATTATAATCACATTTTTGGCTGAGACGTCACCTTTCACAGCCTCCGGAGCAGCGGTTCATTAAATGACTGGTTCATATGTGGCTCACGGTGCTGATACAGCTGATAGTAGTGACTCTGTTCAGACTGTGTTTAAGAAGATAACAGATCTGGTTCTTTGTCACGGTGGAGAACGCCAGCTCTGAATGGCCTCCAGTTTGCAGCGTCTGCCACCAAATGGAAAACAAATGTTATCTGGAGCTTTTTTTTTTTTTTTTAAACAGACCTCAGACATTAGACGTAATGACGCGCCCCTCTCCTAACGAGGCTCATTTTATATAATATAGGTTAACTAATAAACAGAGATTAGCACCTCGACAGGCCTGAAGGAGCATAATTAACCCCAGTTTGTTCGAGTTATTATGGGAAGCTGAAAACTCCACAGCTGTCAGCTAACCTCTTACTTTGGCTATTAATTATACAGGATGCTAATGTAATTTGTCTAAGGTTTGTGGTGTATTATAATTGTCTGATCTAACTGAGTTAATATACCTATTAATATATCAATTAAAGGATGATTAATTAAATTCTCAAATATTAAATAAGTGATTTAACCATATGTTCCGTTCAGGGTTAATTTAGCAAACGAAAACTAAGGCTAACAGGTAAAAAGAAAACTTTATTGACGAAGAAAAATAAAAGTATCTAACTAAATAATAAAGCTACAGGTAAATTTTAATTTGACTCTTCATTCTGGTTGTGACTATAGATGTAATGAGGATAACATGGCTTTAGTTAAGACTTAATAAACAGTGTTTCATTAGTTGTATTCGTTCCTGCCTTTGTCAGCTTCTGTAAATCCTGATAAAACCGGAAAAAACGCTAGCTGACTCTGAAACTTAATAAAAATGAACACAAGATGAAATAATTAATGAAATAAAAATAAAACTGCTTATGCATTAGCGTTGCTTAAAGGAACATTTAACAGATTCTGGTGTCTTACAGTTGGACAGCCTGTTTACAAGCTGTTATACTCAGATTAGAGCTGAGGAATATATGGAGATATTTACATTCACGATTGTTTTTCCGCTGTTTTGATCAAACACTTTAAGGCAGGGGTGTCAAACTCATTTTAGTTCAGGGGCCACGTTCAGCTAAATTTGATCTGCAGTGGGCCGAACCAGTAAAATAATAGCATAATAATATATAAATAATGTCAACTCCGAACTTTTTTCTGTTTTAGAGCCAAAAAAGTAAATTTACATTATGAAAAGGTTTACATCTACAAACTATCTTTTCAAAAGAGGTGAATAACATGAACAAACTGAAAAAATAAGTGTAATTTTAACAATATTCTGCCTCAGTTTACTATTTCATTTGTACGCTGTAACTTACAGATCACAGTGGATCTACAAATACACAAAATATACACATAACAGGCAGAATATTGTTAAAATTGAAAAAAAAAACAACAAACTCTTAAGGCATTTCAGGTTGTTCATATTTGTTCAGGTTATTCACATGTTTTACAAAATTATGCTTGTTTTAGTGTAAATACATAAAAAATATTTACATTTACAAACAGAAAAATTTGGAGTTGTCATTATTTATATGTTATTATGATAGTATTTTACTGAATCCTGCCCTCTTGAGATTGAATTGGTCTAAATGTGGAACCTGAACTAAAAGGATTGTTAATATCTTAGTGTAATTTTTGTATTTCACAAATTCATCCCAAGGGCCGGACTGGACCCTTTGGTGGGCCGGATTTGGCCCCTGGGCCGCATGTTTGACACCTGTGCTTTAAGGAGACAAATTACAAATTACCTGCTAAATACTGCACTGTCTTTATCTAGTAGGTAATAGTACTTAACATTAAAGGAGCTATATGTAGTATTTCTACTTTCAAGTATTAAAAAGTGACCTAAAAGTATCAATAGAGTGTTTAGAAGAAGAATAAAGATGACAGTGTTTTGGATTGTAGAGCTATGAACTGAATATATTCACATCCAACGCATCAGGAAATGACCAAATGAGATGAGAACCATTAAGAAACAACTGTTAAGAGTCAAAGAGAAAAGCTAGAAATGAATGGAGTTTGATGCTGAAGTCGCAGTTTTTCTTCTACATCGGTGAGTTTTATTATGAGGCTTATGACGGTATAAAGTTATTATGGGATGTTATTATCTTTACTAAGTCGCTGTTTGTTGATCCACGGTTCAAATTGAACTGTGACAGTTCTGACCAAGGTTATTATCGTTAACGAAAACTAACGAAATGACGAAAACTAGAATTGAAAAAACATTTTCGTTAACTGAAATAAATAAAAACTATAATTAAAAGGAAAAAAAATGATAACTAACTAAAACTGTATTGTGAGCTTACAAAACTAAAATTTATGAATATTATGGATAAAATTCCCTTCGTTTTCATCTTTGTCATTGTCGGATTGATACGAAATCGATTAATTTTGCTCTAGCAATTTTAGCTAGCGCCACCATATGATACTTCACGGTCCGTCACTTCTCGTCACCTGTCGTTTATAGTCGGTTTCTGATCCCAACTCTACCTGGAAACATGGAGACTAAAGTTGGGAGAAAGCAGCAGAGTCCTTTCTGGGATTTATTTGAATACGACAGAGAAGAGAAAAGAGACGACAAAACTAAAATTAAAACTAAAACTAAATTAAAACTAAGCATTTAGAAAAAAACAAAAACTAATAAAAACTAGCAAACCTGCTCTAAAAACGAATTAAAACTAACTGAACTAGAGAAAAAAAAGTCCAAACTAAATAAAACTAAACTATAATGAAAAATCCAAAACTATTATAACCTTGGTTCGGACCTTGTTTGCTGGATTCCAAACATTGGAAGTCAGACAAAAACACAACTGTGCGTGTTTCACTGTTTATTCAACAAGTCTATTTCCCTCACTGGGGTTGTGTATTTTTAGGTTGTGTGTTGTTGTGGGTCCATGTCTTTTTGTGTCTGTGTGGACCAACGGCAGTGCTTTTCTGTGTTTGTTTGGACAGTTTCAGATGTACAGTATGTTAGAAGGTTGGACTTCCGGTTGGTTTGTTTCAGTGTTTTTTATTTTAGTGTGTGTTTTACTGTAGATTGTATTTATAGTAGATTCTGTTTTTCTTGGCGTCAAACACATCTTTTTCCTTTTTTTTTCGTTGCTGAGAAGGAGGGTCTCTGGACAGGGGGATACCCGGGACATTAATCCATTTGCTTCATCGACTGTTTATTTGACTGTTGCTTATTTTCATAGTCGACTTATTCTGTAAAGCCCTGTGAGGTGACTTTGTTGTGATAGAGGGCTCTACAAATAAAAATGAATCGGATTGAATCTTTTAGTGCAGCTATTGACGACACAAACGCAACACGAAATGGAGTTTTTTTTGATGGTTTTACTGTGTCTGTTTTCTGTCTAAAAACAGAGCTAAGCTAACAGAGCTATAATGTAAACTATCAGTTGATGAAGCACCTGAAGATTATAAGACAGTGTTATTTTGATGGATTGTCAAAATATTGGGGGGGGGGGGGGGGGGGGGGGGCACATTGTCATGGGGCATTTGGAGCAAGAAAGCTGAAAGGGGTGCGTCAGCAACCTGTCGGTCAGATTCCCCAGCTTACGGATTGAGGTCCGTCATATAATAGTATAATAGAGGCATACCAGATAACTAGTACCGGGTACCAGATCCCAGGTCCTTTTTCGTAATGAAAACGCAAAAAGGCTGAGTTGAGTCGAGCCGATACCACGTAATGGAAACACTGCATTAGTGTGTTCTGTTACGTTACCTCCCTCTGCTGTTGTACCACATAGAATCACATTATAGCAGTGGTTCTCAACCTTTTTTGGCTCGTGACCCCATTTTAACATCACAAAACTCTGGCGACCCCAGACATTGTAATGTTAAATTAAAAATTTGTAATGTTGATATTGAAAGAGTTTCTGAGACTAAATTCCATGGAGTTGTCGTTGATCAAAAGCTAACATGGAAACAACACATTGAATACATTAAAGGGAAAATCTCAAAATCACTTGCAATTCTGTATAAATCTAGAAATGTTTTGAATTCCAAGGCCTTGCATTTAATCTATTACTCATTGATTGTTCCCTATATAACTTACTGTGTGGCATTGTGGGGATCCACCTTTAAAACCACCATAAATTCAATAATAAAACTGCAAAAACGAGCTATACGTATTATCAATAAGGCTGATTATTATGCTCACACGGAGCCACTTTTTCTAAATTCTTATGTGATGAAATTTTATGATCTCTTTTATTATAAAATAATGCAAATTATGTTCAGAGCAAAATCAAAAATGCTCCCTGACCCAATACAGAGGTTCTTTTCAATTCAGGACATTCCATATAATCTCAGAGGTGTTTGCAAATTTACTGTACAAAAAGCTAAAAAAGGTATGAAAAGGATATGTGTGTCCATTATTGGAGTTAAATTTTGTAATGATGCCAACATAAATTTAAAAACATGTAATTCTTTTTTGGTTTTTAAGAAAATGATTTGTAAAGCTATTTTTGAAGCTTATAAATGTGATTAATTATCTGTTGTTGTTGTTTCTTTGGAGGTTGGTAGCCTAAAAAGTTGTAATATACAATAGGCCTTGATAAGCAGTCTGCTTCTGCCTATACCTTTTCAGTCATTATTCAACACATGATTCTTGATTTTGTGATTCTGTGATTCTTTTCTTTCTTTTGCGTGAAATGTCAGTACTGTGTACAATATTTGGTGTTGTCATGACTGAATAAACTACTACTACTACTACTACTACATTCAAAACGGAAATATTTTTTTGCTAAAATTAACTTGTTTTTGATCATTTATAGTTTGCTATACAATGTTGCAAATAAACATTAATTTTAGACAGCATTTAGTCTATATAATGTATATTATTATGGACGGAGGCAGAAAAGCCAGGTGTAGATTACAGCACAAAGTGAGAATTTGATTTTCCTTGGTCAGGATATGTAGAGGCCTTTCCAGTGGCACTACAAGACTGTCATTAATGAGGAAGGAGGCAAAACTTTTGACAATTTTGAAAAGGAATTACCAATGTGTTAGACATGTTTGTGTTATATTATGTTTTTGTTTGTTCAAAAATAATATTTGTGCATTGAGACCCTATGTATCAAATATGATACAAAATTGAAACTCATACATGGAAATTGATATTTGAAAAAAATATTTTTTTGGGTTGTTCAGAGGGACCAATACAGGCTCCAGTTTCAAAGAACTGGAATTTTTCTGTCAATGATTTAATGCAGTGGTTTCCAACGTTTTTTGGCTTGTGACCCCATTTTAACGTCACAAAATTCTGGCCCCCCCAGACATTCAAACCGGAGACATTTTTTTGCTAAAATTAATTTGTTTTTGATCATTTATAGTTTGCTATACAATGTTGCAAATAAATGTTAATTTTAGACAGCATTTAGTCTATATAATGTATATTATTATGGACAGAGGCAGTAAAACCAGGTGTAGATTACTGCACAAAGTGAGAATTTGATTTTCCTTGGTCAGGATATGTACAGTCAGTCCGGCTTGGATTTACAAGACTGACAATTAATACTGAACAAACAAGAACTCAAACTATGAATTATGAAAGAGCTGCAGCATCTGAAACTGACCACAATGAACATTTGACAGATAAACAGAACCACAGTGCTTCAGTTTCAGCTTCACAGTTTGTCTTTTATGGATTGGGATTGTCTCTGTCAACTCACCATAGATTTTTATTCGTCATTTTTTTGTGTTTTATTTATTTATTTTTTGTTTTTTTACTACTTTTACTACTACTACTTTTTTTTTTTTTTATGTCTAATTGCTAGATATTTCAGGCAACCCCATTTGAATTCCAGGCAACCCCACGTGGGGTCCTGACCCCAGGTTTACAGATTGAGGTCCGCCGTGTAATAGAGGCACCCCTTCCCTCCCCCGGTTCCATTTTTTTTTTTTTTTCAGGACTTGGGGGGGTGGCAGGAGGCTCACGTTACCGTTTGTGGGTCTTTGTTCAAAAAAGGTTGACAAACACAATAAAAAGAGGACGTAAAGTTCACAACAAGGACACTGGTACTAAATATCTTTGCTGAGCTGAGAGTAACTGCGGCAGTAGTTAACACTGGAGGATGAGTGACTCTTAGAACATTACACAGTTATTCAACCAATTAGTCATGTGTAGATATTTTTCGCCTCAGCTTGTAGTTGTCTCATTTGTTAAACACCTTCGCCTCTGTGTTTGACATACCTGGCTGATGAATGACTGTCCGTTCCCCAAAGACTTATCTCCTTCCCCTCTCCTCCATCTGTCCAGGATGTTTGCTCGCAGGAGAAAGCCCACATACTGGGACTACTCTGTCAACTGCACTGGTAATGAAGCCCATTTGTCCAGCTGTAAACTGGGCCAGGCTGCGTTAGGGAAGTCCAACGGGACCTGTGCTGGAGGGTTGCCTGTGGTGGTGAGCTGCGTTCCTGGCAGAGCCTTCGCCCCGACACCCATGTCTGGATTCAGGAAGGCCTTCAGACAAGAGGTAAAATCTCAACACAAAAGTCACTTATTTAGTTATAGTTTTAGTAGTTTTACTGATTTGTTTAGTTACTGTTAATCCCTTGTTGCAAATATACCTGTTTAGCCGCATTATGTAATAAACTCCCATTATGTAATAAAAGTTCAAAATGTAATAAGAACGTCACGTCATCTTGTAATAAAGCCGCATTATGTAATAAACTGACGCATTTTGTAATAAACTACCTCAATGCATTATGTAGTAAATTTTTTCGCATTATGTAGTAAGTTATTAAAATTTGAGAAATTTATCACAAAATGCACTTGACACATTTTTATTTTCAGGAAATTGTTATAACATGGTTCATTACGTAATAATGACACACAAGTAGATTTTTTTGCCCTCTTTAATTGAACTAGCCCTGCAGATTAGTAGTTGTAGTAGTGCTAATGATAGCCTACCTATTAGCATTACATTCGCAATTAGTACACACACTCCAACATGCACACACAAAGTAGAAAATGCTGATGTTGAACAATAAATGGCTTCATTTCTAAACAGAACCTTTTTAAGGCAAATTCAAATATTTTGATCAATATAAGGTGTCTATGCCAGTTGAAAAAAAAAAAACAAAAACAAAGACTCAAGTGTCTTTAACAATGTAAACAGCATTTCTGGATATAAAAAAAGAGCTAAACCATCACACCTTTGGTACATACATAATGAACCATGTTATTACATTTTTTTTTTTTTTTTAAATAAAAATGTGTCAAGTGCATTTTGTAATAAATTTCTCAAACTGTAATAACTTACTACATAATGTGACATTTTTTTTTTATATAATGTGTTGACGTCGTTTATTACAAAATGCGTCAGTTTATTACATAATGCGGCTTTATTACAAGATGACGTGACATTCTTATTACATTTTGAACTTTTATTACATAATGGGAATTTATTACATAATGCGGCTCAACAATGCCGCAATATTCCACTGTATTTGTAATGAGATGCTGCTCAACACTGTTTCTGAACGCACATATATCGTTAGCCTCATAACATAATTACTCAAGTCATATTTTTGGCTAAATTGTCATATCTGTGTTACTTTACTCTCTCAACACTGCTACTTCATTTTGTGCAGATGTCACAATTTGGCCAAAAATATGACGTCAGCGCATTATATAGTAAATTTTTTCACATTATGTAGTAAGTTATTACAATTTGAGAAAGTTATTACAAAATGCACTTGACACATTTTTATTTTAAAAAAATGTAATAACATGGTTCATTATGTAATAACAATCCAAATTAATTTAATTTCAGAGCAATTTAGAAGAAATTAGTCACAGGAGCTACAGGTAATGGAATCAGAACTTTAACCACACAGTTTAAAGATGAAAATAAAAATGTGTCAAGTGCATTTTGTAATAAATTTCTCAAATTGTAATAACTTACTACATAATGCGAAACAATTTACTACATAATGCACTGAGGTAGTTTATTACAAAATGCGTCAGTTTATTACATAATGCGGCTTTATTACAAGATGATGTGACGTTCTTATTACATAATGGGAATTTATTACATAATGCGGCTCAACAACCCTTCGTAAATTCTGTATCTTGGCAATCTGTCAGATGAAGGGGTGGGGTCAGGGGGTGGGGGTAAGATAACGTCACTTACGCTAGCCAGAAACTTCAACGTCCGACTCCCGATTTCTATGCCTCTGTTAAACATCAGATCTTACACGAAATTTTCACAACTTCTAACCTGTATCCACTGGACTGCCTCCGCTGCTCTATGGCCCCCCTACAAATGCTGGGCCCCATGAATTTGTCATGCCCCCCCCCCCATCGGCACCCCAGCGTGAAACTGTAAATTTATCATAGTTATTGTTGGTGCAATATTCAAATGAGCAATCTCCACTTAATTTAGCATCTCCTTTTTAGCAACAGCACGAATCATTTATTTTTGTACATTTAGGCCACAGGTGTCAAACATGCGGCCCGGGGGCCAAAATCGGCCCGCCAAAGTTTCTAATCCGAATTGAATGATGAATTTGCAAGTGCCAGTTAGGGCATCAAACTCAAAAATAATATTATAATAACCTATAAATAATGATAACACCAATTTTTTCTTTTGATTTAGTGCAAAAAACACAAAATTATGAAAATATTTACATTAAGGAACTATCCTTTAACAATAAAATGTGAATAACCTGAAAAGTCTGTAGAAAATTAAGTGCAATTTTTAACTATTTTCTGCCTGTTACTAAATGTTTTGTGCCTTTGTAGATCTGATCTGTAATGCGCATGTATAAATGATAAGTCGAGGCATAATATTGATAAAATTGAACTTACATTTCTTAACAAATTTTATTTTTCAGCTTACTCACATGCTTTTTTTTTAGCATAGTTACCTCCGCCAAGGAGGTTATGTTTTTGCCAGGGTTTGTTTGTTTGTTTGTCCGTTCGTGTGCAACATAACTCAAAAAGTTATGGACAGATTTTGATGAAATTTTCAGGGTTTGTTGGAAATGGGATAAGGAAGAAATGATTAAATTTTGGTGGTGATCGGGGGTGGGGGGGCCCACGGGGGGGCCCATTTCCAACAAACCCTGAAAATTTCATCAAAATCTGTACATAACTTTTTGAGTTATGTTGCACACTAACGGACAGACAAACAGACAGACAAACAAACAAACAAACAAACAAACAAACCCTGGCAAAAACATAACCTCCTTGGCGTGGGGGGGGCCCACGGGGGGGGGGCACTCATCAGCCTTGGCGGAGGTCTGCGCTCTCCGAGTGCTTTTCTAGTTTGTAAATGTAAATATTGGCATAATTGAATGTTATTTTTTGCACTAAAATGATTTTAGAGTTGTCATTATTTATTGCCTACCATGCTATTATTTTACTGGTCCGGCCCACTTCCGATTAATTTGGGCTGAATGTGGCCCCCGGAAGAAAATGAGTTTGACACCCCTGATTTAGGCAGTAAGGGGGTTAATCTTTTGCAGTGAGGATGTTAATAAAAAAAAAAAATCATCTTAGTCAAGGATCGTGGTTTGCAAGTGGGTACAAACTTTACACAATGCTTTCTTTCAGCAGCCAGTAAAACATGTGAGATGGGTGTCAGCAAACTGAAATGGTAAACAGAGCTGATATAGGAAATGACTCCACTGGTTCACATGCGGTCACTGGCGTCGATCTGCAGGGTGTGTGATTGAATGTTTTGGTTAGACACGGTCCAACACTGACGTTGGGAGCTCAGTGTCACTTTGTGAACAACAGCTGTATCTGCTTTGGACATTTCTCATCAGAATGAATAATCATTACCATGGGATATGGCATCGCACTCATGAAAAGTAGTACAGTTCTTGGGATGGGAGTAGGAAAAACACTGTATCCTCAAATAGCATTTTCAGCTTTCACTAGTCGAGCAAAACAAGATCCCTGTATTGTGAGGTTTCTTTGCAGCTTATACAGTGTTTTTTCACGTAGGTTTGTGTTAAACATTCAACAACAACAACAACAAAACAAACAACATAACCAGTTGTCTAGAGCAGAGGTGTCAAACATGCGGCAAATCCGACCCGCCAAAGGGTCCAATCTGGCCCGTGGGATGAATTTGTGAAATGCAAAAATGACACTGAAGATATTAATCAATCGTGCAAAAATCATTTTATTTCAGGTTCCATACGTACACATATAAATCAATTAGATCTCAGTTGGGTCAGACCAGAAAAATACTGTCATATTAACCTATAAATAATAACAACTGCAGATTTTATCTTTGTTTTAGTGTAAAAAAGTAAAATTACATGAAAATGTTTACATGAATAAATAATCCTTTTACAAAAAATGTGAATAGCCTGAAGAAATATGAACAACGTGAAATGTCTTGAGAAAAGTAAATGAAATTTTATCAATATTCTGCCTGTTACTAAATGTTTTGTGTATTTGTAATTGTAATGTCAGTTGTAATGCACGTGTAAATGATAAACTGATAAACTGAGGCAGAATATTGTTAAAATTACCCTTGTTTTTCTCGAGACATTTCAAGTTGTTCACGTTATTCAGATTTTTAAGGAAACGCTGTAGATGTAAACATTACCCTAATGTAATTTTACTTTTTTCACTGGCTAAAATTACACTTATTTTCTTAAGAAATTTCATTTTTTCAGGTTATTCATATCTTTCTTGTTTGGATAGTTTATAAAAGAAAGTATTTTCATAATTTAATGTTTTGGGGGTTTTTTTTGCACTAAAACAAAGACAAAATTTGGAGTTGTCCTTATTTCAAGGTTATTATGTTATTATTTTACTAGTCCGGCCCACTGGAGATCATATTGGGGTGAATGTGGCCCCTGAAAGAAAATGAGTTTGACACCCCTGGTCTAGAGCAGTGTTTTTGAGCCACGGCGCATATTTTGCATTAGAAAAATCACAAGGCACACCACCAAACAAAAATGTCACAAAAAGTTTATTTATTCAAATATAATGCAAATCTACGGTCAAGTTACTTACTCAGTGTGAAACCTGGGCCTGTTTAGTTGAACACAAAGCTGATATTCTTGCAGGAATTGAAGACAGACACATGAATTTTCCTCAACAGCTATGAGTCTCTTTTTTTTGGGGGGGGGGGGGGGGGGCTCATCAGGAGTGCAGAGGCGACATTGTCACGGGGCGTTTGGAACAAGAAAGCTGTGAGGGGTGCATCAGCGACCCCTCGGACGAACCCCACGGTTTATGGCCCGGGTGTCAAACTCATCTTGGTTCAGGGGCCATATTTAGCCCAATTTGAGCTCAAGCGGGACAGACCAGTAAAATAATGACTTAATAATCTATAAATAATGACAAATCCAACTTTTTCTTTTTGTTTTAGTACAAAAAAAAACAAACAATTACATTATGAAAATATTTACATTTTACAAAAAAAGATGTGAATAACCTGAAAAAACAGAAATTTCATTTGAAAAATTAGTGCAATTTTAACAATATTATGCCTCAACTTATTATTTATACATGTACAGGGTGGGGAAGCAAAATTTACAATATTTTGAGGCAGGGATTGAAAGACAGTGTATGACCAATTAGTTTATTGAAAGTCATGAGAATTTATTTGCCACAAGAAAATTGACATAATAGAAAATGTTTTTATTCTATGTGTCCTCCTTCTTTCTCAATAACTGCCTTCACACGCTTCCTGAAACTTACGCAAGTGTTCCTCAAATATTCGGTTGACAACTTCTCCCATTCTTCTTTAATAGTATCTTCCAGACTTTCTCCTAATAGTTTTGCTCATAGTCATTCTCTTCTTTCCATTATAAACAGTCTTTATGGACACTCCGACTATTTTTTAAATCTCCTTTGGTGTGACGAGTGCATTCAGCAAATCACACACTCTTTGACGTTTGCTTTCCTGATTACTCATATGGGCAAAAGTTTCTGAAAAGGTATGGATAATAGTGTTAGGTATGATTATGACATCAATATATGTTTGGTTTCAAAACAATTGACGTAGTGCCTGCTGAGAAAAAACAACTAAATGTTCATTGTAAATTTTGCTTCCCCACCCTGTACATTTACACACAATGTTACATAAACATTTGGTAACAGGCAGAATATTGTTCAAATTTTGGAGTTTGGAACTAAAATTTGAACAATTACTACAATATTACATGTCTTATTAACACAACTACAGATCACAGTGGATCCATAAATGCACAAAACATTTAGTAACAGGCAGAATATTGTTAAAATTGCACATTTCGGGTTGTTCATCTTTGTTTTTATTTATGTATTTATTTGCATTTTATTGTGAAACAATAGTTTTGTAAATGTAAATATTTTCACAGTGTAATGTTATTTTTTTCTCTTAAATTTTTGATCTGCCTTGGTGGAGATCTGTGCTCTCCGAGTGCTTTTCTAGTTTCAAATTTTATATATATCTTTCTTGGGACAATGTCTACAAAGTTTTTCACAGTTTTGAGAAATTTAGATTTTTAAATTTTAGAATTTTGAAATGTTAAAAATTTGCCTTTATCCTTACATTTATCCTATTTTTACCTCCCCCAAGGAGGTTATGTTTTTGCCGGCGTTGGTTTGTCGGTCTGTCTTTCCATGTGCAAGATAACTCAAAAAGTTAAGGACAGATTTGGATGAAAATTTCAGGAAATGTTGATACTGGCACAAGGAAATAAGGATTAAATTTTGGTGATGATCTGGGGGGGGGGGGGGCACTGATCTGCCTTGGCGGAGGTGCTTTTCTAGTTATTTTATGTATCATGAAGATTTCGCTCTTCTTTATCAGAGTTCTACTTGTGTTTTGGTTATTTCCCCCTCTCCATCCACCTTGAAAGTCAGTGAAGTTCTTAGTTTGTGAATGAAGGAAAATATTAACAACACAATATGAAAGATAACACAATCTCTCAAACTGCAGAGATAGTTTCATGGCTTTTCTCTGGGAAGGGTGGACTTGTCGGTGCAGGGTCCTGAGTCCAAGCCCTTTCCAGTGATCTGAAAAGCAGACTCAGAGGAGAGTCAGTCCAAGTTGCCCTCAGTAATGGTTTTGTAGCTGAGTGGAGGTTAAAAGCTGCTGTAAAGCTTGACACCATTAGATACTCGACTCAGCGTATAAGAGAGGTCCGTAACATGGATATTGATTCGGTCATTTCTGTTTTTCTCTGTAAAATCTTTCAGTAAGTCGTAGCTTTTATCCATCCCTCTCAGCTTCACAGGTGCATTCTGACCTTTGACCTCCTCAGCTGGAGGAAGAAGAATCCCCTCAGCGGCTTTAAACGAAGATTCACACGTTTTCAGATTTTAAGGGTCGTGAAACGCCCCCCCCCCCGTCTGTATACAACCGGGTCAACTTTGAAGTCAAGCAAAAAAAGAAAAGCTAGCGTTTCAGTTTTCAGTGACAGCTCAGCTCTAAGAAAGGGATTCATGGCGCGGTGATTCCATCCAAGCCTTGACGCGAAGTACAAGCCTGCCAGAGCTCTGTCACGTTCCACAGCTCAGTGCCGGGTTGGGAGTGTCACGCCTCACATCCACAGTCTGGTGTTTTATCCACACACCATCTTCGTTTCTGGGAGACTCTGGAAACCTTATATCTGATGAATCAAACAGATAGCAGAAAGAAATACCTAAAGCAGGGGCATCCCAAATGAGCATAAACAGCATAAAAACCTAGAAATAATGACAACTTTCTCTTTGTTTTAGTATAGAGATATAAAATTACATTATGAACATGTTTATATTTACAAACTATCCCTTCACATTTCAATAACCTGAACAACCACGAAAAACATGACATTTCTTACAAACAATATTATGCTTCATTTTATCTTTTAAACAGAATCACACAAAGACACAAAGCATTTAGTAACAGGCATAACACTGTTAAAAATGCACTTATTTTTGTCAAGAAATTTCAGGTTATTCGAGGATAGTGTGTAAATGTAAACATTTTCATAATGTGATTTTACTTTTGCAAATTTTCAAATTAAAACAAACAGAACATTTTGGAGTCGTCATTATTTATAGATTTTTATGTTGTTACTATGGAGGACCCACTGGAGATCAGATTGGGCTATATGTGGCCCCTGAACTAAAACGAGCTTGACACCCTTGACTGATAACACCTTCAGGGTCATTTTTACACTTTGCAAACTCATTCCACAGCCCGGATCAGACCCTTTGATGGGCTGGTTTTGGCCCGTAAGCCATATGTTTAACACCCCTGAGCTAGCATGCTAACACGTTAACTAAAAACAATGACAGCCTGTTTAGCAGATGTTAGCATTAAGCTCATATAATGAGGCAGTCAAATAACAAACAGCCATATGCACTTAGTGGCCACTTTAATAAGTACACCTGGTACTAACAAGGTGGATCTAATAAAGTGGCTGCTGCGTTTACATGCTGCTTCTGGGTTTGACGTGTGCTTTCAGAAATGTTCTTCCACATACCTCGGTTGTAACCAGCAGTTGTTTGAGTTTCGTTACTGCCTGGCCATTCCTCTCTGACCTCTGGCATCGATAAGGCCTTTTCACCCCGAGAACTGCTACTCGATAGATACTTGCACTTACATCAGATGACTCCCTGTGAACCCGAGACGTGGTTGTGTGTGAAAATCCCACCATTAGCAGTTTCTCTCTTGACCTGAATGCATTGAGCTGCAAGATTGGCCCATTATAGATTATTGTAGATCTACTTATTATAGATTTGCATTAATGTGCAATTCAGCAGATGTACCTAATAAAGTGAGTGTAACCAGTATGTATATTTTAATAATACAACAGTTTTACACATTTATTTCTGTATATTTCTTTAATTATCCTATTGAGAATATATTGTTAAGCCCATAATTTCTCTGCTCTCTGTTTCTCTGTAACACAAAAATTCCTCCCCAGGATTAATAAACTGTTCTGATTCTGATTGATATGTACGTAAAAGTACATATATAATATATATATATATATATATATATATATATATATATATATATATATATATATATATATATATATATATATATGTACTGAACAGCAAAAGAAACCCAAGTATGTTTCAGTATTGGTTTATATGGGAGTTTTATTATGAATATTGGTTTCAATGAGATATTTATATCCAGCTGTGAAATTTACAGTGGGTCTCTCTTGCTGTCCTTGTAGCACTGAGTTGACGGTCACGGAGATGGGCCAAGCGAATATGGCGATCCTGATTACGGGTGGTCACACGTGGTCTTCCGGGTCTTGGTCTGTCCCGAGTGGTCCCTGTGTCACGGAATCGTGTCCTCAGCCTACTGATGGTGGACTCGTGCACTTGCAGACGTCTGGCAACGTTGCGAGCCGTTAAACCAGCATCAAGCATACCAATGGCGCGTTCTCTCAGATTATCGTTAAGGCGAGGCATCGTGGTAATGCAGTAACTTTTGAATCTTACCATTTCTTTTATAGCCCCCGGATAAACAAAGGGAATTGCCTCTCCCATTTGTTGCTCCCACTACCATATCACTCAAAACGTACCGCACCTCCGATACTTTGTACACGTGCTCAACACCACTCGTGGTCGTGTTTGCCTGCGAACACACGCTCCAATGGTTACAACTCACTTATTGTAATGTGTATCTCAGTTGACAACTCAACAGGACAGCTGAACTCTTGCCTAAATTAACGACCAAAACTTGCGTTTCTTTTGTTGTTCAGTATATATAAATATATATACACATTAATAACATGGACAACCTTTTGTATGTGTGTATTAAATGTTTTATCTCTGAAACATTTCTTACCCACTCACTGGGGTGGTTCACAGTTGAGTGTGATGCAGCTGGGATAAAGATCAGCACCTCCAAGTCTGAGGCCATGGTCCTCAGCCAGATAAGAGTGGAATGCCCACCCCAGGTCAGGTTCCTCAACGACCTGCCTCAGGTGGAGGAGTTTAAGTGTCTCAGGATCTTGTTCACAAGTGAGGGTAGGATGGAGCGGGAGACTTTTCTTTTTTAAGAAAGATGAAATCATTTAATGTGTGCAGGACTCTGATGACTTTGTTTTACCAGTGTTTTATTCAATCTGTTTTAACATTTTGCATTGTGGTGTGGTATGGTGGTCTTTCAATGACCAGTAAGAGGAAGCTAATTAGGCTGGTAAATGTAGCATCAAAGGTGGTTGGGGTACAGCTAACCCAGCTGCAGGACATGTATAATAAACGGGTCAGTGGTAAGGCCAAACAAATTTTAAACTGCCCTGATCACCCACTTTTTGGGGAGTTTAATTTGCTCCCCTCTGGTCACCGTTTTAGGCTTCCTCAGTTGAGAATCGGACGGGCTAGGGACTCCTTTATTCCTGTGGCTATTAGGAATCTGAATTCACGTAGCTGATATGTAGAATTTTTTGTTTTTTTGTTCATGTGTCAGTTTTTAAAATATTTCTTATGTGATTATTTATTTTTTAAGGCTCATGGCCATTATGGCAATTTACTTGTGTACTGCCCTATTGGACCTTTTTTGCTTGTGTTTGGAAGGGAGTGGCTCCATTGTGCATTGTCCTGTATTGTGTCATTTTATTGGGGTGGCATCTGGGGGTGCTGTTTCTGTGTATGTGTTTTTGGATATGTGCTTATGTGTTTATGACCCTTGCTGCACACCAAATTTCCTTTCCTAAAGATAAATAAAGTTGAAAGTTGAAGTTGGAGGTCGACAGGAGGATCGGGGCGGCATCTGCAGTGATGCAGATGCTAAACTGGTCTGTTGTGGTGAAGAGGGAGCTAAGCCGAAAGGTAAAGCTTTCAATTTACCGGTCCATCTACGTTCCGACCCTCACCTATAGTCATGAGCTCTGGGTAATGACAAAAAGAATGAGGTCGAGTAAAAGTAGTCGAAATTAGTTTCCTTTGCAGGGTGGCTGGGCTCAGCCTTAGACATAAGGTGAGGGGCTCGGACATCCGGGAGGGACTCGGAGTAGACCTGCTACTCCTTCAAGTCGAGAGGAGCCAGTTGAGGTGGTTCGGGCATCTAGTGAGGATGCCACCCTGGGGAGGTGTTTCCACTGTGTCCAACTGGAAAGAGACCTCAGGGTCGACCCAGGACATGCTGGAGGGATTATGTCCCTTGGCTGGCCTGGGAACGCCTCGAGATTCCCCCGGAAGAGCTGGTGGAAGTGTCTGGGGAGAGGGCTGTCTGGGCTCCTCGATGAAGAGTACATTTCTTAACTAAAGTATCAGGGAAGAAATCATCAGACTAAATTAGAACAAAGCCATATGATGAAAAACATGGAAAATGTGGTCGCAGATGCCAGTTCAACCAAATTATAACATGCAATACCATGAATTGCAGTCTTTTCCTGTGACTTATTTTTAACCCAGTACAGATGCACCATGTTCCAAAGGCCACACATTAAGATGTTCGGGTTTCACTTGGTAGATACAAATAGTATTAAACTCGATTAGTCTGCACTGCTAATGTGTTTACTTGTAAAATTAAACACTTCCAGTTTGCCTAAACAGTTCATGGGGAACACACACCTCTAGTGTGCGCTATAAACACAAAGCCACCCAGTCTGCTGCCTCCGCCTCATCACACACAAGTAAAATCCCAGCTCTAGCTGAGTGTAATTATTATTGAAAGAGCCAAAATAACCTAAATATTTGGCTTTCTTCTTTTAGAATTTCAGCTTTAAGAGTCAGATCTTTTTTTCCTTCTTCTGCAGCAACCGTTGGTTCGTCTTCGTGGCGGGGCCATCGTAGGCGAGGGCCGAGTGGAGGTGCTGAAGAACGGAGAGTGGGGAACCATCTGTGACGACAACTGGAACCTACAGTCTGCCACCGTAGTGTGTCGAGAGCTGGGCTTCGGAACAGCCAAGGAGGCTCTGTCTGGAGGCCGCCTGGGGCAAGGTATATTTCCATCTTTATTTTGGCAGGAAAAGTCAACTGGGTCTTTTTTTCCAGTAGGACACGGTGGTGTGAGTGAAAGGAAACTAATACAAAGTGCTGACCTTTGCTATTCAAGAACATACACTGAACAAAAATATAAATGCAACACTTTCGTTTTGCTCCCATTTTTCATGAGCTGAACTCAACAATCTAAAACTTTTTCTATGTACACAAAAGGCCTATTTCTCTCAAATATTGTTCATAAATTTGTCTAAATCTGTGTTAGTGAGCACTTCTCCTTTGTCCTTTGCTGAGATAATCCATCCACCTCACTGCCACTTTTTTATCAGTGTTAGATTATAGAGATGTACTTTATATGAACGCATCGTCTAAGTATCTTCAAATGATTGACATTGTCTATCATGCTTCTCTGAGGTTTATTACTAATTCTAAAACCATGACACATACATTGACTTGTATTCCAGAGCGGGCTGGCCTGCCCTGTCCACTAGGAGGCTGGGACACTGGTACACCTTCATTTATAAGGCCATACTTGGGCTACTGCCTTCCTATATCTGTGGTTTGATTACGAGAAGAAGTGTTGATTCTTACTGCGATCGAACGAGCAGTTGTTCCTCTTTGTGCCATTTGACCCGTACAGAGCTGGGAAAAAGGGCATTTGTGTACTCTGCTCCGTCCACATGGAATATGTTGCTAAAAGACTGGAAACTCTCTGAATTGATCTCCCTGAATGCTTTAAATCCAAACTCAAAGTGCTGGAGAAGAACTCAATGACTTGCACGTGTTTTTCATAGGTTGAATTGTCCTGTAAATTGTTGTTTGTTGTAACTGTATGTTGTAACTATGTGTTGTGTTTCATGCTGTCTCTTGGCCAGGACTCCCTTGAAAAAGAGGTTCTTAATCTCAATGGGATCCTTTTCCTGGTTAAATAAAGGTTAAATAAAAAAAAAAAAAAAGGTGTGGCATATCAAGATGCTGATTAGACAGCATGATTATTGCACAGGTGTGCCTTAGGCTGGCCACAATATAAGGCCACTGTAAAATGTGCACTTTTACTGTATCAGTCAGTATTTGATGTGACCACCATTTTCCTCACGCAGCCTTCTTCATGAATTCTCTGAAACACCTTTGGGGATGGTTTACGGTAGAGAAATGAACATTCAATTCACAGACAAAAGCTCTGGTGGACATTCCAAAACTTGTGACATCTGTGGCATTGTGCTGTGTGATAAAACTGCACATTTTAGAGTGGCTTTTTATTGTGGCCAGCCTAAGGCACACCTGTGCAATAATCACGCTGTCTAATCAGCATCTTGATATGCCACACCTGTGAGGTGGATGGATTATCTCAGCAAAGGAGAAGTGTTCGCTAACACAAATTTAGACAGATTTGTGAACAATATTTGAGAGAAATAAACCTTGTGTGTACACAGAAAAAGTTTTAGATCTTTGAGTTCAGCTCATGAAAAATGGGAGCAAAACCAAAAGTGTTGCGTTTATATTTTTGTTCAGTGTAATAACAGGCCAGGCAAGACATAGACTTTATGGACAAAAGTTCAAAAATTCATGGGAAAGAATGCTTCTGGGACCAAAAGAGAGTTTGTTTGAGGTGCTCTTTGGAAAACAGGATTCATAAAGTAGATAAAAAACTGGAAGAAAACTCCAAGGCACTTTCTTTAAACATTTAAATGCCTTTATTACCATGGCATGGTCATATCTAGACCTTATCTAGACATTTGACTTCCTGATGAAAGCTTAAAGCCGAAACACGTAGAAGTGTTTTTTAGGTCTAGATGTGACCATGCCATGGTAATAAAGGCATTTTAATGTTCAGAGAGAATGCCTTGGAGTTTTCTTCCATTTTGTTACCTACTATATAGACAAAAGTATTGGGACACTTTGAATTCAGGTGTTTCTTTTGTAACGGGGGTCTGGTATACAAACCAATAATGACTAATATCGTAATATAGTTTTATATTGTGATAAATATTGTTGCATTAGTTAGTTTTGTTTAGATTGTTATCTTTGCTTCCAAAATGCCTCAGAGATGTTTTTTTTTTTTTTTTTAATTTCCCTAAACATTAATTTTGTTTAGTTTTTTTTATCCATGACTATGATTTTAAATGTTCTATCTCTAAATTTCAAAATTTTTTTCATGCTCTGACTGTAAATAATAGTTTTCTACCACAACTAACCATCGACTTTCTTCAAAAATCACTTAGAAAGAAGAAATTTCCATTAAACTTTAAGGAAATATTGAGGTTTATAAATTATATGGACAAAAATATTGCGACACATCATAGCTAGAGTAGTTTTATATTGTGATAAATATATACTGAATATTAATATTGTTTATGTATTGTTTATATCTCAAATCAGCATGAACAGGACATCTGTAGCCATGATGTGTCCCAATATTTTTATCCATACAGTTTATAAACATCAATATTTCCTTAAAATTTAATGGGAATTTTTTCTCTCTAAGTGAGATTTGAAGAAAGTAGATGGTTAATTGTGGTAGAAAATTATTATTTACAGTCAGAGCAGGAAAAATATTTTTAGAAACATTTAAAATCATTGTCATGGATTAAAAAACAAAACAAAAAAATCAATGTTGAGAGAAATTAAGAGGCATTTTAGAAGCAAAGACAATAATTTAACCAAAACTAACCAATGCAATGATATTTATCACAAAATAAAACATATCATTTGTTGTTATTGTTTTGTATCTCAGACCCCTGTTAGAAAAGAAAATCTGAATTCAACGTGTCCCAATACTTTTGTCCATATAGTGTATATAATACTACAGAACCACTCTGAATAGAATGCGAACTCTCTGAATGAGGTTAGTAAGTTGGCAGTTATTCCCGTGGAAATGAGAGACTGGACCATCCCTGTCTGCGTGGCCTGAGACAGAAGATTATGACTATGGAGTAAAAGAAAAACCACATAACCCAAATATTTTATGCATTAAGTTCTCCTCCACTTCACATCTTTTTGCCGCTGACCTCAGTGTGGTGAACCCGTAGGTTTGACGCTTAAGCTCTGAGCTGAGTGGAGAAGGTTAGGTTGTCCAGACCGCAGGATGTTCAAAGCAGGAATGCGGCTGCACCTCAGATATCTATCTGTACGGGTTTGGGAACAGTCTTGTCTATTCACTTTGGAAACAAGGATTTGTGTAATCAGAGGAAAATACACTGGACTACAGCAGCTGGATAATGGAAAGAGTCTGGACGACCAAACTGAAACCTTCACACAAGGCAACATTTGGTGTCACACCTCAGCCAGACTTAATACCTGAATATTTAGACAGATTTAATATTATAGCGGTTGTAGTCCACACTGAAAATATGTCCAAACTTGGAGCCGATTACCTAAAATGTTCAGTTGTTGGTTGAATGGGACAGAGCAGCACAGCCAACAACCTGGAGGGGGCGGGGCCTGAAGTGGCTCATGTGCATTTAAAGGGCCAGCGCTCAAAACCACCTTTCTGGTGTCATTACTCAGAAATAGGGTTGAAGATGGACCTGTGGAGTTGAATTAATGAAGAATTAAGACTCAAGCATAGCATTTACAGTTTTTGTAGACCACAGGGAAATGTTTGAAAATGCATAATTCCATTTTAAAAAAGCTAAATATTACTCTTTTAAGTAAGGTAACAAAGTATTTGTACTTCATTACTCGACACCTCTGCTTCTGAATGTGATTTTGGAAAGTATTTGTTAGTATTTGACACCCCAAAATAATTATGACGTTAATTCCTGCTAACTAACTCCTTAGCTAGTTTTAGATTTATGACATAATTCTCTTAATAATTTTCCTTTACATCCTGTTTTTTTTTTTGTTGTTGTTGTGGAGCTGAAAAAAAAAAAAAAAAAAAAAAAAAATCAGTCTTAAATTTCTGTCATAACAGTTTTACATTTAACTCATGGAAACCTGCAGGTATTTTACTTTGAAATGTACAGAACAAGTCAGTTTTGGAGGAAGAAGAAGACCCCTCCCTTTAACCTTCCTCTTGTGTTAGGGTCAGCACCGACCCATTTTAGATTTTAAATGCATAAAAGAACCACATAAAATTTGTTTATTGCATCAAGGCTTTTTGACTTTGTCAGGAACCTCTGTTTCAACAAAATAATACAAAAAAAAATGTTTTCACTAAATTATAAAATGCTCTAGTTGAAATTATAACCTTTGTTTTGTTAGGGTCGATTTCGACCCAGTTATAAAAATGAAATAATAAAGCAGAAATTAGAGCCAAAACTGAAATCCTAAGTGCACTGTCAGCCAACGCACTGACAGCCAGCTCCTCTCCCAATCATGTGAGCTTTTTGGGATTCTCATTTTGCCTTGTTATCCAGTATACCTGCACAAAAACAAAACAAGCACAGATGGGCATGTCCACATATGTGAGGTCAGTTCAGTATAGAGCTGGTGGCTGATGGAGTGCACATCAAGGGGTATACTGACAAAAAAAAAGACCCAGAGGTTCACACCAAAAATATTAAAACCAATATTTTTATGGATAAGGAAATCTAACAAGGAAACCAAGAGATGAGAAACAAATTGGATGATAGATAATTGTTTTTAGTGTATTTTACCGCTGATTTAAGACATGGGTCAAAACCAACCTGGTAACATGAGAGATGGTAACAGAAAGCTAACACAAGACGAAGGTTAATCGAGCAGGTATTCTCTAATAGACGCCTTCATAGAGGAGCAGTAGATCAGTGACTGCACAGAGAGTTTTACAGCAGGCAGGTTTGGAGGTTTAGAACCCCCCCACCCAAATGAAGTACCCTCACCTGTAAATTACACACTCAGCAGAAACATAACCCTGTGTTATAAAACGTTTTAAAGGCATGTTTCACCTGTTATTCCTGCAACAGACATGTGCATTTTTGCTGAAATTACACGTGTCCTGACAGTAACCCTAAACTGCAGCCGGTTCAATTTCATATTTTACAAACAGGAACATGCTGCACATAGCTGCACATTCCACTTAAATTAGACATGGAAAATATGGAAACAGGCATTTTTTCCTTTTGGGAAGGCACTTTCCATCTTGATTACTCATCATTAGTTTTCTGTAGCGATATGCAGGAAAAGAAACCTGATGAAATGAGGAAAAAACTCACAACACTGAGGTCATCATTAAACTGTTTCCATGTTGGAGACAGGCCATAATCCTAATTTGAGGTATGTTATAGCTCCTTTTTTTGGTCATCTAACCCTCCGGTATCTGGGTGCGCCTTTTAGGCACACTTTGCACTTCCTGTTAAAAAACTTCATATTATTTTTCACAATTTAAATAAGGTTAGAATTCAGAAGTTGTTCATTTTTGCATGATCTTTAAAATTGTGGCCACCAACTAAAATTTGCACATTGTAAACAAAAGAAAATTACAAGACTAGCATCTGTCTCCCAAGTGTGCCTAAAACGCACTGTTTCTTCCATTTGATATGTACGAGGGCCGTTCAATAAGTTCATGGCCTCACCCAGAAATACTGGTTGTTATAATACAGGATGTTACATTCTTTCGTGATGGGATAGTGATGCTTGAACATCGATGGACCAAGTGCATTGCTGTAAATGGAGATTATGTTGAAAAATAAAATATAAATTATCAGTCTGTGTTGTTCTGTTCTGGGTGAGGCCATGAACTTATTGATCGGCCCTCGTATGATTAGAGCTGACTTTGATTTACAAAAATAAAATCAAATTAGAGCAGAAAAATAAATCAATATATATTTAATAGTTTGATTTATAGGTGTGCTTTTTTGGCACACTTGGTGACAAATGCTAGTATTTTTGAACATTTGACCTAGCACCAAAAATAATAATGCAAATTAACCAATGTTGGAGTTAATCATTGACATATGCAAGGATGCAAAAATCAAATAACATTGGGTTACAAAAAAATGTTTTTTGCAAGTTGTCTAGGTTTTTTCAGCTGAATTAGGACCATTTTGCACCGCTAAATCCAAAAATGACATCTGTTTTTCTCAATCAGGTTAGGGTTTTTTTTGCTAATTCGATTTTGAAAAATTTGATCTTCTCACAAAATGGATTACATTTTTGTGACTTTATCAGTTGATTTTTTATATAGTTCTCACCCAAAATAGGTTTTAAGAGAAAAAAAATCATTTTCGAACAGGATGTATTTATTATTTATTATGTATTCACCGCAGATGTAGCAGAATACGTCAGGCTTATTTTTGCAAGATCTTCTAGTCGAAGCCATTTCATTCACCTGTAATATATAAAAAAAAAAACAATCATAAATTGGCAAAAGTAAAATCTTCAGAACTCATTTACTGCAAGAAATATGAAAGAATTTTGTATCATATGATGTGAAAATGCCCATAAATGTAAGCAAAAATGTTAAAAAGCCGATATGTAGCATAGTTCAGAAAGTTGACCTGGTTGAGCAAAATTAAAGTGATTTTTGGATTCAGCACACCAAAATTATCCTAAATCAGCTCAGAAAACTTAAACAATAAATTTGCTGTTGACCACTGTAATATGTGATCCACTTTTTACCTCCGCCAAGGAGGTTATGTTTTTGCCAGGGTTTGTTTGTTTGTCTGTCTGTTTGTCTGTCCGTTAGTGTGCAACATAACTCAAAAAGTTATGGACAGATTTTGATGAAATTTTCAGGGTTTGTTGGAAATGAGATAAAGAAGAAATTATTAAATTTTGGTGGTGATCGGGGGTGGGAGGGGCCACGGGGGGGCCCATTTCCAACAAACCCTGAAAATTTCATCAAAATCTGTCCATAACTTTTTGAGTTATGTTGCACACTAACGGACAGACAAACAGACAGACAGACAGACAAACAAACAAACCCTGGCAAAAACATAACCTCCTTGGTGTGGGGGGGCCCACGGGGGGGGGCCACTGATCAGCCTTGGCGGAGGTCTGCGCTCTCCGAGTGCTTCTAGTTATGTAGTATATTGAAAAAAAATTATTTTGTGTTTTTGGCATCCAAAAAAATGGTTTGTTTACATTACAAACACAGCATTTAAAGGGTTGAAAAATGTGACAATTATTCAGTATTTGGTATTTTTATTTACGGCTTAAGTTGATGAAATAGAAAAAAGCGTAAAAGAATTAGAATCAAAATGTATGAAAATTTTTTTGACATTATTCCACAAGTGTGCCAGAAAGGCACACTTGGTACTTAGTAAGGGCTTTGCTGGATGGGATACCGGAGGGTTAAATGTATTTGTATTATTTCCACAGGTATGGGCCCGGTGCACATGAACGAGGTGGAGTGCTCTGGATTTGAGAAGTCCATTACTGAGTGTTTCTTTAATAAGGAGAATGTAGGTTGCAGCCATGAGGAGGATGCAGCTGTCAGGTGTAACGTCCCTGCTATGGGCTTCCAGGAGAGGGTGAGTAAACAAAACGCACGCAAAAATCATCCTAATGCAGTGTTGACTTGTCATCAGTCTCTTTGGTGTGTCTGTACAGCCACAAAAAAACATGCACATCCAAATGTTGACTATAGTAACATAATACTCGTATAGATCATACTGTAGACCAGCTAATGTTAATCTGTGCAGTACAACACATGTGATATGTATGCTTATATATGATCACTAATTATAAAATGCAAATAGTTGCATATAATTACTATATATAATATGTAATTGCTATATTAATTTTGTATGCACATTCTCATACTTTACAATGCCTTAGAATAGAATAGAATAGAATAGAATAATAAAATGTGAATAACCTGAAATATCTCAAGAAAATTACATGCCAATTTTAACTATATAATTCCTGTTACTAAATGTTTTGTGTCTTTGTAGATTCAATCCGTAATGAACATGTATAAAGGAAAAGTTGAGGCATAATACTGTTAAAATTACACTTACTTTTCCTAAGAAATTTCCTGTTTTTCATGTTATTCACATCTTTTTTTGTTTGGATAGTTTGTAAATGTAAATATTTTCATAATTTCATGTTTATTGTTTTTTTTTGTTTTTTTTTCACTTAAACAAAGACAAAAAAATCGGAGTTGTCATTATTTATAGGTTATTATTCTATTATTTAACTGGTCCGGTCCACTGGAGATCAAATTGGACTGAATGTGGAACCTGACAGAAAATGAGTTTGTCATACCTGTTGTAACAAATGTGCACGATTTTATGAAATGATAACTGATGGTAACAGAACTGAGAATTACATGAAGGACAAACAGAAATAAATGCAGAAATTACAAGCACAGTATCCTCAAAAACAACAAATCTTTTTGCTAACATTTTGGGATATAATCCTCTCATACCACTGTCTTTTGACAGATGCAAGCCTACTTCCTTTATGATATTGTATTTATAATTTTGTTAAAAGCAGAAATCGAGGGCAACAAACAATTATCTCCGGTGTCGGTTAATCTGTTAATTATCGATGAACTGCTTGGTGTATAATAACTAATCAAAAAGTGAGAAAAATTGACCAAAATGTTGTCCTAAAATGTATGTAAAGATATTCAATGTACTGCCATAGTGGAAGGACAAAAAAGAAGAAAATAAATCAGTAATTTCATTTATTTTCATCTATCTATCTATCTATCTATCTATCTATCTATCTATCTATCTATCTATCTATCTATCTATCTATCTATCTATCTATCTATCTATCTATCTATCTATCTATCATCTATCCATCCATCCATCCATCCATCCATCCATCCATCCAACACTGCCACCCCATTATTATTATTACTATTACTATTATTATTATTATTATTATTATTATTATTATTATTATTATTATTATTATTATTATTATTATTATTATTATTATTATCAATAATAATCAAGCATTATGTATAGTGTGTTTACTCTTGTGTTCTATTGTTAATCATCTATCTATCTATCTATCTATCTATCTATCTATCTATCTATCTATCTATCTATCTATCTATCTATCTATCTATCTATCTATCTATCTATCTATCTATCTATCTATCTATCCATCCATCCATCCATCCATCCATCCATCCATCCATCCATCCATCCATCCATCCATCCATCCATCCTGAAAGTTGATATAAACAGGTTTTCGTACACAAGCAAATATTAGCAAATACCTCCTGACAGTGGAAAACTTAAAAAAAACAGATGCATGTAAAAAGAAAAAAAAAAATGGAATATTAATTTTCATCAGTCATGTAAACATCTTATGAGAAACTGTATGTTCTTCAGAATAACAGTAAAAAGGTGAACATAATGTGCTTGTGAACATTGTCACTAGTTCCTTTTACAGTGCAACAGATTGCAGATGTTGACCCGTGCTACTGTTGTGTGTGTTCCGTTCATCTCAGCTCCGTCTCAGTGGAGGTCGGACCCCGTACGAGGGCCGCGTGGAGGTTCTGGTGGAGAGGAACGGCTCCCTGGTGTGGGGGACGGTGTGCAGTGACGGCTGGGGGACCATGGAGGCCATGGTGGTGTGCCGACAGCTGGGTCTGGGCTTCGCCAGCAACGCGTTCCAGGTACAAGTCGCAACGGCCCAGGAGGCGAGAACGAGCCTGTTTTAGGTTGAACGTAATGGAGTTGAACTGATAGAACCTGAAAACCCACAAAGTGGTGCATGATGTGAACATAATGTCATGTCAGTCTGTTTTAAGCAGCCAATGTAAATATGAGCACAGGTCCCAGTTGGCAGAAGCATCTCAGTTCTGAACCAAAGAGGGTTTTGGATCCTCCTGCTTTCATAAACATCATTATCATACAGTAAATAAGTCCTATTCAAGATGGAATACAGACTTTGACAATAAAAGCTAGTTTACAACTGAATTTTCAACTTTAAGCTTAAGCAGTTTGTCTTCTAACATGAATTAAATTTAGATTTCTTGATTTTATAATGGAGTTACTTGTTAAACTACTTTTTTAATACCCAGCAGTGCATCTTTTTCCTCTGTAGCAAGGTTATTATCGTTAACGAAAACTAACGAAATGATGAAAACTAGAATTGAAAAAACGTTTTTATTAACTGAAATAAATAAAAACTATAATTAAAAGAAAAAACAATCACTAACTGAAACTGTATAGCGTGTTTACAAAACTAACTAAAATATACTAAAATTGTGGATAAAATTCGTTTCGTTTTCGTCTGTCAATGTCGGATTGATACGAAATCGATTTATTTCGCTCCAGCAATTTTAGCTAGCACCATACAAAGTTTCAAAATCCGTCACTTGTGGTTTCCAGTCGTCTTCTTGACCCCACTCTACCTTGAAACATGGAGACTAAAGTTGGAAGAAAGCAAAGTCCTGTATTGGATTTATTTGAATATGACGACAAAGAAGATAAAAGATACGACAAAACTAAAATTAATACTAAAACTAAGCATTTAGAAAAAAATGAAAACTAATAAAAACTAGCAAACCTGCTCTAAAAACGAACTAAAACTAACTGAATTAGAGAAAAAAAGTCAAAACTAAATAAAACTGAACTGTAATGAAAAATCCAAAACTATTATAACCTTGCTCTGTAGGGGACAAAAAAAAAAAAAAAAAAAAAAACACTGTCCACTGCAAAGGACATTCCATTAAATAAATTAATAAAAAATGTATGTGGAAAAAACTGCTGCATCCTGCTGTTTCCAATCAAGGCAATTATAATTCGACAATAAATAATTCGACAGCCATATATAACAAGTTACATGTAGTGTCGTCACACTGCTAAAATAAAAAATAAATGTAGTTGCATTTCATTACAGCAGTGGTTCTCAGTCTTTTTCTGTTGCCCCCCCCCCCCCTTTGGAGGACCAAAAATCTCCAGGCCCCCCTCAACCCCAACAACATTGTAACAGTGGTGCAATTATAACTTTCATTGGAAGAAACATCAATATCGTAACAATACTATTTTTCTTTTCCTTGAATAATTTGTTGTACAAGTTAAAAATAACTTAGATTTTTGCTCAAACGATACGAATAAACTCAACCAGACTGCTCCCTGAGGCAATATTTTTCCAAGTAAAAATAAGAAATGAGCAATTATCTTACAACTATAACAATGAAGTTACTTTTTTTTAGAACAACAAACTACTTTTGGTAACAAAGATGAACATTTGAACAATATCAGTGGGTCAATGAACCCGTTTCCATTGCACGTTAGACCATAAGTATTACAGACATAACTACAAAAGCACTTGGAGAGCGCAGACCTCCGCCAAGGCAGATCAGTGACCCCCCCACCCCCCACCCCGATCACCACCAAAATGTAATCATTTGTTCCTTTTGCCAGTATCAACATTTCCTGAAATTTTCATCCAAATCCGTCCTTAACTTTTTGAGTTATCTTGCACACGGACAGACAGACAAACCAGTGCCGGCAAAAACATAACCTCCTTGGCAGAGGTAATTAGCATTTGCAAGATACTTTCATAGCTTTGGTTGTTCTAAGCTAGTGGTTCTCAGTAGTTTTCTGTCGGGCCCCCTTTGGAGGATGAAAAATCTCCAGGCCGCCCCTCAACCCCAATAACATTGCAACAGTGGTGCAATTATAATTTTTATTGAAAGAAACATCAAAATCTGTAATGTCCTTGACACAAAACTGGTGGACTCAAATGCACGACTCATAAAAATGAAGATTTAACAAAAGTATTTTAATAGTCCACATGGAATGGAACAGAAGGCGCTCCCAAGGAGGATACAAAGTACAACTTAAAAGAATCACTACAAGAACCAAAACCCTTCCAGAATACTTGAACCAAACATGAAAAACCTGGATGGGACGCTTGACGAGATCACACAGACTGAACAAGATGAACTGGCAACAGACAAAGGGAGACAGGGGCCGTTTCTCAATACCAAGAACGCAGAGTACGGTATTGGTAAGAACAGTCCCAGAGATCGTACTTCCCAAGAACGCAAGTCTATCTATAATTGGAGCGGCTGCGTACTTGTGAACTTTCCTCCTTGTCTCTGCTGTATTACTAACGTATTTTCCTCAAATCACCACAATGTTACTCAATTTGATTTCAGTACATTTGTACTAGTATTTACATGTCATTTATACACTTCGTATATTTTTCAAAACTGTAATTCATATCGTCGGTTCAGCCGGGTACAGCCGCCTGGGTCCCACTCGAGCCGCCACAAACTGCATCTGGGGACTGAGGGTACGTTTACACGGCAACACTCCGCAAAGATTTCTCCTTTGCGTTATAAAATCATTCCGCATTAAGACGAAGCCGCTATGATAACGATCTGCGTTAACATGAGTCCGCGAGGACGGCTGAATACGCTGTAGTGGCCATGCCAGACCAGTAGCTGGCGATGTAGAGCTGTAGTGAAACAGTGGCGGTAAAACACACGCCTGCGCACAAACAATTTCCAGTTTAGACAGCCTTTAAATGAAGAGAAGAAGAAGAAGAAAAAGAGGCGGACAACACTATTTACAAACAACAATGGCGAGTGGTCGTACAAAGACGCAGGACTTCTTTGTCTGGACAGACGAGCTGAGCACAGTTAGCAGCACATATGTTGTTCTGAAACCGGCAATTGTTGTTGTGGTTGTTCCTTCTTTTTCTGCAGCTTTATTGTGTCATAGAGGCTGGCAAACCAGCTTGGAGGCGCATTACCGCCACCAACTGGCCTGGAGTGGGTTAACTGGCGGTTCTTGGCTGCGCGCGCATGCGGTGATGTCATATTTTACCCCGGAACGCTCCGACTCGCGTTAACACGGAGCTGAAATGCGGAGCGAATCGATAACGTTCCACCCTGGACCCTGGTATCAAAAGTTTCCGGATTCAGGCACTCTAGGCACCGTTTCCATGTTAACAGAAGGCTAATCCGCGATGAAATCTTCCCGGAGTCGACTGAATCCGACGCCGTGTAAACGGCCCCTGATTTACCAGCCAAGTCTACACGAGTCACCAACCAGTGCATCCTTGGTTTAAGCTAGCTGACAAGGACAACATCTGGGTATTTCATACGTTCTTGATTTATGCGAACTTGCAATGGGCTCTATGCACAGCTCCGCTACTTCCTGAACTTAAGGCAGTTCCTTTAGTTCCTGTCTTTCATTATTGGACACACTGATTAATCCAGGTTTACCTGACTACAGTAGTCCCAACAAGTAGTAGCAGACACACCTGGATTAATCAGTGTGTCCAATAATCAGTGTGGTCATATGACTGTACATTTATTTATTTATTTATTTATTTATTTAAATTATCTTTTTATTGAAAGAAAAATTTTCTTTTCATACATTGAAAAAACAAACAAAAACACAAACTATGCACATCCAGAGAGTGGTTGTAAAAACAAAACAAACATTTACAGCAGCTCATTATGGTCCTGTCATACAAGATCTCAAAGTAAAGAATCAATGCATAAATAAAGACTAGAAAAGCACTCTGAGAGCGCAGACCTCCACCAAGGCAGATCAGTGCCCCCCCCCCCCCCCCCCCCCCCCGATCACCACCAAAATTTAATCATTTGTTTCTTGTGCCAGTATCAATATTTCCTGAAATTTTCATCCAAATCTGTCCATAACTTTTTGAAAGATCCGGATCAGTCTTTTCCATTTGATAGAACACCCCATTGTAAATCCCTGAGTCAAATTGCATGAGATTTGCACAATTCCCCCATATTGTGATTTCCACCATAAATATTAGTCCCATATTTATTTTACCTATATTTTAAGATTCCTTGACCATGAAAACATACCATTAGCAACTGGATTCATAATTATATCCTTATTAGTTCAGTAGTTATTCACGAAAATCACATTTCTCGTAATGGCGGTTTTCTCCTGGATCTAGCTCCTTAAGTATTAAAGCTACTTGAAATCCGGTGGCATACTCCCGATGCGGAACTGCCTGAGCTACACGATGGCGCTTGTCAGACATTTCTACCTTTAATATTAAAGGCACAGTAGGCCAAAAAGTAAGGGCACCCCCATTTTTTATATAAATTGAGATAAAATCCGCCTTCTGGATCAGATCTGGATCAGCCTTTGAAATGTGACAGAGGACCCCATTGTCAATTCCTGAGTTAAATTTCATGAGTTTTGGTCAATAATTAAGCGAGATATTGGGAAACAAAAATTTTGGCCCCATTTACCACAATGTTAACGAAAATTTCAAAGTGATCCAGAATCCAGGATTTCTTCCGGATCACCCCCAAAAGTTAATCATTTCTTCCTTATCCCATTTCCAACAAACCCTGAAAATTTCATCAAAATCTGTCCATAACTTTTTGAGTTATGTTGCACACTAACGGACAGACAAACAGACAAACAAACAAACCCTGGCAAAAACATAACCTCCTTGGCGGAGGTAATAAACAAAAACACAAAAACATATTTCCTTCAGATGATTTTGGGTTCATATTAATGCATTCATCTCAGCAAAATCAGATTTCAAAGGCTTCACATATCTCACCCATCCCTCCCAGTGTCACACAAAAACATCCATCTTCAAATTTACAGTGAAGGTTATTCTTTCCATCCTATAAATTCCCGTGGTTATGTCTATCCAATTATTTATTGTCGGTTCTTCTTGTGTCATCCATCGTTTAGTTATTGCTTTTTATCCTGCAGCTAGTAATATGCCGAAAAGGTATCTGTTTATGTTTTTAACCTCTGGAGAAATGTATCCCAAATACATTGTTTTGAAATCAAAAGGAAAGTAGGTATTAAGAATGATTTCTATGGCTTTATGTATTTCTTTCCCGTAATGGTTAATTTTTGGGCATTCCCAGAATATGTGGAAACGATGTGCAGTGTGGCAGCTACAATTCCTCCAGCATTGTGAATTCCCACTTGTGTAGTGTGACTTATGGCTAGGGGTAATAAAAAAACAAGTTATGTTTTTTCCAACAGAATTCTTTCCATAAATGAGACTTTGTACTTTTCCATTGAAGTTGGCATATGTTTTGCCATTCTTCGTCCGTTATTGTTAGACCTCCCGCTTTCTCCCATTTATCTTTTATGTATCTTGTTGAGTGATTTTTAACTCTTTCATGCATGAATTATGAGAACCTTAATCATAATTTCCCCCCCTGTTTTTATTCCTCTTTAGGCATGAAAGAAAAAACAAAAAACAATGTAATTGACAGCTTTTTATGAACCTATTTTTCATGGAGTTGCAAAAATGTCCACTCAAATAGATATGATGCGTTTAATTTTTGAAGCCAAGAAACATGTATTTACTGATATACTATGAAAACTATGAAATAAAAACACTTTTAATGCTGCTAATCTGATGTTTTCTCATATTTAAACACACTCTAATAGTAGTTATTACTCACTTCATGGCGATAATATACAAAAAAAAACTATTTTGTTAAAGAAAAAAGGATAATTACAGTCTAATAACAATTGATTTACACTCAAACATGTTACTGCAGATCAGGTTCATCCAGAACAGCAAAGTTACATGATGCATAAGTGTCCACTGTGTTGGCTGATATGGAACTAAAACAACAAAACTCATGCATATATAAGAGAACAGCTGTAGAATAACTGTCCACTGTAGTGACCAGTATGCATGAAAGGGTTAAAATTATGGAGACTATGACTGTACATTTAGAGGAGAAGAGATTTTGTCACCAGTAGTTCAACTATGCGAGTAGGCTAACGTTATGAAAGGCTAATGTTAAAGGCTAACCTTATAAAAGGCTAACATTATCCTATGTTTGCCTCATGTTGAACACATTTCCATTCATGCAGCTGCTTGTGTGTCCAGTAAAACCTACAAACTGCTCCTGATCAAGTCATGATAATTTTATAATAGTGAGCAAATACTACGGATGGATTTTTGGGTAAACTAAATACAGTAGTTTTAGCATGTCACTGCTTCTAAAATGGCGTTTTTCTGGACTACTTTAACCCTTTCATGCATGAATTACGAGAACCTTGGTCAAAATTTTTTTCTTGAGTGTTTTTATTCCTCCTTGGACATGAAAAAAACAGTGCAATTTAGTTTTTTGTTTTGTTTTTTTTTCTCCATTGAGTTACAAAAATGTCCATGCATTATATGTTTGAAGTAAAGACATTTTTTTAAATCCCAATATCAGAAAGTGACATGAAAACAATGAAATAAAAACATTGTTAATGCTGCTAATCACATTTTAACATATTCTAATGCTGGTTATTAGAAAAAAAAGTCTAACAATTAACAACTGATTTACACTTAAACATGTTACTGCAAATCAGGTTTATCAAGAACAGCTAAGTTACAGTAATAGTATGCATTGCAATGTATGAGAAGATGCATAAGCGTCCAGTGTGTTGTCTGATATGGAACTAAAACAACAAAACCCATAAATATAAAACAGTTTTGAATAACTGTCCACTGTAGTGACCACTATCCATGAAAGGGTTAAAAAAAAAAAGGCAAAAATTGAGAGTATACCCACTTCTCCAGGGACCACTACACCACTGACTATAACTGTTCACATTTTTTCAGTAACGTTCCCAACACTTCGTAAACTTCTACTTCTTCTGTCTAACGTCTGTCGTGTGGTTTCATGTTGATGGCGTTGCCAATAGTAACAGACATCCCCGTGGTGTTAAAACCTGCAACCTGTGTTAAGTGTTTTCACTTGTGAGGCGGTAAAAAGCTGTTCTCCTTCAACAGGGAGGAACTGGGCGCGTCCAACACAGTTTACGGTGCAGCCTGATGATAGTCATAGTAGCTACTGGGGCTTGGTTCTAACAACACAGGGAGAGTGGAAATGGTCAAATAATGGTTTGTGTGTGATTATAGGATGTCAGGTTTGTCTTTAGGCGGAGGAGGTTGTTTATTGTAACAGACACGCTTTTACTGCGGTAAAAGCGTAGGTCGGTGTTTATCAGCAATGCATAACATCAAGAACGGTACATTTGTTTAGCCAATAAATATGAAATATCTCCATTTTAATTTTGAGGCTTTTATTCTGAAAATCTGGAATAGTACTGTTCTCATATTCCATATTCCATTACCAGTCATGTGGCATTCACTGTGTTTTTTTTTTTTTTTTTTCTAGACCCACTCTTGAGCCGTTCAACTCAATACCATCCAAATCTGTTTTTTTTTTTTTTTTATACAATTTAAACACTTTATTTCTTTATTAAGATGAACCCAAAGTAGAAGTTGTATGTGCAAATACAAGAATGTCTAAGTCTTTTACAGAATCAGGAAAGAGCTGGCACAATTCATTGACTATTGTTCAACTATTAAGTTCATTTGAGCAACTTAAAAAAAAAAAAAAAGAGAGAAAAGAAAGAAAGAAATGGAATTGTCTGATTGTAATTATTTTCTGGTTTATTGTGAGGCATCTCGTGCACTTTTTTCTCCATTTTCTGATGTTAATACAGACTGAGCAATTAATCAGTTGATTGAAAAATGATCAGCAGATTGATCAACTCTGAAAGTAAGTGTTAGTTGCCCTAAATGTCTCTCTTTTTTCATTGATTGACTGATTCATTCATTCAAACCCTCTTAAAACTCATTGAGGGAAACTCTAAGTTTCACTGGTGGAGAGGTGCATAAAATAAAATAAAATAAAATAATAAAATAAGTTGTGGTTTTAAAATCAGCACATCATTCACTTCCCTCTTTCTTGGCCATGAACCTGATGGTCTTAGTAAAAATGACGCTTACCTCCTCAAGGTCTTGCTGGCAGTGAATAAAAAGACCATTGTAAAATACTGGCTTAAAAGAGAATGTCCACCGATGACGGTCTTTACCAATATTGTAAAACAGCTTCATTCACTAGAACCGATGACCTACAAAATATGACTGCAGAAAGAATTGAGTGAAGAACGTTGGGAAAAAAAGTGTGTTTACATAACCTGGGAGACAAACTATAAACCAGGGGTGTCAAACTCATTTTAGTTCAGGGGCCACATTCAGCTAAATTTGATCTAAAATGGGCCAAACCAGTAAAATAATCACATAATAATATGTAAATAATGTCAACTCCAAACTTTTCTCTATGTTTTAGAGTGGAAAGAGTACATTTACATTATGAAAAGGTTTACATCTACAAACTATCCTTTCAAAAGATGTGACTAACATGAGAAAACTGAAAAAATAAGTGTAATTTTAACAATATTCTGCCTCAGTTTATCATTTACACATGTACATTATAACTTAGAAACACACAAAACATTTAATAACAGGAAGAATATTGTTAAAATGATAATTATTTCTCTTAAGAAATTTCAGGTTGTTCATATTTGTTCAGGTTATTCACATTTTTTTGCGAAATTATATTTTGTTTTAGTGTAAATACATGAAAATATTTACATTTACAAAGAGTGGCATGCGCAGTTGTCATTATTTATATGTTATTATGATCGTATTTTACTTGTCCCTTTCACTGGAGATTGAATTGGTCTGAATGTGGAACCTGAACTATAAGGATTGATAATATTTTAGTGTAATTTTTGCATTTCACTAAATCATCCCAAGGGCCGGACTGGACCCTTTGGCGGGCCGGATTTGGCCCCCGGGCCGCATGTTTGACACCTGTGTTGTAAACCATTATGTGTAAAAATTATGTTGTTTGTCTAAACCAGGGGTGTCCAAACCTGGTCCTCGAGGGCTGGTATCTTGCATGTTATAGATATTTCCCTCTTCCAACACACCTGGTTCAATTAATGATCAGCTCATCATCATGCTCTGCAGAAGCCTGATAAGGATGGAATGTGTGATGGAAGAGGGAAATATCTAAAACATGCAGGATACCGGCCCTCGAGGACCGGAGTTGGACACCCCTGGTCAAAACAATGCAATCTTTGTAACCCCTTGACCTCACGACCTGTTTGTTCTGTTTTGACTTCCGCCAGGAGGTATTGTGATCACTTTGCTTCGTGTGTTTGCATGTTTGTTATCTCCACCAAGGAGGTTATGTTTTTGTTGGCGTTGGTTTGTCTGTTTGTGTGCAAGATAACTCAAAAAGTTATGGACGGATTTGGATGAAAATTTTAGGAAATGTTGATACTGGTAGAAGGAACAAATGATTAAATTTTGGTGGTGATCGGGGGTGGTGGTGGTGGTGGGGGGGTCACGGGGGCCCACTGATCTGCCTTGGCAGAGGTCTGCGCTCTCCAAGTGCTTCTAGTTTGTTAGCAAGATAACTCAAAAATTTATGGATGGATTTACATGAAATTTTCAGGAAATGTTGATACTGGCGCAAGGAAGAAATGATTAAATTTTGGTGGTGATCGGGGTGGGGGGGGGCAGATCTGCTCTCCAAGTGTTTTTCTTGTTTGCTTTTGTATCTGTTAAAAAAAAATCTTTCATGATAAAGAGTTTTTTTAAATATATAATAATGCAATAGAATAAAATAAAACAAAATACATACAGGACATGAGGCTAGGGCTGCATGATTTTGGCCAAAAGTAAAATCCCGATTTTCATTCATTCATTCATTATCTGAACCCACTTTATTCTCACTAGGTAGCCTATCCCAGCTACTTATGGGCGAAGGCGGGGTACACCCTGGACAAGTCACCAGTTCATCGCAGGGCTGAACATATAGAGACAAACAATCACTCTCACATTCACACCTATGGGCAATTTAGATTAACCAATTAACCTATCAGTGCATGTGTTTGGATGGTGGGAGGAAGCCAGAGTACCCGGAGAGAACCCACGCAGACACGTGGAGAACATGCAAACTCCACACAGAAAGGTCCCACCCCCCGTCGACTGGTGTTGGAATCGAACCCAGGACCTTCTGTCTGTGAGGCACGAGTGCTAACCACTGCACCACCGTGTCGCCCAAAATCTTTTTTTTTTGGCTTAATTCTTGATTTTTTTTTTTTTTTTTTTTTTACTTAATTTAAGGTTTTTTTTGGCTTAAGTCAAGATTTTTTGCTAAATTTGAGATTTTTTTGCTTAATTGAAGATTTTTTTTTACTTAATTGAAGATTTATTTATTTATTTATTTTTACTTAATTCAAGATTTTTTCCTTAATTCAAGCTAATTTTTTTTTTTGCTGAATTCAATTCAAAACTGTGGAATTTTTGCACTTGGCAAAAACATTCCAGGGGCTGAACTGGACCCTTTGGCGGGCTGCATTTGGCCCCCGGGCCACATGTTTGACACCCCTGCTGTACACCTTGGCTGTCAACTTGAGCAGAACTCATGTTACAGACAGTATTGATCCGAAAACGTACATGAATTGTTAAAGACAGCTTTGTACGGAACATTTTACTGATGCTCAGAGAACAGAGAGGTAAATATATGCAAATATTCCTTTTTGTTTTGCTCGGGTCATTCACATTGTGGGAAAAATTGGTTTAAACTGAACATTAAGAGACATATTTTCCACCGTGTCCTGTTTGTGTAATCAACGTTGCTGACAGATGAGATTAATAACAGGTGACTTGGCTTTACTGGAACTCTGTCGTAGTTAATGCAATAATCAGAAAGGCAGATGGAAGAAAAGAAAAGAAAAGAAAAAGAAAAGAAAAGAAAAGAAAAGAAAAGAAAAGAAAAGAAAAGAAAAGAAAAGAAAAGAAAAGAAAAGAAAAGAGGGAAGTAGTAGTGGACACATAATCAGAACTGACACCGCAGCAATAATAGCAACATTAACAGCGTACAGAGAAGAAATATAATGTGGCAGGAGAAACTCAATTAAGATAGGAAACAGAGAGAGTAAAGAGGACAAGAAAGCACCAAAGAGAAGAGTTATTACAAGTTGTACTTTTTGTAATAAATTAAACATATAAGCAGTTACAAGATATGGAAAACTGAATAAAGGCTCGTATCCTAATCATTTGTTTGACAGGCTGGTTAATAACTTGGGAATTTAAACACATCATTAATACTTTAGTGTTGCATCAGATGGTGATGAAAGAACAAGTGTGTCCTCTAGTGGTCAGATGAAGGAACTGCCTCCATTCACCAGGATTCTGTGTTCGAACTGAAATACAGTGAAATATACAATAAAAACTACACTGAAAAGGACAAGTTTTAACAATTAATCGTTTAGTCTTAAATTTCAAACTTATTTTGAGCAATTTATAAAGAAAAATAAATGAAATCACTGATTTATTTTCTTCTTTTTTGTCCTTCCACTATGGCAGTACATTGAATATCTTTACATACATTTTAGGACAACATATTGGTCCATTTTTCTCACTTTTTTGATGTGTTATTATAGACCAAGCAGTTCATCTGTAATTAACAGATTAACCGACACCGGAGATAATTGTTTGTGGCCCTTGATTTCTGCTTTTAACAAAATTATAAATACAATATCAGAAAGGAAGTAGGTTTGTATTTGTCATAAAACAGTGATATGAGAGGATTATATCCCAAAATGTTGGCAAATAGATTTTTTTTTCTTTTTCTTTTTTTTCTGCATTTATTTCTGTTTGTCCTTCATGTAATTCTCAGTTCTGTTACCATCAGTTATCATTTCATAAAATCGTTCACATCTGTTACAGCAGGAGTGTCAAACTCATTTTCTGTCAGGTTCCACTTTTAGCCCAATTTGATCTCCAGTTAAATAATAGAATAATAACCTATAAATAATGACAACTCCGATTTTTTTGTCTTTGTTTAGGTGCAAAAAAACCCATTAAACTTGAAATTATGAAACTATTTACATTTACACACTAGCCAAACCAAAAAAGATGTGAATAACCTGAAAAAAATGAAATTTCTTAAGAAAAATAAATGCAATTTTAATAATATTATGCCTAAACTTTTCCTTTGTATATGTGCATTACGGATCAGATCTATAAAGTCACAAAACATTTCGTAACAGGAATTATGTGGTTAAACTTGCACTTCATTTTTTGCAACATTTCAGGTTATTCACATTTTATTGTTAAATGATAGTTTGTAAATGTAAATATTTTCGTGTTATTATTTTGCACTAAAAGAGAAAAATTTGGGGTTGTCATTATTTATGGGCATAATGTAATAGATAGATAGATAGATAGATAGATAGATAGATAGATAGATAGATAGATAGATAGATAGATAGATAGATAGATAGATAGATAGATAGATAGATAGATAGATAGATAGATAGATGCAGAGTATAAGTAGCTAAGAGTAAGTTAGATTAAAATGAATATTTACATTATTTTTTTTCACATTAAACCAAGAAGAAAATTTGGAGTCATTTATAGGTTATTATGTTATTATTTTACTTGAGGTCATATTGGTCTGTATGTCGAACCTGAACTAAAACCAGTTCAACATCATTGACTGTTAATATCTTCAGTATAATTTTTTCACTTTGCAGATTCATCCTGTGGGCCGGATTGGACCCTTTTGTGGGCTGGTTTTAGCCCGCAGGCCAAATGTTTGACACCCCTGTCTCAAATTACAACATGAAACTACTAATACTTATGCAAATATGAAAAAATAAAACCCATTAAAAGGTCTTTAGGGCTTATGTGTGTATAAACTCTAAACTAAACACTTGACGTTGATTCAAATGCATCATGTCGGAGGTTAATAGTACCAGATCTTGTCCTATTATCAGCTCGTAACACTTTAACCCCTGATGTGTCTGTGGTGAGCGTTCTGAATGTATGATGTATTTTAACTATTCATAAAAATTCAACCATTTGCTCAATAGGAAAATTTTCAAAACGTGCTGCTGGGATAGACCTTGTTCTTTCCATAGACATCTGAGCATGCTCAGTTCACCCCCTGCCACCTGTGGAATGGGGGGCAAAACACGCAGCAGTGAGTGAGACCGACTTGCTGTAAAAATAGACAGTTGTTTTGGTTTTTTTTGCACCATTTTTCTTGGGTTTTTTTTTTTGTTTGTTTTTACTGTTGTTTGCAGTGTTACGGTGATTTTCCCTTATTTTTACTGTGTTTTTACCAAGTTTTTATTAATTTATTAATTTATTTTTTAAACTTTATTCCTAGAACTTTTCAACATTTATAGAACTTTTCATTTCACAAGTTCAACATTTATAATTTCAAGCAATGTACAGTCTACTCTCGTTATACCGCCAACTTCCGTTCACGGCCAAACTGGCGGTATAGTGAAAATGGCGTTACAACGGGTTGCGTCCATAATGTGCATGTCTTTACTATATGATGTCTATGCTGCCTCCGTTAACCCGTTCTAATTGCGTTTCTAAATAAATCTTGATTCTGTTATGTTGTAAGGCAGGGATCGGCAACCTTTAACACTCAAAGAGCCATTTCGACCCGGTTTCCACGGAAAAGACAACACTGGGAGCCGCACCTCGGAGGTGCCACGGCGGCGCACCTCGGAGGTGCCGCGCTGCGCCGCTGGCGGTATAACGGTCGGGAAATCAATGGTATAAGTGTTGTTTGTGCATGGAACTGGGCTGGCGGATGGCGATAAGCGGAAATGGCGGTATAACGGCGGGCGGTTTAACGAGAGTAGACTGTATTCATAATACAAAGATTGACACTGGACATGATAAACAGACAGAACCCAAGGAAAAAAAAAAAAAGACAATACAAACAAGACACACATAAAGACAGTCAGGACAGTGCATTGCATTCTGGTACCATTAAAGGAGGAAAGAAAATAAAGAAATAAATAAACTAGAAGCACTCGGAGAGCGCAGACCTTCGCCATGGCAGATCAGTGCCCCGGATTTGGATGAAAATTTCAGGAAATGTTGATACTGGCACAAGGAACAAATGATTAAATTTTGGTGGTGATCAGGGGTGTGTTTGTGGGGGGCCACGGGGGCCCACTGATCGGCCGTGGCGGAGGTCTGTGTTCTACGAATGCTTTTCTAGAAGAGATAGTGCAGACCTCCGCCAAGGCCGATCAGTGGGCCCCCGTGCCCCCCCCACACACACACCCCTGATCATCACCAAAATTTAATCATTTCTTCCTTGTGCCAGTATCAACATTTCCTGAAATTTTCATCCAAATCTGTCCATAATTTTTTGAGTTATCCTGCACACAAACAGACAAACAAACAAACCAATGCCGACAAAAACATAACCTCCTTGGCAGAGGTCATAAATAAATAAATAAATAAATAAATAAATAAGGTCAATAACAATATAAACACCTAACATGTTTTTAAAGTTCCAGGCCACATATTCACGCAGTGTAAAAGAGGCTCCCATATTTTGTAAAATTTATTGATAGAGTTATTTAGGGTGCACCTAATTTTTTCTAACTTTATATTAAGCATGATGTCTCTGATCCACTCATCGTGTGTTGGAGGTGATGAGTCCTTCCATTCGAAGACAATGGTACGCCTAGCCTGTAAGTTTTTACCAAGTTTTGACTGTGTAAGTGTTTTTTGGAGTTCAACCAGGTGCCAAAAAGCAGCTGGACTGATTTAGAAAAAATCCAAAATTCACAGTTCATGTTCAACATCCTAAATCTCTTATTGATGTACATTCTGAGTGTCTTATTTAGTCAAAACCTGTCAAACTTCAATTCTTCTCTTTATCTTTTTCTGTCATTCCACCTGTTTCGACCCTAAAACACACAGTAAAACAAAACCATTGCAGTGTAAGCCCGGATAAGTAGAGTTTACTCAAAAAATTTGAGGCGAGTGATTGCACTTAAATGATTTGAGTAATGATCGACTAATCAATTGGTTTAAGTACGTTCAACTTTAATGCTAAAAGTATTGAACTTAAACTACAGGGTGGGGAAGCAAAATTTCCAATGAACATTTCGTTGTTTTTTCTCAGCAGGCACTACGTCAATTGTTTTGAAACCAAACATATATTGATGTCATAATCAATCATACCTAACACTATTATCCATACCTTTTCACAAACTTTTACCCATATGAGTAATCAGGAAAGCAAACGTCAAAGAGTGTGTGATTTGCTGAATGCACTCGTCACACCAAAGGAGATTTGAAAAATAGTTGGAGTGTCCATAAAGACTGTTTATAATGGAAAGAAGAGAATGACTATGAGCAAAACTATTACGAGAAAGTCTGGAAGTGGAGGAAGCAACAAAAAACGTACCAAAGCTTTTATTAAAGCTCTCAAATCCAAAATCCTAAAGGATCCAACCAAATCCATGAGAAAAATGGCAATTGAACTTGAGGTAGACAACAAGACAGTTAGAAATGCAGTAAAATATGATTTGAAGATTTAAATTCTCATGACTTTCAATAAACTAATTGGTCATACACTGTCTTTCAATCCCTGCCTCAAAATATTGTAAATTTTGCTTCCCCACCCTGTATTAGAGATAAGGCTTGTGGAATCAGTGGCATCTTTTAAGTCACTTCTTAAAACACACTTTTATAGACCTGCTTTTATGTGATGTTTGTCCCTTTTAATTTTAATTTTAAATTTAATTTTTAAAAAAAATTTGAATCTTATCCTGTTTGATTGTTGGTTTATATTCTCATACATGATGTTGTTTTATCTCACGCCTCTATTTTTGCATTGATTTAACAGCATCTTGTTACGTTACCCCTGCCCTCTTTATTCTGATTCATTTAATTTATTTGAAGTGTCATGTTTCTGCATTTGTTGTACACATGTCTCCTATTATGTTGCTTCTGTTTTAATGTTTTTACTTACATCTTGTATCCTGCTGTTGTGCCCTTTACTTGTTGTCAAAGCACTTTGTAAACTTTGTTTTAAAAGGTGCTATATAAATAAAGCTATTATTATTATTATTATTATTATTATTAAGTAGAAAACACTAAAAGACAAGTTATTTGTACTTTAAATCTCTTGTAAAATCAACCCTACTATCCAACTCAGCATTTTAGGTTACACTGACTAATTTTCTCAATTGCAACCAAATTAATTTATCAAGATTTAACAAGTTTTTTTAAGATAATCAAACTCAAAATCCTATTCCTGACCAAAATAGTTATGAAACTATTCAACTTAATTTACTGTAGCATGAATGGAAGTTAGCCCATATCATTTGCCTGCACCAAAAGTGCTTTTAATATGACAAGACAATAACATTTCCATTGTACAATAACAACCTTAGATGAACAGTAAAGCCATAGTTCTTCCTCTGGCTCTGACTCATGGTGCAGCTCTACAAAAATACAAAAACAAACACAAAAAGGCCAATAAACACTGCCATACACACATTAAATCCAAATTAACACTAACACCACAACCCCGCTGAACCCCTGCACAGAAAAACAACACATTTTCAACAACATGCCCAATACCCACAATGCAATGCGAAGATAAAAAGGTGTGGTCATGACCAAAACTTAGTGATTTAATTCCATTCAACTTCAACTTTTTCGTACTTTCAACTATGTCTACAAATTAGTAGAATATACTGAACATTTTATAGTAACATCATAAAACTTAAATCATTTAAGTGCATTGTAATTAAAGCATTTTAGTAAATACAAATTCCAGGCTTACAATGTGAAGAACAGGAACACAAACACATACTCACAACAGCTTTTATGAACCTGAAATAATTCACAGCAGCACCTTTACCTGGAATAATGTCTCAGGGGTTACAGGGTTAACTGTGGGTCACATCTGTCCAACAGGAAACGTGGTATTGGCCTGGAGCGGTGGGCGCCGACGCCGTGGTGATGAGCGGCGTTCGTTGCTCTGGTACTGAAATGTCTCTGTCCCACTGCCTGCATCACGGAGGACACCTCAACTGTCCGAAAGGAGGCGGACGCTACGCCGCCGGAGTGTCCTGCTCAGAAAGTAAGACATCTAGTCCATGTGTTGGTCCTGAAGTATGTTTTCAAAGTGTCATGAAAAGGTTGTGTGATGTATTAAGTCTTTATTTACTACAGGGGGTCAAATATACTTTAATAATATACTATCTATAGTTATTAACCCTCCGGTGTCCGGGTGCGCTTTTTAGGCACACTTTGCACTTAGTGTTAAAAAACTTCATATTATTTTTCACAATTTAAACAAGGTTAAAATTCAAAAGTTGTTCATTTGCGTATGATCTTTAAAATTCTGGCCACCAACTAAAATTTGCACGTTGTACATAAAATACAATTACCAGACTAGCATCTGTCTCCCAAGTGTGCCTAAAACGCACTATTTCTTCCATTATAACCACTGTTTTTGATCCAAAAGCCATTAAGGCATAAATGCTGCTTTTACTGATATCTGGGCTTCATTTGAGAGGTGAGGGTCTGAATTAATTTGTTAACGTTGTTAATGTTGCTGTTAATCATTGACATACGCCAGGCTGCAAAAATCAAATAATATTTAATGCAATTTTTATGTAGTATTTAAAAAAAAAAAAAACAAAACAAAACATATTGTGTGTTTTTTGCATCAAAAAATGTAGTGACATCATGATAAAAAGAGATCATTTAAAGGGTTAAAAAAATGTAAAATGAATGATTATTTGATATGTATGATGATTAGGGCTGACCTTGATTTACAAAAATAAAATCAAATTAGAGCAGAAAAATAAACCAATATATAATATTTAATAGTTTGATTTATAGGTGTGTATTTTTGCCACACTTGGTGACAGATGCTAGTATTTTTGAACATTTGACCTAGCGCCAAAAAAAAAATAATGCAAATTAGCCAATGTCGGAGTTAATCATTGACATATGCCAGGCTGCAAAAATCAAATAATGTGATCCACTTTTTCTGTAGTATATTGAAAAATTTTTTATTTTTTTTTTATTTTTTTGCATCCAAAAACATGGTTTGTTTACATTACAAACAGCATTTAAAGGGTTAAAAAATGTGACAATTATTGAGTATTTGGTATTTTTATTTACGGCTCAAGTTGAGGAAATAGAAAAAAGTGTAAAAGAATTAAAAACAAACTGTATGAAAATTTTTTTGACATTATTCCACAAGTGTGCGAAAATGGCACACTTGGTGCTTAGTAAGGACCTTGCTGGACAGGATACCGGAGGGTTAATATGTATAGAGTTTTACTGTTTATACCACAGGTGTCAAACATGCGACCCGGGGGCCAAAACCGGCCTGCCAAAAGTTCCAATCCGGCCCGTGGGATGAATTTGCAAAGTGCAAGTTATGGCATCAAACTCAAAAATAATATCATAATAACCTTTAAATAATCACAACACCAATTTTTTCCTCTTTGATTTAGTGCAAAAAACATTAAATTATGAAAATGTTTACATTAACAAACTATCCTTTAACAATAACATGTGAATGACCTGAACAAATATGAACAATCTGAAATGTCTAAAGAAAATTAAGTGCAATTTTAACAATATTCTGCCTTGTTGTTAAATGTTAAGGTCGAGGCATAATATTGATAAAATTGTACTTATATTTTTTTAACAAATTTCATTTTTTCAAGTTATTCACATCCTTTTTGTTTGGATAGTTTGTAAATCTGAATAACCTGAAAAAAAAAGAAGAAATTTGTTAAGAAATATAAGTAAAATTTTATCAATATTATGCCTCGACTTATCATTTACACATATGCAATACAGATCAGATCTACAAAGGCACAAAACACTTAGTAACAGGCAGAATATTGTTAAAATTGCACGTCATTTTCTTTAGACACTTCAGCTTGTTCATATTTGTTTAGGTTATTCATATTTTATTGTTAAAGGATAGTTTGTTAATGTAAACATTTTCATAATTTAATGTTTTTTTGCACTAAATCAAAGGGAAAAAATCGGTGTTGTCATTGTTTTTAAATCATTATGATACTTTTTTTGTGTTTGATGCCCTAACTTGCACTTTGCAAATTCATCCTGCGGGCCGGATTGGAAGCTTTGGTGGGCCGGTTTTGGCCCCGGGCTACATGTTTGACACCTGTGTTCTAAACTGTATCCACTGGACCCCCTCCACTGCTCTATGGACCCCCCACAAATGCTGGGCCCCATGAATTTGTCATGTTTACCCCCCCTTTACCCCAGTGCATGGGGATGTTCGTGAATTCTGAGACTGCCGACAGTTCGGTTCAGGTGAACGTTAGTGCCAGTAATGTAGGATATAGGTAGAAGAAAACTGTCACAACCTGCTTTTACTTACATTGTTTGGTTGGTTGCCCCCCCCCCCAAGGATGAAATTCATTGAGCAGAAGTAGGGATATAAAAACCAGAGGTGGGGTTGACTCCCCCATCCCTCCCAATAAATCGCACCCTGTGTGTAAATAATAAGTTGATGCAGAATATTGTTAAAATTGCACTTTAAAAAAATGTCAGGTTAACTGAACACTTCATAATTCAGTTGAATCCATTCAAAAGCAACAAATAAAGAGATGAACAGCATTTTCAGTAGAAACAAAGGGGAAGAAAAACTGAAAATATGAGAAGTATCTAAGCCCTGAGATGTTTAAAGGAAAGTATCAGTACCTCAAATATACATTTTCTATAACTGACTGTAAACCAGTGTTTTTCAACCTTGGGGTCGGGACCCCATGTGGGGTCACCTGGAATTTCTAGTAAGTGATAAAAATGAAAATAATAAAAATAAAAAACTTACTAATAAAAAATATATGGTGAGTTCAGAGAGACAATCCTAATACATAAAAGACATGACAAACTGTGAAGCTGAAACTGAAGCACTGTGGTTCTGTTTATCTGTCAAATGTTCATTGTGGTCAGTTTCAGATGCTGCAGCTCTTTCATAATTATTAAAAATAATTATGAAATAATATTATTATTACTATTAAATAATTATTATTAAAAATCATAATAATTTAATAGTAAGTATCAATCATATTATGGCATACAGTATAGATATGATAAGACCAGGAAGGTTATTATTGTTATTAATTATATAAGGAGAAGGGGTGGGAGTTTATAAGTTGTACTTCTTCTCACTCCTTTTCAAATATGTATTATTTGTCTTATGTTTAAGTGTTTTGTTTATTTATTTTCTTCTGTTTGACATTCATATTCAAAATAAATACATCAATCAATCAATCAATCAATCAATAATTCATAGTTTGAGTTCTTGTTTGTTCAGTATTAATTGTCAGCCTTGTAAATCCAAGCTGGACTGACTGTACATATCCTGACCAAGAAAAATCAAATTCTCACTTTGTGCAGTAATCTACACCTGGATTTTCTGCCTCCGTCCGTAATAATATACATTATATAGACTAAATGTCATCTGAAATTAACATTTATTTGCAACATAGTATAGCAAACTATTACATGATCAAAAACACATGAATTTCAGCAAAAAAAAACCAAAAAAAAGTCTCTGTTTTGAATTTCTGGGGTTACCAGAAATTTGTGATGTTAAAATGGGATCATGTTTGTTCGTTAGGTGCCTAGTTTTATTTAAATGCAAGGATGCTCTCCCTCCCATATATGGACATTGGATCATAGAGGTTATGCACCATATTCATCTAGAAAAAAATTAGATATACCATTAGGGGTTCCACCAGAAAATGCTATGCCATTTGGAAGCCATTTATCAGCTTTGTAGAAAGTATGGAAGTTACCAACATATCTGTGTAACTCAATTATCTGTGTACCTTTTTGATTTGTTATAATATATATATATTTGATTTGTTTATTTATGTTTACTTTATTCATTTTTTTTATTGTCTTTCCCCTTATTTATTTATTTATTTAAGTATATGTGAACTTACGTATGTGCATGTGTGTACATCTGTATATATATGTGTATACATGTGTATGCATATGTATATATGTCTCTACATGTATGTGTTTGAAGGGGGTTTGTATATTTCGATATGTAAGTGTATTATGTCTGGATGTAGATGGATTGGTCCGGGGTCCAGTGCTTGGGGTGGGTGGGAGGGTAGGTGGATGAGAATTGGATGCAGCGGTTTCATGTTTAAGTTGTATGTTTTTGTGGATTTGAAAACTGAAAATAAAAAAAGACCTTGATTAAAAAAAAAAAAAAAAAAAAAAATGGGATCATGAGCCAAAAAAGGTTGGGAACCACTGCTATAAACAATAAATAAATAAATGAAGTTACTCTTCTGCTTCTTTATGTTCCTGAATGCAGCGTGGTCATGACTGAGTGACTGATGAAAAGAAGCATTTGGCGTCTCTACTTTTAATTAATCCTTTGCCATTTAAATTGGCACAGAGTTAAAATTCACAGTGAAACACTTTTGAGTCCTTGGCTCTGCATATTGAGATTTAATTCAACAAATGAAATGATTTCAGCCCCTGGAGAAGCCCTTCCTCAGAAAAAAATAAAATAAAATGTTTGCATAACTAAGACTGTAATAGCCCTCCTGAATCAGAAGAGTCCTCTGCAGTCTGAAAGTGAAACTACTCATTTAGGTTCTTTTTTTGAGCCGTTCTCTGCCTCTCTAAATGTGCTTTTGTCTCTGTCTGCTTCCCTGTGGTTTTGTGGTGTCCACCAGCTGCTCCTGACCTGGTGTTGAACCCTCAGGTGGTGGAGCAGACCACCTACATGGAGGACAGGCCTATGTTTATGCTGCAGTGTGCTTACGAGGAGAACTGCCTGTCCTCCACCTCCGGCCAGGTGCCTGCCAACTCCTACCGCCGCCTGCTGCGCTTCTCCTCCCAGATCCACAACAACGGACAGTCGGACTTCAGACCCAAAGCCAGCCGGGAGTCCTGGGTGTGGCACGACTGTCACAGGTCAGAGCTTTAGACCACAGGTGTCAAACATGCGACCCGGGGGCCAAATCCGGCCCGCCAAAGAGTCCAATCCGGCCCTTGGGATGAAGATGTGAAATGCAAAAATTACACAATGATTAGGGCTGGGTATCATGGCCAATTTCCATAATCGATTCGATTTCGATTCATAAGGTTCTGAATCGATTAATCACAATTCGATTCAGCATTAATTGATTGATTCAGAGTAATTTAGTGATACCAAAGTACAATTTTGAGTTGTAACCTGATTATTTCAGTACCGCAGTCATGCAACACATCAATACTGGTATCAATATTGATATTAGAAAGGAAATATGAATGAATGAATGAATGTTTATTTCAGTTAAATACAAAATACAAAACACATACATATTAAAAAAAACAACAAAACAAAACACCTACATATTAAAAAAACAAACATAAAATTAACACATTTTGTAACTGAAAAAGGAAGAAGCTGAAGTCGGAGGCTTATTTCTGCTTCTCCTATTTACATCCTTAGTCCAAGTCCACACCTGAAGTTGCAGCAGATAAATACTTAAACTTAAATTATACTACATTCAGTGTAATAAGTTATATTGTAATCATATTACTTTCATAGCCCTTCATAATTTGACCAATTAAATTCTTTTTGAAACTCAACAGCGAGCTACACAATTTCACTTCATCCTTCAGTTCGTTCCATAGCTTGACACCAATAACTGAAACACTGTGATATTTAACGTTTGTTCTTACTTTACATTTTTCAAACACAAACATCCCTCTTAAATTATAATGTCCTTCTCTTAACTTAAAAATTTTCTGAATACAAAAAGGAAGGTTTTTACTTTTAACGCGAAACATAAATTCCATTGTTTTTAAATATACAATGTCAAAAAATTTTAGTAAACCAGATTCTACAAAAAGTGGATTACTTGGTTGGAGATAACCAGCTTTGTTTATGACTAATAACTTTTTTTTTGGAGTTTAATTATTGGGTCTAAATTAGTTTTATACACATTGCCCCATATTTCCACACAGTATGACATTGAAATAAATATGACATTTCAGCAGTAAATTGCTGAATGTGCTCTGAAATAATGAATGGGACAGAAACATTGCCATGTTTTTACAGTGGCTCAGAACGGACTTCGTTAACTTTATTCTGTTTTATGGCTGGAGGCTACTACTCAGTGGGGTTGGGGGTGGGGGGTGCTCCATGAATGTTGGTCGGGGGTGGCAGCGTAGCGGTTGGACATTGTCGCTTCACTATTCCTCTAAGCCCATACTCAGCCATAGGTGATAGTATGGATCCAAGTTTTTATTTTATTCCAAGAGCAACCGGCTTCCGTGACTCGCCGGGCGGCCAGTTCCTTCACACTGCGGGTTCGAGTTTGAGGCCGGAGGACCTCCAGCGGAAGGGGGTTTCCTCACCGTGTCTTTTCCGCATCTTTCTCGCAAGCAAAACAAAGTCTTCCCCTGGGAATCGCAAGACGGAGCCGCCCGCAGTTCCACGTGCTCCCAGTCGTGCTCAGAAAAATCGATCTCATCCACTATTAATCGATTACGCAAAATTAAAATGAGATCGATCTACGATTGATTAAATCGATTTTTTTTACCCAGCCCTAACTAAGATATTAATAATCCTTTTCGTTCAGGTTCCACATTCAGACCAATTCAATCTCAAGTGGGTCAGACCAGTAAAATACTATCATAATAATCTATAAATATTCACAACTCCAAATTTTTCTCTTTGTAAATGTAAATATTTTCATGTATTTACACTAAAACAAAGTATAATTTCACAAAAAATGTGAATAACCTGAACAAATACGAACAACCTGAAATGTTTTAAGAGAAGTAAATACAATTTTAACAGAGCTGTTGACTCTAGTTACAGTCCTGACAGTGAAAATATAATGTAATTATGTATAATAAAGGTTAAGAGCTAAATAATTTTTTCAGACCAAGTTTTAACATAAGAAACGTTAGATCTTCATCTAGAATCTCCTGTGATGTGATACTTCGACATAATTGAAGACGACATTTGAATGATTTAGAAAAACTACACCTCAAATAAGATAGAATTAAGGCAAAGAGATGATTCAGCCCCGTCGTGATGACCTGTTTCAGGAGCACGTTTTCCTTTTCATACATTCTGCTGCCCTGTAATTGAAAGAATGCTCTGAGGGAAGCCAACTGGGTATAACTGCAAAAAAAAAATCCCACATTTTTGTGGTTCCTGAAGTGGTTAGAGGATCATTTCACTGTTGGCAGCTGGACTCGGTGACTGGCTTTAAGGATGTCAAAGCTCTGTTGAGTGGCAGAACCTGAAGGGCCTTCTTCACCACAGCCTAAACGACACTGAACAGATAAATGCTACTGTTGAGGACCGGCGTCTGGTAGTTTTTAACTCGCCGGTTGATACATGATGAGATACTGTGAAGGCGCTGTGTCTTCAGTGTCGTTGTCATCTTCGTTAGCAGTTTTTTCAAATATCTCTGACAAATACTGGTCGGATTCATTTCAAATGTTATATGTATCTTCCTTGGGACAGTGTCTACAAAGTTTGGTCACAGTTTTGAGAGATTTTGAGAGTTGTTAATTGTTGATGAATTTTTGAAATATTAAAAGTTTGCCTTTACTTATAATTGGCCATATTTTGATGGTTTATAACAAAAAAATAGTCACAGAAATCAACATAAACTTACACAAAAAGTAAGGAAACTTGTGATTGGTAGATTATTTCTTTGTTGTAACAGTGATTCATGGCGATAAATCTTATACCATTGGAAAGCCTGTTTATTTCCCTGTGAAATAGTGCCACATCTTTAAGGAACATGCATTTGTGGGATGAGCAGCAGAGTGGAGTATGTGGGTTGTACCAATGAAATCTTTGCCAAATCATCTCTGCCAAACAGCTAATTTTGCTGTTGTTATTGACTCTTGTTTGGAGCTTCTGGTACCCCCTGGTGCTGTCAGGTTGGCACCTAATTGTCAGCACCTGTGAGTGTGGGTCCTGCTACAGTGGTCAGTGGGTGTCTGCTCCAAGAATCGACATGCCAAGTTTGACTGATCTGGATAGGACCTGTGTGATACGGCAACTTCAAGCTGGTGTTCTGCACAACCACGTTGCAGCTAGGGATGGGAATTGAGAACCGGTTCTTTTTGAGAACCAGATCCCAGTAGCTGGATTCCTTGGAATCGTTTGCCTGCCTGCTTAACGATTCTGCTTATCGATTCCACCTTTGTTGCGCATGCGCGATGACGTCACACGTACGCTGCGTGGTCAGAATGTAGCCAACATGGCGTTGAGGCAGAAACGGTCTAAAAAGATGACACCAGGTCCACTTGTAACACTGTCAAAGCTTCCATGTCTTCAAAAGGTTGGAATCCCTCCAATATGCTCAAACATTTGTCCACAGCATGTGGTTCATTTACAGAAATGTCACATATTTGATACGCTACTTAGCGACGCTTGTGAATCTAGCAGCGGAGTGAACACCAGGCCGTTATCCAGGCCCAGTTCTGGTTCTGGTGCGGGCAATAAATGTCGTACCCCCTCAAATACAAGTTTCCGAAGGTAGGGGAAAGGAAACAATGGGAGACGGGCCAAGTTGAACTGGTTCCTCATAGTGGAAATGTGGCAATAGAGGAATTAGTAAAGGGTTTTTAGTTTCACTTTCACTGTATATTTTCTGTGCAGAGATGGAAATATAAAAGACAGTTATTGCAAACACACCCATTTGTACTCTTTTATTCCCTCACCTAATAAGAATCGATAAGAGAATCGATAAGAGAATCGACAAGGAATCGGTTCGATAAGCAGAATCAATAATGGAATCAGAATCGTTAAATTCTTATCAATTCCCATCCCTAGTTGCAGCATTGTTTGGAGTGTCAGCACTTTGGTACCGTAGGCTGTCTTCTACAGACTTGTAGTCAAGGTTTGCAGGACGATATGGCCGACGGCTCTCTGCCCAGACAATCCACAACAGACTGTATGCAGCCGGTGTCATAGGGCTGACAGGAGGTCTGCCATGACTGTCCTTCACTATCAGGCCTGTTTGTGCCAGTGTCGGCAACACGTACAATGGAACCTGAACATGTGGAGGAACGTTATGTTCATCGATGAGTTCAAATTCTGCCCATAGCAGTTGGATTGTAGGGTTAAAGTGTGGAGAAGACGCGGAGAAAGCTACGTTGATTGCTGCACCGATAGAGTAACATCTTTTGATGGAGGCAGTGTGATGGTGTGGGGGGGGCATCTCCCTCACTGGGAAAATGAGGCTTGTCATAATTAGAGACAATCTCAATGTGGAGAGATCCGAGATGAGAGTCTGCAACCAGTGGCAGTCCTATATCTCCACAGTCTGGGACCGAACTTTATCCTCCAAGATGACAAGGCTCACCCCTACAGAGCAGGGTTTATCAGAGCCTACCTCCAGAGTTTGGGAGTAGAGGGGATGGAATGGCCTGCCAGCAGTCCTGACCTCAACCCCATTGAACACTTGTGTCATCAGCTGGGGCATGCTGTCCATGCCAGAGTGACCAACACAACCTCGTTGGCTTACTTGCGACAAATGCTGGTTGAAGAATGGGATGCCATCCCACAGCAGAGTGTGACCAGGCGGGTGACCAGGCTGGTGACCAGGCTGGTGACCAGGCTGGTGACCAGCATGAGGCTGTTGTGGCTGTGTATGGTTCTTCCACACACTACTGAGGCTCCTGTTTGTTAAATGGATAAATTGTTAAATTAAATTGCCAATATGTCTTGTTTCTTCAAACTTCATCCAATCCACTAAACAAGAGTCAATGGCAGAATAAGCTGTTTGGCACTGGCAGAGAACATTTGGCAAATTTTTCATGCAACCCACATGTGGCACCATTTCAAAAGGAAATAAACAGGCTTTCCAACAGTAGAAGATTTATTGCCAAGGAGCATTGTTACAACAAAGGAATAATCTACCAAACACAAATTTCCTTATTTTTTGTGCTAAGTATAGTTACTATTGAGCACTGACAGGAAGTCATATATGGACTTTCATTTGGGTCCATGACCTTTGACCTTGACTGACTTTGAAGGGTCAAACTTAAGAATACCAATGTCTTCTTCTCCAAAACTACTGGTCAAATTTCAGAAGATATATATAAAATTTTTCAAATTTTATATTTATCTTCCTTGGGACGTCTACAAAGTTTGTTCACAGTTTTGAGAAATTTTTATTTTTACATTTTTGACCATTTTTTGAATTTTACAAAATTAGCCATTACTTATAAATGGTTCCTACTTTAATGGTTTATAAAAAAGAAATAGTTATGCCGCATTTCCACCGCGTGGTATCGGCTTGACTCGACTCCACTCTGCTCAGCCTTTTTGCGTTTCCATTATGAAAAAGGACCTGGAATCTGGTACCCGGTACTACTTTTTTGGTGTCACCTCCACCTAGGTTCCAAGCGATACTAAATTGCGACGTATAAACACCGCAGACCACTGATTGGTCCGACAGTTTTACTCTGTGGCCCGCCGTTTTACAAAAAAACAGATTCGGAAGTGGACAGTAAATATAGTGGTACATTAATCCACATGATAACAGCCCAAAACTACACCATGGTCGGTCGAGGAGATTCAGTCTTTAATGGCTGACATAAAAATTCAGACAAGACAACACGCAATGAGCGAGTTTTCAGCAACTCTCCGAGCAGACGACATGGAAATAACGCACTGCATCGCTATGACGTCCAGGTACTGTAAAGTCAGTGGTATCCTGTAATGGAAACGGTCTCCAGGAATACCGAGTCGAGTCGAGTCGAGCTGGTTCCAAGTAGTGGAAACGCGACATTACAGGTATCAATATAGTTACTATTGAGTACTGATAGAGGTCATATATGGACTTTGATTTAATTAGTTGAGTTCTCCTCCAGTGAAAGTACCACCCACTTCTATTGGGAGGTTGATCTCTCGCATCCAGACCACAGGACTCTAACATAGAACAGAACCTGACAACCTCACAAATTCAACTTGTCATTGATTCTTGAACTATTGGTCCTATTTTTTGTTCTACATCAGGGGTGTCAAACATGCGGCCCGGGGTCCAAATGCGGCCCGCCAAAGGTTCCAATTCAGCCCCTGGGATGTTTTTGCCAAGTGCAAAAATTCCACAGTCTTGAAATGAATTAAGCAAAAAAAAATTTAGCTTGAATTAAGGAAAAAATCTTGAATTAAGCCAAAAAAAAAAAAAAATCTTCAGTTAAGTAAAAAAATAAACTTCAATTAAGCCAAAAAAAAATCTTCACTTAAGTAAAAAAAATCTTCAAATAAGCCAAAAAAAAAAAGTCAAATTTAGCAAAAAATCTTGAATCAAGCAAAAAAAAAAAAAACCTCAATTAAGTAAAAAAAAAAATCTTGAATTAAGCCAAAAAAATCTTCAATTAAGTAAAAAAAAAAATCTTGAATTAAGCCAAAAAAAATCTTCAGTTACGTAAAAAAATATCTTCAATAAAGCCAAAAAAAAAAAAAAAAATCTTCAATTAAGTAAAAAAAAATCTTGAATTAAGCTCAAAAAAATCTTCAATTAAGTTAAGAAAAATCTTCAATTAAGTAAAAAAAAATCAGGAATTAAGCAAAAAAAAAAAAAAATCTAGAATTAACAACTTATTTTTTTTTCTTTGTTTTAATGCAAACAATAACATTAAATTATGAAAATATTTACATTTACAAACTATCCTGTAACACTAAAATGTGAATAACCTGAACAAATATAAACAACCTGAAATGTCTAAAGAAAATTAAGCACAATCTTAACAATTTTTCTGCCTGTTCCTCAGTGTTTAGTGTCTTTGTAGATCTGATCCATAATGCACATGTAGAAATGATAAGTTGAGGAATAATATTGTTAAAATTGCACTAAATTTTCTTACATTTTTTAATTGAAATTTCAGGTTTTTTCAGGTTTTTTTTTTTGTTAGATAGTTTATAAAAGTAAGTATTTTCATAATTTAATGTTTTTTTAACACTAAAACAAAGACAAAAATTTGGAGTTGTCATTATTTATAGGTTATTCTGTTATTATTTTACTGGTCCGGCCCACTGCAGATCAAATTTAGCTGAATATGGCCCCTGAACTAAAATGAGTTTGACACCCCTGTTCTACATTATATAAAACTGTATTTCTCTGTGTGTGTGTGTGTGTGTGTGTGTGTGTGTGTGTGTTTGTGTTTGTTTGTGTGTGTTTGTGTTTGTGTTTGTGTAGGCATTATCACAGCATGGAAGTGTTCACACTCTATGACTTGTTTAGTCTCAATGGCACCAAAGTGGCAGAAGGACACAAAGCAAGTTTTTGCCTGGAAGATTCAGAGTGTGATGAAGGTAAGAGCCACAGAAAAGAGAAAGAAAAGTATTGTGATATTGTCATCTCTTTTTTTTTTTATTAAAGTGATTTTAAGTTCACATCATACGCTTTTAACATTAGTTATAAACTAGTGTTGGGCAGCAATTAAAATTTTTAATCACAATTAATCGCGTGGAGTTCTGTGATTAATCGCATAGTTATATGGGGGGGGGGGGGGTTGCTGGCATCAACAGCGTGTATTGCCTTTAAGTGATATTTCAGACTTGAAGTACTCTGGTGATAAAAATAATTCCACATTGCAGTGCTTCCAAACAACTGTGTCCTTCTCAACCCCACCATCTGAAGACATTTAAAATGAAAATGTCCATGGAAAAGACCGCTACTTTTCTCCATGTTTATGTCCCCACCAGTTTATTTCCGGTTGTGAGTGATTTACAGGAGTCTTAAGCCCACTAATAAGTACTAATACTAATAAAACCAAGAATATCAGATGTTCAGTTGTTCAAAGCAAGCAAAGGGGGCCCTCTAGTGGTGGGAATAAGTTCCACTAACGTATGTTTTTTTCCTTTCGGTGTTACCGTAGTCAGTTCGGACATAAGAAGGAACTAACAGACACGTTTCTTTCACTCTGTTTGTATGGCCCCAAAAACGTTTGCCTGTGAGTATTTTATGTTCGGTTGTTGTAAGAATGAATAGTATAAAATATCTCTGATGTGAACCTTTGTTGCTGGATAAAAAGACGTTGTAAATTTTAAATTAATCTGTAAATGCTAATCATTAGCGTGTCTATGGATTTTCCCATTCAAGTTAGCATCAAGCTAATCACATCATAAATAAGTAAAGGTTAGTTCAAAGGCTGGCATATTACACCTAAACACAACCAATGAATTTACATAAACTTAGCATGAGCCTGCATAAAGAATTAGCAACACATCTGCGACTGCTAGCATAAACGAATTAGCTTAAACATGTTAATAACACATTGTAATAAACACATCCAAAATAACGTCATAAACATGTTTCTAATGGCATGTTTGCATGTGAAATTATTTAGCAAACAACAGAATGATTGATACATACAGGTGTTGCTTTTGCAGGAGTTACACAAAGTTTGATTCAGCATTACTTGGAAAGTTCGCTCACTTTTCTCCTCTCAGACACCGGCGCTTGGTTCTACAGTGCATGTGGAGCACCAAAATAAAAGCATGAGTTTCAAAATAAGAGTCTGTATGTATAAATGAACTAAGACTTGTTTGGAAGGCAGAACGGCATTAACGGGAGATAAAGAAAATTGTCGGCGTTATTTAATGAATGCGTTAACGCGGTAATAACGCGTTAACTTGCCCAGCCCTATTATAAACATTTCTCATTGTGGTGAAATTGTACCATTAATTTGCAGATGCATTAAAAGACACAGTATATAAAATGTAGGAGAATTTAAGAGGATCTAATCACATAAATGGAATATGTTTATGTATTATCTTAAGTCATAAAGTTTTATCTTATGTGATTATATTCAGCTGTTCACCTCAACTGTTACTGTACTGCACTACCGCTGCTGCTGTACACTTTATATTCTATTATAGTTTACTCTTTATACCAAATATTTATTCATATTCTCATTCTACCTCTTTTTTTTTTCTTAAATACATGTCATTTAACATTGTGAGAGAGAAACTATCTCAATTCTCTGTACGTCTTGTGCATCTAGTGCAGGGGTGTCAAACATGCGGCCCGGGGGCTAAAACCGGCCCGTCAAAGGGTCCAATCCGGCCCGTGGGATGAATTAGTGAAATACAAAAATTACACTGAAGATATTAACAATCAAGAATGTCAAAATAAATTTAGTTCATTTTCATCTGAAGTCGGTCAGACTAGCAAAATACTATCATAATAAAGTATAAATAACGAAAACCACATATTTTTCTCTGTTTTAGTGTAAAAAAAAAAAGTAAAATTACACAAAAATGTTAACATTTACAGACTGGCCTTTTACAAAAAATGTGAAAAAACTGAACAAATATGAACAACCTGAAATGTCTCAAGAGATTTAAGAGTAACTGTACCAATATTCTGACTGTTAATAAATGTTTTGTGCATTTGTAGATCCACTGTGATCTGTACGTTGTAGTGAACATGTGAAAATGAGAAGCTGAGGCCAAATAATGGCATAAACTGTTAAAATTGCACTTTTTTTTTAACCCTTTCATCCATGAATTATGAGAACCTTAATCAAGATTTTTTTTTTTTTCCTGAGTGTTTTTATTCCTCTTTAGGCATGAAAATAAAACAATGTGATTGAATTTTTTTTTTTAAATCAACCTGTTTTTCATGGAGTTACAAAAATGTCCACTCAGCTACGCCATGAATTTTATTCTTGAAGCAAAGAAACATGTATTTAAAACCCAATATCATCAAGTGATATAAAAACAGTGAAATGAAACCATGTTTAATGCTGCTAATCTGATGTTTTCTCACATTTTAACATATTCTAATACTGGTTATTACTCACTTCATGGAGATAATATGCAAAAAATAAATATTAACAATTGATTTCCACTCAAGAACCAATCAAGAACAGCGAAGTTACAATAATGGTATGAATTGCAGCTTATGAGATGATGTATGAGTGTCCACTGTGTTGGTTGATATGGAACTAAAACAACAAAACCCATGAATATACAAGAGTAAAGCTGTAGAATAACTCTCCACTGTAGTGACCACTATGCACAAAAGGGTTTAATAAATTTCATTATGGTCATGATTCATGTTTTTCAATATTTTTTTAATGGATAGTTTGTAGATGTAGAAATTTTGATAACATAATCTTACTCTTTTCACTCTAAAACATAGAAATAAGACATACAAATTTTGGAATTGATATGATTTATGTATTATTATGTTATTATTTTAATGATCCGGCCCACTGCAGGTCCTATTGGGCTTTATGTGGCCCCTGAACTAACATGAGTTTGACACCCCTGATCTAGTGAATTGACAATAAAAAAAAAAAAAGTTTGAATATTTATCATAAAAGGTCTTCATTAATATGTAATTACATGAAAATGTGTTTGTTTTTTTTTACTGTAAAATGACCTGTTTATACCTACAGAGGGAGCATTCATGCAGTCTGTCATGCCGCAGAGCCATGTTTCTGCAAATGGACTTAATTTTTTTTCATTTATCGTCTTTATTTTTTTCATTTTACAGCAGGTTGCATCCAGCTTAATTTGCATTATGTCACCTACTCTGTTTGAGTGTGCACCAGAGTTAATATTCCCTTAACTAAAAAGCTATGAATGGTCAAAATAAGCACAAAACAAAGGACTTCCATGTTTTTGCAGCCACTATAATTATTCAGTTAGTTGTAGTGTGCAACTTCACAGCTGGATGTCACTAAATATCACACACTGAACCTTTAAATAAGCTCAGTGGACCCTTCACTGATGCTACATTATATATATATATATATAATTGTGATTTATGTGTTTTGTACAAACTATAATTAAGTCACAAAATAAACTAAATAAATAACCTTCTTTAACCCTATAACGCCAAACATATATTTGATACATGAGTTTTGAAGCCCTCTACATGATCAGTGTGATGTTTTTTTTTTGAGAAACCTGATGTATACAATTAGATACATGCAATACACAGATAATCCACCAGGGGGGAGGAAGTCATTCACCAGAGGCCTTTCCAGTGACACTACAAGACTGTCAGTAATAAGAAAGGAGGCAGAACTTTGACAATTTTGAAAAGGAATTACCAATGTGTTAGACATGTTTGTGTTAAATTATGTTTTTGTTCATTCAAAAATAATATTTGTGCATTGAGACCTGATGTATCAAATATGATACAAAATTGAAACTCATACATGGAAATTGATATTTGAAAAAAATATTTTTTGGGTTGTTTAGAAGGACCAATAAAGGCTCCAGTTTCAAAGAACTGGAATTTTCTGTCAATGAGAATTTTATTTTCCTTATTTTCCACAACAGTCCACTGGATTAAAGTCAACTTGGCCAAAACATGCATAGTGCTCTGAAGCTTTTCAATAGAACTGTTCATATGTCCCGTGACACATAAAAGTGATAAACGCTCTTTGGGCACGGTACACTTTTACCATTTTAACAGAGGTTTATAGACTCTAAATGTGCACTGTGCTGCCTATTCTATCAATATCTCCTACATTTTCTTCACATTATTTCATTTTCTGTCATAAATTCTACTGCTGTCTAAAACATGGAAGTAAAACTGAACCACAATGTGCATATACGAGACAAATAAACATCCATGATAAAAATTACAACACAGGAAAATAGAAATGGACATAGACACTCTAGACCGGTGGTTCCCAACCTTTTTTGGCTCCTGACCCCATTTTAACATCACAAATTTCTGGCGACCCCAGACATTCAAAACGGAGACATTTTTTTGCTAAAATTAATTTGTTTTTGATCATGTAATAGTTTTCTATACTATGTTGCAAGTAGACGTTAATTTTAGACGACATTTAGTCTATATAATGTATATTATTGTGGACGGAGGCAGAAAATCCAGGTGTAGATTACTGCACAAAGTGAGAATTTGATTTTCCTTGGTCAGGATATGTACAGTCAGTCCAGCTTGGATTTACAAGGCTGACAATTAATACTGAACAAACATGAACTCAAACTATGAATTATGAAAGAGCTGCAGCATCTGAAACTGACCACAATGAACATTTGACAGATAAACAGAACCACAGTGCTTCAGTTTCAGCTTCACAGTTTGT